>NW_028261389.1:55891618-56228118 GCF_051295495.1 Thamnophis sirtalis | reverse complement strand
AGAATGACCTGACCAAAAATAAAAACATTCAAAGGAATATAGAAATCCAGCCAAAATAGATTAAAATACTCCTCCAGAAAGCACATTTTAAAGCAATTAAATCTACTGCCTCAAGATGAAACAATGGTAAACAACTTGGATAGTTTTAAATTCATGGAGAATTAGACCATAGATGTTTTTAAATATGATGGCTAAGCATTGGAGAAAAGTGGTGAGGTTCACAGGTAACATTACATCATAATGTAGCTAGTTTGATGTCTGTTGAATTAAATGCAAGCCTACCTTGCTGCTTAGTCTTACATTTAAAAAAGTTATTCAACAAACTCTGATTTTAAAAATAATGTCTTAGCGTAATATCTGAATCTCAGTCAGTTGCTGAGCACCATTTTATGGTGGGGGAGAATATTACTGCATAGTATCCAGCTCTTGGGCTAAAACTTTTCTATATGGGAACAGGCTACATAATTAATGCAAGTTATCTATAAACGACCAAAGGTTTTGGAACTACAACTCCCAACATCGTTCACTGTAGTGGGGCTGGTAGGATTACTAACATGTATAGCTCAACAGCATTAGAGCTGTTCTTAACCTCTGAGACAAGCTTTTGGTCCTATATAGGTTTTCAATACATTATTTTTTTAAACTCTCTTTTAGGAAAAACAAGTGGGGGGGAATAAAGATCCAATCATCCTAGGACTTAATTTTCTACATTCAATTTAACTTCTGCATTATTTTCAAGAGTGATAAGGAATTGTATTCCTCATCTTTTCTTTAGTTATTATAACCAGAAACAGTTGAAAAAAAATGGAAGTCTGGCGAGTCATAATAATAAACAGCTTTCTCACCAAATTTTTAACATTTAGTGTGTTCTATAAAGAAAATTCTCTTTAATTTTTAAAAAAAGCCTATTTCACAAGTACATAATAAAATTTTATTGAAACAAAGCTTATGCAGCAAACCGATGTAGCAAAGTCTACTGTTCAGATGCTTTTCCAGATGTCTAATCATATAATAGATCTAATGTTTATTCTGTTTGCGTGCCTGAGATTTATATATATCAGCTTTTCATATCCTGGTTTCATATTCTTTTCTGTTGAAGGGCCCAAGTACTGAGGCCTTTCAAAAGATTTTGTATTGTGGGCCATTGACAATTTCAACCAATACAGAAACAATAGCAGTAAACAATACTCAGTAAAAAAAAATGCTGCAGGACATATGATCTGTTCTTCTCACCCCGCCTACCTAAATAGAGCAAAGCTTTTATCTGCCATCAGAGGAAGAAATTTCACTC
Organism: Thamnophis sirtalis; assembly: GCF_051295495.1. Classification (NCBI taxonomy): domain Eukaryota; kingdom Metazoa; phylum Chordata; class Lepidosauria; order Squamata; family Natricidae; genus Thamnophis; species Thamnophis sirtalis. The sequence goes on along the minus strand of NW_028261389.1, from coordinate 56,226,827 downwards.
AACTGTAATATTCTCCAAGATCTTGGCTTTGGGAAGATTCACCTCCAAGTAACAGTCTGATACAGCCAAAATTAAAGTCATCAATTGGAATAAGGGATGACAAGTTTTAACAATGTCAGTGTTTTTAATCTCATGTCTTGAAACTACAATAGCTATGCAAGAACAGCTCATCTAAAGTCACCAAAGCCAGAATCAAATGCAAAAGTTACAGAAAATGTTGATATAAGTTAATCTGTTTATTAAAGAAACATATGTCTTGATGTCTTTGCACCCAAAGAACTTCCAAAATCTTCCTGGGTAGATGGGCAGAAGAAGTGAAGATAGGTTTCTTTTTATATTGGGGGTTTGCCTGAGCAACTTTGTTCAGGTAACATTTTGGATAATATATAAGTATGCAATTTTATGCCAAATACAGGCAGTCCTCGACTTATAACAGTTCATTTAGTGACTGCTCAAAGTTTGGCACTGAAAAATGTGACTTATGATCGTTTTTCACACTTATGACTGTTACAGCATCTCCTTGGTCATGTGATCAAAATTCAGATGCTTGGCATATGAATGCTTGGCTTAACTCATATTTATGACAGGTGCAATGTCCCAGGGGTCATGTGATCCCCTTTTGTGATCTTCCCAGGAGCAAAGTTAATGGGGAAGCCAGATTCACTTAACCGTGTTACTAAATTGACAGCTGCAGTGAGTCACTTAACAACTCTGCCAAGAAATGTCGTAAAATGGGACAAAACTCGGTTTAAAAAATGTCTCACTTTGCAACATAAATTTTGGGCTCCATTGTGGTTGTAAGTGGAAGATGACCTGTACTTAATTTCAACATTACTAATTGAAGTCACTGTACGTTATTAAGGGTCCCCTCCTATAACCGTTTATATTTTATATTCAACTGGAAGAAGTAGATAATTCTATGTAACTTTTTATTTACAGAAGTAAACACGATTTACTTCTGAGTAAATTTAATCATGATAGTATGGTATTATGCATACATTTATGTATCACAAATGTAAGGGTGTAGTCTCTCACCCTTAACCCAATCAACAGACAGACAGACAACCAAATAATTATTCGCTACAATGAAGAAAATACCCCATTTCCCTTTCCACTAGTCTCTGACTTCGGTGAAGGACTGAAATGGTGGGTTGCGATATTTGAGACCGCATCAAAGGGCAAGATAAGATTCCGAGGGATTCCCACATTGCCCAGCGCGGACAGGTAACTTCTGACCAACTATCCCAGTTCCCTGACTCACGATTCTCTTCTTACCTTCTTGATTTTGCTCTCCAAATCCATGTCGGGATCCTCAGCACAGACAACACGAGATTCCGGGACCAACGGCAACAGAGACGCCTCTTCCCTTCCTACTCCACCCTTACTGACAGAAGGATGTGGTTAGAAAGGAAATGGGCTTCGCGAGATTGCTCCACACCGCTCGCTCCTGGGCTCTTTTTTGCATTTCTCCAGCTGCTGCGGAGCAGAGTCAAACTTCCGTCTTCTGCGGCAGCGGGGAAAGGAACAAAGGAAGCCCCGCAGCCAATCAAAGCCCAGGAGCTTGCAAGTCTGGTAGCCAATGGCGGGCCTTCCGAATACCTTTGCTCTGCAGGCGGCTTGGCTTTCGCTCGGGGGGAAATTCGCCTTTAATTGCGGGCGTTGAGTGAGCGCAAGTCATGAACCTTGGCAGCGGTTTCAGCCGACCCAAGGGGACGTCTAGGCTTCAAGCGGGGCTTTTGCAGGGTTTCTGAGTCAGTCAATGAATGGGGTGTCGGAGAAGGTCATGGCAAAGGTATTTGCTGACGCAGCCGCCCAGCTCAGCCAATTGTTGCTGGTGCATTTGCCCGTATTTGCTTTCTCATCTGGGACGAAGGAAAAGACAAGAAGAGTTTATTACTGGATTGGATTGAGCGGCTGGCTGCTCTTAACGAGATTATCCTTTTTTTCAAAAACTACTTCCCTGCGTTTGGGTAATTCATGAATCTTTCTGCCCTCCCTCCTGAGTTTTGGACTTAGCTAGATGGCATCGCTTGCCAGATCTACAAAAGTTAAGCAACCATGGTGATACATTCTTAGTAGAGGACTAGACTTCTGAAGGCTGTAAGAAATGAGAAATATCAAAAGAAGTGAATGGAAGAAATGTACGGATATACTGTATTCAGTGATGTGCGGTGAGGTTTATGGCTGGTGAGGCAATGACACAGGGGTTTCAAATTTGTTTAGACTTGTGGACTTCAACTCCCAGAATTCCACAGCCAGGCATGTTCAATTCTGATTTAAAGCGACAGCATTTGTTTTTCTCCTTTGTGAAAAAGTTTTCCTTCATTCTTTTTCTTCTCCCTCCCCTCCTTTCTCCCTCTCTCCCTCCCTCCCCCCTCTCTCAAACAGACACATGCACACAGAGAAGTTAGATCCCTCTCTCACTCACTCACTCTCAAACAAACATAAACACAGAAGTTGGATTGGATATATTTTCCAATGGCTTGAAAGCAGCTCTTCTACCATATTCCTCCCCATTCCCCTGTTGCCTTCCGATCCGAACCTTTGATTGCAAGTGGAGCCACGTTGCCTTTTCAAACTTGTAATCAGTGAAGCTGGGCTTATATACTTTTATCCAGCTGTGTGTGTGTGTGTGTGTGTGTGTGTGTGTGTGTGTGTGTGTGTGTTTGTGTTTGTGTGTGTTTGAAAAGGCAATGTGGCTCTGCATGCAATCAAACTTTTTGAATTCCTCCCCCCTCCCCACACATGCACCTTTTCCAGCTGTTTCAGAGGGGATTTCAACTCTGCTCTTGCCTACCATCATGAAAAGAAAAAAAAAAATGTAAAAAGAAAAAGGCATGAGCTGAGGTCAGGCTGAGCTAGCTGCTCCCAAAGCCTCTAAAAAGCCTCTAAAATGCCCTCTACAGGAGGCAAGAGAACCACGTGCCTCATCTACATAAGGAATTTTTCGGCTTTTAACCCTTGCTTAGGGTTAAAAGTGATCAAGTGATCATAAAGTCAGACTAAATGAGGCACCTCGTTCTCCTGCCGCCCCCTGTAGAGAGCACTTTTTTAGAGGCTTTTTTACACAGTTAAGCACTAAACAGAGTCATCCATGGTGATTCTGGCAGCAACTAGCTCAGCCTTTTTCCTTTTACATTTTTTTTCTTTTCATGATGACAGTGGTGAGGCCCTGCCTCCCCTGACTGCACCTCCCTGGTATTTATGGAGTCATCAGGAGTTGAGTTCTGTTTTTTTTTTTTTTTTAAATATATTTTATTCATTTTTCACATTCCATTTGCAATCACTTATATACAGGGTATTTACTATAAGAAAAGAAAAAAAGAAAAAGGGAATAAAACGAACAAATAAAAAGGAAACACAACTCATCATTCACAACCCCACCTAACCCTTCCATCCTCCATACACCCCATCTACCCCCTCCAACTTTCCTTTCTCCCTCTAACACTCCCCTCCTACTTCCCTTTCCCCTCAAACCTTCCTTCTCCCCTTACTCCCCGGACACCCTCCTTACATTCCCCTTACTCCTTCCTTACTCCTCCCTCTTCTTTCCCTCTACCTCCCTCCTTGGTGTATGCCTTTATTCGAGTGTTGTTTGATCTGATAAAAGTAAAATGAACCAAGGGAAAAAAAAAGAAAAAAAAAGAACCACCGTATATAAATACATTCTTGTTCTTATTAAGACTATGTTAACACCCCCCCACCCCACCCCCCACAAATCCCCATCCCTAATCCTCCCGACTTCCCAGGGCCGACACCTGGCACTACCTTCTGTCTAAAATATCTTGTATACATATGGATTAAAAAATAAAAGTAATATATCAAAAGAAAAAAAACAGAGAAAAAAAAAGAAAAAGAGAGAAAAGAAAAGAGAAAAGAAAAAAAAAAGAGAAACCACTCTTTGTGTTGATCTCAGCCCCCCATCTTTATCTATGCTTAAATAGTATAAATCATTCTATCTATATTTTATTCTCGTCTCTTACTTCTTTGCTATTTACCCCAACCTTCTGTATATTCTCCCGTTCCTCTTCCTAAACCTCATGATCCCTTCCGATAAAATTTAAGCAACGTGGTTCATACCATATATTCAAATATAACTTTACAGACAAGTAATCAAACTTTCCCTTCTAGTAAAATTTAAACAGCGTAAATGATCTTTCTTAACCCCCTTTTCAAACAGTAATTCAAAATAATCTAGCCAAGCTTCCCCTTCTTAGTAAAATTAAGCAGCGTAGATCAAATATTACTTTACACAGGAATCAATTTCTATCTTAAGATAATTCCAACCAACTTCCTCTTCTAATAGGATTTAAATAACGTAGTTCATTCCACATGCATTTTACCCTCATCCCTTACTTGTCTGATATTTACCACTATCAAATTTATACTAGCATTTGTTTAAAATGTAACTCAGAGCGATTTCAACCAACTTTCCCTTCAAATAAAAGTTAAATAGCATGGATCATTCCACATATTCAAATAATACTTTCAGCAAGAGTCAGTTAACCTTCTATTTTAAAGTAGTCCCTTCTACAAAGTTTAAACAACATAATCATTCCGCATTCTTTTTACACTTATCTTAAGATAATCCCAACCGGCTTTCTGTTCTAATAAACTTTAAACAACGTAAATTTTACCCTCATCCCTTGCTTGTCTGATGTTTACCACTATCAAATTTATGCTAACGTTAATTTAGAATCTAGCTCAAAGTAGTTTCACCCAGCTTTCCCTTCTGATAAAAATTAGTCCGCTTTTTCTACCGGAGAGAGGTCTCAAACCCCCATTCAGTCCTCAACTTTAGCAAGCATTTTGAAATGTCTAAATTCTCGATCTCTGTTTTTCTGCTTCTCCGAGGGAGGAGGGGCTACCCCCTCCATCTTGCAGCCACATGGCCGGCCACTTGCCTTCTCCTTCCGCTTGTCTCTCCTCTGTTCCAAGCGCGTCAGGAAGTCCCACCTTCAGAGTCCTACAATAGAAATCTTGAGCCTCCGAAACAGAGTTAAGACGAAATCTTTGATTCTCAAATGTAACCGTGATACCGGCAGGGGCCTCCCATCTGTATCGAATCTGTTGACTCCTAAGCTCCTTAGTTAAAAAGGTGTAGTCCCTTCTTGCTTTCAGCATCTGAAAAGGAATATCTTTGAAAACAATCAGGTCCTGACCGTCAACTCGGAGACTGTTATTATGAAACTTTTGCACAATCGCATTTCTAGATTCTTTTGTAGAGAAATGTATAATTATGTCCCTCGGGAGCTGTCGCTGTTCCGCTATCAATGAGTTCTGGCGATAGATTTTCCGAATCTGCCAATCAAAGTTAAGTCCCGGGCTTCCCAGCGCATGGCTGAAGGCTTCAGCAAAGGTCTGTTTCAAATTCTCTTGCTCCTTTTCACGGAATCCTCTGACTCTTATTGCAAATGCCTTCCTATTAAAATTTATCATCATAAGCTGTTCTTCATTGTCTCTAATTTTTTGTTGTAAAATTTGAATATTGGTAGTCAAATTAAAATTAGCCTTCTCCAGACTTTCCAATTTGTTCTCTATTTCAGCAGAGTAATCTGACAGGGCAGACACGGCTGCAAACGTATTCGCCTTCATTTGATTAACTTTAGAATTTAAATCATCATATAGTTCCAATACAAATTCCTTAATTTCTTGTTTAAAGGCATTAAACATTTTAAAGAGATATTCCTGTGTTAAAAATTCTCCAGTAGAGGGCATAGGAGACAAAGGCTGTGTTTCCAGTAAAAATTCTTTAAATTCTTTAGACACATTTGTAGCAAGACGCTTCTTTGATCTGGGTGCCATAATAAATAAACAAGTAAGCAGCGCTTCGCTCCCCTCTATTTCCAAAGAAGAGTTTATTTTGTTAAGGAGCGGTCTGCAGGAAGATAAAACCGGCTAAGTACATCCAGTATCAATCATCCATGGAGAGAAATCGCCATTTTGAGGTCCATTTAGACAAAGAAGTCTCTAAGACAAATGGTGCTGGTATTTAAGATAGTAATAAAAGCATAAATCTCACAGGGGTGGGACCCGCCTGTATCAATTCTAGCTTGAAAAAACTTTGTTTTGTCCTGGGGGGGGCTAGCCTGTCTGGGGCTGCCAAAAAAAAAAAGGCAGCTGAGAAGAACTGGCTGGAGATAAAAGCTCCGCTCCGGCTGGATCTAATCTCTTTCCACAGCCAAAAAAAAGAAAAAGGCTGTGGCTTACGAATAGACCCTAGTCTACGGAGCTACTCCCTGCCCCTTTCTTAGCCAAAAAGGGGTGCTATCTATGATCTTATTTAGATATACAAACCAGATCTCTGAGGAGCTCGGTGGAGCCCTCCTCGGCAACAGGCCACGCCCCCAGGAAGTTCAGGAGTTGAGTTCTGTTGAAGGAGATATCTGCCTTCTCATTTTATATCCTATGCTTTTATTAATTGACTTCTTTCATATGATTGATTTTATGTTCAAAAGTAAAACCAAGCTATCCTTGGGAAAAGTAGGGCTGCAAAAACCTGGACAATCACAAGATGACAGCAGAAAGATGCAGAATAGTTGCTCATTTGGCTGTGGCCCAGGTTTGGGTGTTCAGCTGATTCATTTTCTCAAGGAGTAGAGCCATTTGCTCTGTTAGTTTCTAGGAAGGAGTAATAAAATGGTTTCTCTGGTTGAAATTGAAAGCTGCTGATTGTTAGAAAGGTGGGGGACAAAAAGACAAAAAGCCGATGGAATGACTCATACAAGTTTGTTTTAAGCATGATTGAATCAGTCGCAGTGTGGCTCATACCTAATACTAAGCCTTTGTTTACAAAACACGGGCTGGATTCATGTACTGGACCACATTAAATCAAAACCGAGTAAAACCTGTTACCGTCTGGCATGTTCTGTGAAGCCAGAATGTTTAGGGGAAAAAATCTTAATGTGTAAAGGGCTCACTACATGATCTGTTCCTTCCAATCAGCCATTGTCCAGATGAGGATAAATGACTCCTTCAACCCGGAGAATAATTAAGAACCACAGTGGAACTATTACAAATAAGAGAAGATGGACATGGAGGAAAATCAGATACAGGGAATTATTTTGTACAAAAGCAGAGAATATTCAGAGAACATTTGGATAAGCGAGGATCTCGCAATTAGGTTTAAAGCAGGGCTGAACTTTTTTTAAAAAAAGTTTATTTGCCTGTTAAGGATGCAAAGGAAATGTTGATAAGGATTCATGATGGAAATTTTAGCCCTTCTTTTGATTGGTTTTGGTGGCTATTGAGATACATGTGTTAAGCTTTTTGAATTGCCACACCCCTTTTGCGAACAGATAGCGAAGGTAGGTTGATTTCACCCCTGGATGCCCTGGACCAAAGTATTGTCTTTAGGCCTATTTAGGATTAGAACCAGTGGTGGGATTCAGTGCAAGATAGGTTTTTTTTCTTCTCTCTCCCTTCAGTTAATAGCTTCCGGCAGGCAGCCAAGAACCACTTAACAGCGAATATTTAGTTGCGATAATAAAACCACAGGAATGTAGCCGATACATGCCTTGAATAAACAGTAGAAACTGACAGAATTAGGGCAGGGAAACACACAGGAAAACTATCAATAACCCATCTAGGGATGGAATTAACTTCTTCCCTTTAGGAAGAAGGACAAGGTTACAAACATTTTCATTGTAAAGTAACACTTCTGTGATCAGCTAATACTCCCCAAGACCTTTTATAGCTGCTGCAGTGTTGGCTATTTTTTGTTTCTTCCTGGGGAAAAAAGATAAAGAATGGGACAATGATGCAGCTTGATCATACAGGCCCTAAATTTAATGCATTTGTGGTCCAACTAACTGTATTGCTTCTGCTGTGAAGCACCCAATTTAGAACATAGAGAACATAGAATAATAGAGTTGTAAGGGACCTCAAAGGTCTTCTAGTCCAACTCCCTGCTTGAGCAGGAAACCTTATATCATTTCAGCCAAATAGTTTTCCCATCTCTTTTTGAAAGCCTCTAGTGATGGAGCACCACAACTTCTGAAGGCAAGCTATTCCATTGGTAGATTGGTCTCACCCTTAGGAAATTTCTCCTTAATCCTAAATTGCTTCTCTCTTTAGTTAATTTCCATCCATTGTTCCTTTTTTAAAATATATTTTTATTTTCAAAACAAACATACAAATCCTCCTTCTTTACATACTGTAGAAAGTGTATTAGTTGGTTACAAAAGGCTTTTGTGCATCTCTTCCACCGTCATCAAATATAATTCATATTAATTCTAATATCTTAACTCGGATATTTATTATATTACCATCATCATACCTCCACTTTTATTTGACTATGATTATTTAAATGCCCTTCATCATAAAATATACCAAGATTTAATACATAACCACATACTGGCATTTCATTTACTTATTTATAAAATCCTCCATTAACATTAAATCCTCATATCCTATTCTAGCTAAACATCCCTAATATTTAATACCCAAATTTTCTAATTCTCCTTTCCAAATCCCTGTTTACCATTTACATCCAATTCCCTTATATTGTACTCATAGCATGTATATAATTTATTATCATTATCCTTTCTTTATTTAAGTATATCCTATATCATGACATTTTCCCCCTAATAATTAAAACTTAGCTGTGTCTAATTTTGTTCTTTTTTATTGTTATTGTTATTAATAACCTTTATATATAGTCCAAAAATATTTCTAACCTTCCCTTCACGGGTAACCAGGGACGGGCAGGCAGAGGAGGCAGAGAAAAGAAAAAAAATGTAAAAGGAAAAAGGCAAGAGCTGAGGTCAGGCTGAGCTAGTTGCTGCCAGAATCACCATGGATGACTCTACTTAGTGCTTAACTGTTTAAAAAAGCCTCTAAAAAAGTGCCCTCTACAGGGGGCAGCAGGAGAACGAGGTGCCTCATCTAGTCTGACTTTATGATCACTCGAGCAGAGCTAAGCAGAAAAATTCCTGATGTAGATGAGGCACGTCGTTCTCCTGCCTCCTGTAGAGGGCGGTTTTTTAGAGGCTTTTTACAGGCTCTGGCAGCAACTAGCCTGACCTCAACTCATGCCTTTTTCCTTTTACATTGTTTTTTCTTTTCATGATGGCAGACAAGAGCAGAGTTGAAATCCTCTCTGAAACAGCTGGAAAAGGTGCATGTGTGGGTCGGAGGAAGGGTTGGAATTCAAAAATTTGATTGCAGGCAGAGCCACATTGCCTTTTCAAACACACACACACACACACACACACAGCTGGATAAAAGTATATAAGCCCAGCTTCACTGATTACAAGTTTGAAAAGGCAACGTGGCTCCACCTGCAACCAAAGGCTCGGATCGGAAGGCAGCAGGGGAATGGGGAGGAGTATGGCAGAGGAGCTGCTTTCAAGTCATTGGAAAATATATCCAATCCAACTTCTGTGTTTCTGTTTGTTTGAGAGTGAGTGAGTGAGAAGGATCCAACTTCTCTGTGTGTGTGTGTGTGTGTCTGTTTGAGAGAGGGGGGAGGGAGGGAGAGAGGGAGGAAGGAGGGGGAGGGAGAAGAAAAAGAATGAAGGAAAACTTTTTCACAAAAGAGAAAAACAAATGTTGTCGCTTTAAATCGGAACTGAGCATGCCTGGCTGTGGAATTTTGGGAGTTGAAGTCCACAAGTCTAAAAAAAATTGAAACCCCTGTGTCAGTGCCTCATCAGCCATAAACGTCACGGCACATCACTGCGGGTAACATTCAATATTCTTATCCAATTATTACTTATCATAACAGCTCAACATTGTATACATTACTATCATTATCAATTTTTATTTAACTATACCAAATGTAACTAAATTTAACTAAGTTTAACTACTTTTAAATTATACTCTTCCATCTATCAACCTGTATCTCTCCAATTGTTTCTTGTCGAGCCTTTTGCTGCCTTGGAAAATAGATTGACCCCCTCATTTTTGTAGGAGCCCCTCAAATATTGGAACTGGGCTATTTTATTGTGAGTTCTGAGCACTATTATATTGTGAATTGGGGAGATGTTTGGTAAAATTGATTAAATGAAAAAAAAGGGCATGGTTGAATTTGCTTTTTAAATCCTGTCAGCACTTCTCTAGATAAAAAGTGAAAGATCATTAAAAAAAATCACCAGAATTGTAGAGCTGGGGCAATTTTTCCACTGTCAGTTTGAAACAATCTCAAAATTCCCAATGGAAAGAACACATAAAAGAGGCTTGTATGACTTTCCTACCTTTCTGTAGTCGACTTGATTGAGCCAGTTTGATGAAATGTAGATACTCAGTTCTCTTTTCCTTGAGATCCTTTGCTTTTTGTACTCTGGTGCCTCCATCTTTCTGTCTTAATGTAGCTGCTTAGTGATTTCTGCTGCCATGGCCTGTCAGTCACATGGATGTGTTTACCTGATGTTTTCACATAAGTCTGGCAAGTGAGTCGGGTAAGAATTTCACAGGCTATGCCATCATTGAAGAATAAACCAAAAAGTAGAGAAAAATAAAGTGGATAGAAATGAAATAAATGCAGTAGTGTAAGGCATGTGACAAGGCAGTCAGCATCCTTTAGAAGGACATCATTCTCACAAATGATTTATTTATTTTGTTAAATGTTTATCCTGTCTATTCATTATTTTATAAGGAACTCAAGGTGGAGAACTTATCTAATATTCCTTCCTCCTTTTAGTTTCTCCACAACCACAATCTAAGAAGAGATTTGGGCTAGGAGACAGTGACTGGTCACTCAACCATTTTTTCAAGCCTAAAATGGGACTAGAACTCAGAGTTTCTTGGTTTCTAGGTCAGCATTTTAAATACTACTTTGTTAAAAAAGGAGGAAGGAATCTCAAAATAACTTGTAAGAATTGCATGTGAAAACAGGGTTGGAGGAAACAAACTTGTAAAGCTGCAAACATCACAGATATTATTTCAGAATAATCTCCCATAGAATGATGTAATTTGTAGCAAATTTACAATCTCAGATGGACCTGTTATTAGGAAAGGAGACTAGAATGAGCAGTAATACTTTGCAAGGTGCATCAAACCTGAAGTCAACATGTTTGTTATTTATTTGCACAAGGTGAGCATTCTTTTTATTTGAAAACTACTCACTTCTGCGAGCTGGGTGGCCAGGCATGACAAGAGGTGGCTGGGAGGGGAGGGACACAGCATGGCCGGGCATGGCAAGGAGAGGCCAGGGAAGCGATGTGAGTGATGTCGAGTTGGTCATGCCCACCCAGTCACATGACCACCCAGCCACACCCACCCCAGCTAGTCATTAGGGCAGAGAACCGGTTGTTAAATTATTTGAATCCTACCACTGAATCTCTGTCTTCGCTTCGACAGGAAGGCTTGATGGCGTAAACAGCTCCTTTGGAATTTCCAGTCCATAAGATCCAGCTGGGATTGTGGGTATTGATTCATAAATGGAACAAGGAACCTCAATTGACTACTGAATCTGATGTCCGGATAGCTGAGAAGGGTTGGACTCAGCACACATGAGCAAAGGTGGGGACTGGACCTGAAAGAGGTTGGACGGTCATTCCAGGACAAGGATTGAAAGCCACATTTAAAAGGACTTGAATGGTTAATGGACTGAAATTCTACCTATTTCAAACATCTCTACTGTTCTGTCCTGGGCAATGAGGTTCTGCTCGGGCAGCCAGTTAACTCCACGTTTAGGAATCTCTTTCAGACCACGTTTATTATCAGGCATCCTTAATAACAAAACTTACAGTTCAGTGTTAAGATTCTTCTGACGTTCCATGATCTGTCCCATCACGTAGTGTAAAAAGATGATGATTTTATCCCCATGCTGAGTGGAGATGTAGAAAGCTACTATTCCGGTTCACAAAAGCAATTGAACTGCCCCGCTATAAACTTTGCATGTGGGCAAGATGCCCTGGTGGCCCATCATAAACAGAGATGTGATCACGTCATGGAACTACATTTCCCATAATGCAGTCTCTGCCTGCATTTCCCATGAGGTAGTTTCTTAAAGGAGACAGTTCTTAATTCCTACACTAGCTATATACTGCTGGGGCAGCACATCTACTATATTAGAATTCTAGGTGACCCCAGACGAAGAGCAAAAAATGTTGGTGGTGACTCATGAGAGAAGTAAAAGTGGTTTGTTACAAGTAAAACCAATAACTGAGACAGAAGTCACACCATTAGGAACTGAAAATGTAGATTTATAAATTTTAAGAATCAGGTGATAGATCAGTGTGTCTTTTGTTGTTGTCAATGTGATTGCTGTTGCTGTTATTATTGTGATTGTGGACCAATTTACGGGTGTGAAACAACTTGTAATAACCACGAGGGGGTGGATTTTAATTCTAATATTCCTGAAGAATAACACACCCGAGCAGCCTGGAAAGTGAAAGTAAAAAATTTGTTTGAGGAATTTGGAGATGGATAATAATCATGAAACAGCAACAAAAAGTCTTAAACAGCTTGAAATTTGGATCTAAATTTTAATATCTTCATTAATTTATATAGTTTTATAAATAAACAGTATGAAACAAAATGAGTTATTAAAAATTTTTATCTAACTTTTGCAGTTCTGTTTTTTCCTTTATTTTTTTCTCCTTTTTTTTAACTAGACACAGAAATGTGCATTTTCACCTCCTTTTTAAATTTATGACTAAAGAACCTTTTCTTTTGAAGTTCTAGTCAGCCAACTGGGGCCATCTCTGCTACATTTTTACATCTGTTTCTACATCTGCTTTACTTCCTGACGCATAAAATACTATGATTAAGTATGTTTATATTTCATTGTGACTTTTTGGGGGGAGAAAGGGAATGAATATGGCCTCAAGTTATTTAAAGTTGTTTTGTGGAATTTAATACAGAATATAATAAATTCATGTTGTCTACTCAAGTATTGCAAGCTATCATAAATCACATTTCAGTTCATTTCCTCAATTTTAAAAAAATTAAGAGAAATAGCTATGGATTTTTAAGTCAGTTGCTTTATCTCAATGTATCAAGAGTAGTGGTTGCATTGGTCCCAGAAATTATACTAAGAATCTTAACATGGTTAAAAGAAGATAAGACCAATACTGTTTGATCATAGTCGTGCTTACCGCTGAACCAATATATGCACTGGACTGAACCATGAGAGAAACAAAATATTGCAGATGGCAAAATATTTTAGGAAAACGTTCCCCTCCTGCAAGCTTTTAACTAGTGTGAAACTCCTAGTAGTCTTAAGTTCAAGGTAGGAAAAAGTGAACTGTCTCTAAGATGCATTCAATAAAATATGTTATATAGCAGAAGCTCTTAAAACAGGACCACCAGAACTGCAGGGATGAGATAATGTGAAGGTCACCTTCAAAGTCATACTTATTTCAGACCCCCTCTTGCCTTTCACAATGCTAAATATGCATGAAAACATACTTTTCACTGTTGTGTTAAAGTTTTTCCCAAAGGAATCCCAAGTCCCTGCAGCTACAAGTGTCATTAAAATAAAATGATGGAATTGAAATAAACACAGAGTGGGGTCTTGGTTTAAGTGCCAAGCTTCGCAATTTGGTTGCAAACGTTTGACCACCATTCAAGGAGACATTATTAGTGTGCTTAGTCTGTCAGAGCATTGGTCTTTAAATAGCTTTTTATGTGATGCAAATTAGTGTGGATGTTGTTTGTTCAGCTACTTCTGAGTCATGGTCTGACTTTGGACTATTTGATTGGCTGGCTGTTGTTACTGAGGCATGGTCTTTGGTTTTAAGTAAAGTCTGTGTGATATAAATTAGTGCTGTTTGTTTGGATACTGTTGAGTCATGATCTGGTTTCAGTCTCTGAATGGCTGGTTGTCTTACTGAGATGTGGTCTGATGTGGGTTGTGAATTTTGTTGTTGCATAGTGGGGTGCCTGTTTGTTCATTCTAAATGCTATCTTTGGGATCACGGTTGATACAGTTCCTTCATTCTCAGTGATTGATAGATTGGATCAATATCAATATGTCTGTTTATTAATATTGACTTATTGGTGGAAAACTAGGCTTTAAGGAATTCTCTTTCTCTCCTTGATTTCGCCTGGGTTACAATTGTGGTCCTGGTTAGATCAAATTTGTGTCCTTCTGAATCTTCGTGGATGGACATGAGAGATAGCGGTCATATCTTTTAAAAGATTGAGGGTGAAAGGAACGCAGGAGCCATGGATCATGAGAGTAATGCTGTTTATTAGTACCAGATGACAAGATGACAAGCGATTCAGAAATCTGTTACAACTGTCACAGTATTTATACTCTCAGGTACCAACTGTCATTAGAACCTCCAATCACAGGCTGTGCTTCGCCCGACCAATTAGAATGCAGCACAGGCTGTTGCTGGGCTATAACACTCCTTCCCCCCAGTTATTTACATACGTGTCAATTAGCGTGTTATTTGTTTGCATTTTTTTTAATCTATTTATTTATTGCATTTACAATTTAATTGCATTTTTTGTGTCATGTTCAACATTTACAATTTATTTGCATTTTTGTGTTCTTGTGTTCATGTTCAACATTTACAATTTATTTGCATTTCTTGTGTTTATGTTCAACACCTACAAATTTGTGTTCTCTCCTTCCCCCCAGTTAAGCAGACACTCCATTCTCATATTCCTATTTGCATATACACCATTTACATATACACATTTGCATTCCCCCCCCCACCAGTTCTGCACATGTGTCGTTTCTGCGGCCCTCAAACTGGTTCAGGACCTTCAATCAAGTCTTTTTGGCTCACTCCTGAATTTAACAGCGGCCAGCAGCGGCAGGGAGGCAGTATAACTTGTAAGTTTGTGTATTGGCATGCTGGCAGGGTTCCACTGTTGCTGGAAGGTTTAGCTGACAGGATTTCTGCTGACTTTTGCTGCAGAGAATGGTAGGTTTCTGAAACGGCTGTGGAGGCTTCTGTTAGAGAGCGGAGACCGGCCCTGGAGGCGGCTGAGTTGTTCCTGGCTCGTTAGGAAGGCAGCAGGCAGGCTTTTGAGTGGCCAGAGTTGCTCCTTGGGAGGCAGGCAGCTTTGTAATGCAAATGGCCTTGGAAGGCTGGCAGCTGTGGAAAACCCAGGTGGAGCAGCGGTTGGCTCTGGAGGAAGAAAGACTGCAGCGTCTATGTCTATGGCTTCTCGGGAGGCAGTAGAGCAGGCTGGAAAGCTGTATGCTAGAATCAGAGGCTTCTTAGGCAACAGTAACCGTTTATTGCAACACGAACGTTTGTAACAGTAGCTAACAGTAGACTGGATAGACTCTAGAGTTGTGTCTGGTAGATCTTCGTGGCAGAGAGGCAGGCAGACAGGCAGCTTCAGCCACGGTTGAGCCAACGTGATTCGTAGCTCGTCCCTGAGCAGAGGCGGCAGCTCCAGCCAAGGTTAAGCGTAGGTTGCCCGTCCCTGTGACTGATGGAGTCCGTGCCTGTGGATCTACTCAGGTTGGTGTGATCGGAGGTGAAACCTGAGGCGGTGGCAACTGCTGCTGCAGCTCTGACAGGTCTTCAAAGTATTTTCTGTTTGCTTGGTTGCGTTGCGAGTGGCTTAGTGTTGTTGTTTTCCCAGGCTCTGCGGGAATCGCATATCCCACCCTCGTCGCCAGTTTTAAAGATTGAGGGTGAAAGGAACGCAGGAGCCATGGATCATGAGAGTAATGCTGTTTATTAGTACCAGATGACAAGATGACAAGCGATTCAGAAATCCGTTACAACTGTCACAGTATTTATACTCTCAGGTACCAACTGTCATTAGAACCTCCAATCACAGGCTGTGCTTCGCCCGACCAATTAGAACGCAGCACAGGCTGTTGCTGGGCTATAACAATATCTTTTGATAGCCAGGAAATATTTGTGCAGCCTGGTTGATAGTGTTCTTCCTGCTTGACCAACATAGTTCTTTTCACAGTTGCTGCACTGGATTCAATTTATTATGCCTGATCTTCGGTTTGTTTCTGTCTGCCCTTTCGGTTTTGACAGGGTTCATCTGTCAAAAGGTTGGTTTGTGGGCTACCACGAGATCATGTTGACATAGTAATCTTGTTGTCCTTTCTGAAACATTGTGTACATAGGCAATTGTGATTTGACTGGTCATTGTTCTTGTTATAGTTGTTGTATTGCTTTGAGTGTTTTGTATTATTTGTGTGTAAACCTCTTCAGATGAAGTTTTGTGGGTATCCATTTCTCTCGAAAACTTTGTATAAACGTTTTTGTTCTGCTGTTCTGGCCTCCATGGTGTTACAATAGGATTCTCTTCTTCCAAACAGTGTTCTGATGCAGCTTTGGTTTTGATATTTTGGGTGGTTGCTGTGAAAGTTGAGGATTAGATTTGTATGCATTGCTTTCCTGTACATAGATGTTAGGAGTTGGCCATTCATGGTTCTGGTTACAAGGACATGAAGAAATGCAGTTTGTTGTCACTCTCGGTTTCTATTGTAAATCAGATATCCGCGAAGATGTTGTTGATCCTTTGGTAGATTTGATTGACCTGATTGCACTTGATTATCACAAAGATTTCATCAATGTAATGTACCCATAGTTTGGGATATATTTATGGAAGAACAATTTCCTCAATCTTTGGCATGAGAACCTCTGTGACTAGGCCCAGTATAGGTGATTACTTCAGTTGTTCATAGATCTTTCCATCAAATCTGAAATAAGTGGTTAAGCATAGTTGGAGTCATTCGCATGTGCTTTCTGTTGTGAGTGGTCCTTTTGGTAGCTGTGCATTGTCCTCTAGTTCTTTAATGCGGTCGATTGCTAGTTTCAGATCTACAGGTGTGAATAATGTGGTAATGTCAAATGATATCATTGTTTCGTCTTCGTCAATATGTAGGTGTTTGAGCTTGTCCAGGAATTGTGTGGCGTTGTTTATGGAATATTGGGAATCACCAATTAGGTACTGGAGGCATTCCCACATTTCTTTCGCAAGGTTGTAAGTGGTGTGCCAGAGACAATCGGTCTAAGTGGGTTGTTTTCTTTGTCCACTTTTGGACATTCGTAGAGCTGTGCTATGTTTGAGTCAGTTGCTTTCACTATCCGGTATTGTTCTTTGGTGATTTTATTTAATTCTTGCAACTTTTTAAGGGTTTTGTTGATCTCGTTGGTCATCATCATAGTTAGATCAGTGCTGACGTACTGGTGGATGTGTCCTTTAGGAATTGCTTGGCCTTTGTATGTAGTCAGCCTTGTCTAGTAAGACATTCAACATTTGTTGGCAGGAAAGATGATAATATTGTGGTCAGTTTTGGAATACTTCATTGCTTGTTGTTCCTGTTTTGTAAAGATTTGTTTGTGTCTCACCATTGGGATGATGATCTGGCATATTTGTTGTTGTGCTTCTTAGCTGAGGTCTTTCAATTTTAGGGCATTTTCTAGGCTTACTAGGTATTCTGTGTATGACACATGCAGACTGGACAGGTGAAAAGGTTTTTCTATGGTTTGTAATAGTGGTTTATTTATGTATTTTATTCCGTTTCTGCAGCTACCCATCTCAATGAATCTGGACAGTTTATAATTAAAAATATACTGTATATACTACAATAAAAACATTTTAAAACAATAAAAATGTATTGAAGTTTTATTAATGACATATTTCCAAAGATCACATGAAAAGATATTAGTACACACAGAGTCCATTTACACTTAGAGAAAACTTCAGCAAATAGATTAATAATCACTAGCACATCACCCAATGATTGGCATCTCATACCATAATTCATATCTTGCAGTCAATACTTACTAAGAGAGGCGAGCAGAATTCCTTTCTGAACAATGTCTAGAAGAAATCCCATTATCCATATAAAAACATGTGTGCCTCCTTTCTTTGCAGTCTTTATGTTGTTGGCATTACTGCCATATGCTGAGGAGTTTTTCTCACTTAAAATGACTAGAAAGGGGTTTTTTTCAGATCTTATTTTAATCCTGACCTTATTGTTATAAATAGGGAAGCAAACTGTCAAGCCAGCCTCCCTTAACTCCAAACCACTTAACTCCATTTCGCAGAATTAAGAGTACTTTTACTGGTTATGAAAAGATAGCAGCTAAGCAAAGCAAGATCTGAGGCAAAAGCGTGCAAAATCATAGATATCAATATGTGACCCAACCCCCTCCCCCTGGTAACCCCATCCCATAGTCCAATCTGCAAATTCCTCAGGTATCATGTGAGCTCCATCTTCAAAAAGCATCATCAGGTTGGTATGTAGGACAGTTGGCCTTGGCGGGCCCAATCACTATCTCCAGCATGCACAGTAGAAGGTGAGAACAAAACTCCCTTTTCACAATCTCTCCTATACTTAAAATTTAGCTTCCCAAATACTATGCCTCCCCCTCCCTGTTTCAATGGCAGCCGAAAGCAAGTAGTGAAACAGGCTGACACAAACAATCCTGTTTACATTATTTTTATAAATAAAGCATACTTAATCCTTCTATTTTCTCAGTAGCAACTCTGTGAGGTAGGTTAGATTGAGAGAGAATGACTAGCCCCAAATCCCACAACTGGCTCTCATGCCTAAAGTGGGACTAGAACTCACTTGTTTCTTGCCTGTTATTTTAACCACTTTTAGAGCCATAGCAAAAAAAGTTCATGAATACATTTGGGAAACTTTAGTTTAGATGATATGATATACTTGAATGTACAATGAAAAGTATTAGGGGATATACAGTATCTCCAACATTTGCTAAAATTATACATAATTACCATAATTAACCCCTTCATGGATTACTGCCTTGTAGTGGCAAAGGGGCTTGCGTAGCTCAATGAAGCTATGAGCTAAACCATGCAGGGCCACCCAAGATGGACAGGTCATAGCAGAGATCTCTGACAATATGTGATCCCCTGGAGAAGGAAATGGAAACCTACTCCAGTATCTTTCCCATGAAAACCCAATGGACAGTACCAAAAGGCCTGGAGGAACATTGTCCATGGGGTCGTGATGGGTTGGACACGACATCACAACTAACAACAACAACCATAATTATAATTTCCCTTCCATTTTTTCATCCCTTCTCCAGAGAGCTAGTTCTTTGCATAATTTGCCTAAAGTAGGATAATTTAAACCTATGTATGCATGTAACTATGTAACTGTAATTCATTTTTCCCTTCCTTGCACGCCACAAGGAATATCATGACTTGTTCAGTTCTGATCTTTGTAGATATACATGTTTGTTCTTTTACTAAAGTAGAGGGGAGAGTAAAGAGGCAACATAACTTGGAGTTGCTCTGTGGGAAGAAGACTCTTGAAGACTTTATCTACCTGTTCCTTGACTTTTATTACTAGAAGCTCTTTTGCTCTTTTGGCAATTGTGGTAAGGTCTTCAGCACTGATGTTTCTTTCTTCAGTCTTAAAACCATGCTCATCTTCTTCCAGTCTATCTTCCTTTAATATATATGTTTGTCATTTAGATTCAATCAATAGAAGGAAAGTATGTGAGCCTCGTCTCACTTCTTGAAACCAGTCTGCTTCACCATGTTCTGTCAGTACTGTGACTTCCTAATCAATCTATAAGTTTCTCATAAGATCAATGAGATGTTCTGAGATTCCCATTTTTCTAAGCATTTTCATATGCGCAAATAGGGCCGTGAGTACATGTGCAACACTCATGCTCACGCAACACTCACAGCGGCACTAGTGCGAGTGTGGGGTAAAAGTACATAGATGTGCATACACTGGCCAGTCACACCACCTAGTGGCCAAGAGGCATGGCCTGGTAGTGGGCCATGGGCCACAGGTTGGGTAGCCCTGCCCCTAGAACAACCATGATGCACTAAAAATGGATTATGGTAACACAGGAAAAGCTATCTCTATGCAGGCTATTTGGATTTCAGTTGAGATGTAAAGAAATACACTTCTTGGTGATTCTTATGAGAAGATGTCCAAAAGGTAGCTTTTCAAGAGGCAACTGGACTTTCTGGTTTCCTGCAAAGATAGTCCAGCAACGTATGGAATCCTCAAATCTCAAAAAGATTCTACAGGAGCTCCTCAATAGCAGACAATGAAAAGAACAATAAACAAAGCAATGTTGTCATTCCATACATTGCAGAAATATCAGAAACCTCAGGAGGATCTTCAGCCAACACAACACTTCAAACCCAAAAATTCTCTAAGGCAGAGGCTTGTCCGCCCCAAGGATAAAACACCCAGACGCAAACTAAACAACATATAAATGCAGAAAGTCATGTGCAGATCTGTACATTGGGGAAACAAACTAACCACTTCATAAATGCATGGCACAACACAGGAGAACAAACCCATCAGGACTAGATTCAGCAGTCTACCTGCATTTAAAAGACAAAGGCCACTCTTTTGAAGACAGCAAAGTCTACATTTTGGACAGAGAGGACTACTGATTTGAAAGAAGGGTCAAAGAGATCATCTATATCAAAATTGAACAGCCCTCTATCAACAGAAGGGAAGGGATATGACATCATCTATCTCCAGGCTACAGCACAGTCCTTTCAACAGTACCAAGAAAGCTCCACATCCATTAGAGCTGAGGTGGCACAGTGGTTAAATGCAGCACTGCAGGCTACTTCAGCTGACTGCAGTTCTGCAGTTCGGCTGTTCAAATCTCACCGGCTCAGGGTTGACTCAGCCTTCCATCCTTCCGAGGTGGGTAAAATGAGGACCCGGATTGTTGTTGGGGGCAATATGCTGACTCTGTAAACCGCTTAGAGAGGGCTGAAAGCCCTATGAAGCGGTATATAAGTCTAACTGCTATTGCTATTGCCATTGCTATTTGCACCACTCAGGTGATCCTGACAACACAGCTAAACCTCCAGGTGGCCTTAAGGACTCACTAAAAGAATGCA
The DNA here is from genome assembly GCF_051295495.1 of Thamnophis sirtalis. Taxonomy (NCBI): domain Eukaryota; kingdom Metazoa; phylum Chordata; class Lepidosauria; order Squamata; family Natricidae; genus Thamnophis; species Thamnophis sirtalis. The sequence continues at coordinate 56,206,088 of NW_028261389.1, read as the reverse complement.
AATGACCAGCTGTCTGCAAGGAGTATAACTACTCCTATTCCCCACCATCCGTCAGAGTTGAAGAAGTTTCTTGGATGAGAAGTCAAATGTCTTCAAAGAAAAACAAGAAAGTCCAGTTGCTTCTTGGAAAAGCACCTTTGGGGTATGTCTAATTGTAGATTTACCACTTTCTCTAAAGTTACATTATGACTCTCTTCTTTCTATAATCTATCCTGTTTAATCATGAAAACCATAGACCATGTTTATTTTTTTCTGTTTAATGCAATAAGCCCATAAGGGGTTTCCAGACTCCCATACATATAGATGATATTTTCTTTTCTTTAATCAGCAAGTTCTTTCATCTTCACCAAATATTCCTCCATTTGGATATTGCCAAATCTTTCCAACCTTGTTCCTATAATAACCCAATTGCTGTTTCCATATATAAAAACAAAGTTCCACGACTTTTTCCAAGTGTTTATCCATCAATCCCTTGTATATCAATCTTTAAAATCCTCTGAAACAACACTGCTTATGCACTTCAACCCAAAATCATCTAGCTTTTTTGCATGTCCACCAAGCATAGTAAAAATGATGCTGTTTGTTATTCACATTTCCAACATAGAGTTGAACCACTTTTACACAGGACATTCTAGATAATTTTTCTGGTGGTCATATATCAATGTTATATAATTTAGTTATACTAGCAGTCTTTGAATATCTGGTTTTGTTCTCAGGCCTGGGGTTAAGATGGTTGCTGAGTCCCTAAATGTAATTATTATAGGTTTTTTGGTGTGCTGTGTCTATTCCTAAGTTTACACAGTTCTTTTTTATATTATTATTTCATATTTTAGAAGTAAGCCTCCCAGATTCATCTGTAAAGTCTCCACATAAATAAATATAAATACTCAATAGACAATATGCTTGAAGAAGTACTACATCATGGATTTATCTGTACAATTCTGAACTCTGCAAACAAGCATAAAAAGGAATGTGACTGAGAAAATACCTTCAGTTTAAGGTAGACACTGGAAACGCTGCACACCAAGGAAGCTGAAGAAGTTTCTTGGATGAGAAGTGAAACATCTTCAAAGAAAAACCAGACAGTCCAGTTGCCTCCTGAAAAAGCACCTTTGAGACAACCATGACTTGAATGACTGAGAATCTTCGTAGACATTTATGAGAAGATGTTAATATAAAGCCTAAAATTTGTGGGATTATAAGCATGCTTTAAGTTATTTTCCCCTACTTTGGAGCTATCCTAGTACAGTTTAACATAACGTTGTCTTACATTGTTGTCATAAAGTAATTAATATTTGCTGTTATGTCTTTTGGGGACGCAATGGCTCAGTAATTAAAGACTCTAAGCTTATCAATTGGAAAGCTGACAGCCCATGTTCGAAACTTGAACACCGGGCGAGGGGATGAGCTCCTGTTACTTGTTTCAGCTCCTGTCCACCTAGCAGTTTGAAAGCATGCAAATGCAAGTAGATAAATTGGTACCACTTCAAGTGGGAAGATAACAGTGTCCCATGCTCCTCAACATATAGTCATGCTGGCCACATCACCAAGGAAATGTTTTCAGACAACTCTTGCTAAGAAACAGAGATGAGCATTGAGTCGGACATGATTGGACAGGGGAAACTTTACCTTTATTATGTTTTTTAATTCATATATCAATGGTTTCTAAGGTTCCATTGCATTCATGCTTGTCTTTGAAACAGAGTGTGGGGAGTAACCAGCACAAAAGAAAATATATTTCTCAAGATAAAACACTTTCCCAGAAGACCAATCAATGAATGTTGCCAACTGCAACATCTTCACAAGATGCTGTCTTGCTTGGAAAGTTCACCTCAACCAACAACCACTGGAATTTTTAGAGTGTGATATAAAATGATATTTTACATTGGTTAACAGTCTACAACTAGCATTTCTATTATTCTATTATTCTTATTGAAGCTTTGAAATCTTTTTCAAGGATAAATCTTTGAAGAACACATTATAATAATCTACCCATGATGTAAGGAAAGCAATGCTAAAAGTTGCCAGGGGTGAGCAATTTAGCAATAGCAGTTAGACTTATATACCGCTTCATAGGACTTTCAGCCCTCTCTAAGCAGTTTACAGAGTCAGCATCTTGCCCCCACAGTCTGGGTCCTCATTTCACCCACCTCAGAAGGATGGAAGGCTGAGTGAACCTTCAGCTGGTGAGATTAGAACTGCTGAACTGCAGATAACAGTCAGCTGAAGTGGCCTGCAGTACTGCACCCTAACCACTGCACCACCTCGGCGCTTTATATCTTTAGCAATATTTTTTGTTAGCATACTAAATACAATTACATAAAACCATTCCTAATCATTGCTCCTAACTAGAAGTCCTTGGGTAGGAAAGAGTCAAGGATCATTCCTTACCTATCAATGTACTCTGTATGTGGAAGTACAATCACTTCTGGAAGAGTTGAATTCCAATCCTATCTTAATTTTTTTCTATTGACCTACAGCACCTACATCTTCTTGCATTTAATTTCAGTTTAGGATTCTAATTTTACCAATGTATTACCTGCATGCCAAATAAAGATGAGTAATAAAATGAACATGAAGTGAAACTGTAATTGAAGAAGAAGGCATTTAACATGAAAATAACCAGAACTGGCTGTTTCTATGAATATTAAAGTAGGAGAAGCTGTAATTGGGTGAGTTTGCAAAGAACAATTGGATGTTTAAAAGAACAGAAGCAGCTCTGAGTAGGTTTATGCTTTTTTCCAAGTTATATCATCCATAACCTGATACCTTCCAGGTAAGCTGTGTTACATGGCATTTTAGAATTGCAGGAAGGAATGCCTTTTCTCCTTATAGTTATTCTTATCCAGCAGTCTGCTGCCATGGTGGCATCTGATCTGTTCAATTATAGTTCCTGTTATTTCTGGTTAGCATGGCCATTAGGGTTAGGGTATATACACCAGGATGCCAAATTGCAACATCAATTTATTTAAATTTGGAAAAAAAGTAAGAGTCAGAAAGATTGAATGCAAACTATAAAAATGGCTTGAACGTAGAGAAGACAGAAATTTTTTCTTGAGGCTTCCAAATAAGACCTTCTAATGTTTTAAATCAAAAGGCATTGGGCCTCTATTCTTTTTTTTCCTCAATGCATTTTGTAGTGGTTTTGTTATAGGACAAAAAATATAATAGATGGTAAAAGATAATGGGAGTTAATATAGGAAAATGATTATGTTTTCCATATACAGTCCAACCAATTTTCCAAAGAATTGAAACAAATAAATTGCACAATACAATCTTTGCTTAAGGGCTTAATAGTTGGATGCTTGTTATATGGAATAGCATCATTCCTGTTCTTCAGAATGCTATTATGTTGCCTGCTTCCATCAAGAGCAGAGGTGGGTTGCCCAGTTTGGCCAGGCCTGCCACGCCCTCGAACCGGTTCCCACGCCACCCCTGATGTTGCCGTCATCTTGGATTTTAGTGACTGGGCATGTGCAATTCACTGTAAATTGTTCTGCGCATGCATGCATAACAATTTCCATTGAACAGCGCACATGCACACGTTACGCATGGTTTGCGAACCAGTAGTAAACCGGCAGCAACCCACCCCTGATCAAGAGTGCATCTTTTTAAGTATCATTTATTTATTACTGTAATGGTTATATAGCTTCATCAGACACAAATATTTCACAAACAGCATAAATCTCCAGTAATTTGATATTTCTTGCGTATAGCCGAATAAACATAACTGGAAAATGTACAGACCTGAGTGCTGTTCTCAACTGCAAATACTAAATATTCTCAATCTTTTCTTTCATTGCAGTAATAAGAGAAGAGAAGAGGCTGACATCTGCCTTTGGGTGATGAAGAGTTTAGATAAAAATCTAACTAAGAGCACAAGTCTTGATGAGGTCATATTTATTTTATTTATTTTATTTTTTATTTTATTGAGCATTTATAGGCCGCCCTTTTCCCTGAGGGGACTCAGGGCGGCTTACAACAATATATTCCTTTCTGGTGACGATGGTATTCATTGCTATATACTAATGCTTCACTCAATGCATCATTCTGTGAATTTGGAAATCTGCTATACATTTCCCCAAACAGCAAGAAATATCTCAGGATGATACTATTTAAAAATGTCATATAGCACTTTTTTTAAAAAAAACTATCATTATGGTCTTTTGTTTCATAATGAGCCGTTATAGCTATTGTGTCAAGACAGAAGCCCTTTTTACATCACTGAGACCTGATTCAAAAGCATTTTAAAAATAACAGTTTGAACCTTAAAAGTGTTTGAACAGTTTGAACCTTAAAAGTGTTGTGAGTTTATATGCTAATAGTAGTTCATTTGCAATACTTTGCAAAATGAAAGTCAGCATTATTGAGCAATTAAAAATATTTTCCGATTCATTCATGTGAATGTTTTTGATCCTAAGAGCAGGAAAAAAAATCAATTTATTAATTTCATCCATTATAAAGCATCATAATTTACCTAAACATGATAAGCTCATTTAGATGAAACTAAAATGGCTTCATCACTGTTGAGCTTTCAGAGATCCCTCAAAGCCACCAGGCTATGCTGGCAGGCCTGAGGATCCCAGAATAGCTCTGCAATTTTAACATCCATTTGTCTCTTATACTTGGTTTTAAATCTCTTAATGTGTTTTAATTGTTTTTAGCTCAGTTATAGGCTGCCCTGAGTTTCTTGTTTATAAGATGGGTGGCTATATCAATTGGTTTAATAAATAAATATAAATAAATACCTAAGTTCAGATAGTTATTGACTAAAAAGGGTGGCTAATGATGGCACCATATTTCTGCATTTTTTAAAGAAGAAATCTAATCCAGTGGTTTTATGAGCTGAGAATTACAATCTTGTGAGTGATAATATGGCTGATATTTGCCAAATTGGGAAGGCACTGCATTCAAGGATTTGAACTAACACACAGGTTTGCCCTGAGTAGCAACTGCTTTATTTCGCAGTTATGACATTGATGAAAAAGTAACTTTATGACAAATCTTCCCATTTATGACTTTTCCATTTAGAAAAGCTGAAGTAAAATTGTAAGTACCACTGTGGTTTCACTTAGTGGACACTTCACTTAACTACCAAGTTACCAGTCTCAATTGTGGTCGCTGAACAATTAAATGTACTCCTGGCTACCCTACTTGTATGCATCCAATGAGGAAGAGCCTTTGGGGAATGTATCTATTAAAGTGTAATATTGCTCATTCCTTCTTCAAATTTACATGGATATTTTTCAGTCAAATCTACAGATGGAACTTGTGAATTGTAGGATGAGATAAATGCTTCTCAATTTTCTGTCCTCAATTCTATCGCCAGCTCCCTGTTTGTTGCCCTGTAATAAAAGTTGTCAAGATTGTTCCTGATGTAGTGTGAGATGGAATTGGTTTACATACTATTTCATCCTAATCCTTTTTACAACCATCTGGAGGGTTCTGTGGCTAAATTCTTCCTGCAATATTGAGAGGACTGCTGAACACAATATTGCCTGTCAATCCCAGGCCAGTGCTGCATTGAAATAGTATTTGGGAGCTGTTGTGTTGGTTATAATGACATGAGAAAGTCAACTAATTATCAGTGTGTTACATTTTCAAGTCCATGAGTTTCTTTGGTTCTTTCTTTACTGATATTACTTGAAAGTATGTTTCAGTATAAATAGTCCTCATTTAGTGACCACAATTAGGACCAGCAATTCCATCATTAAGTAAAGAGGTAATTAAATGAAACCATGATTGTGCTTATGATCTTACCACAGCTTGCCTTTGCTTTATAGACAAATATCATAAATGTGAGGATTGATAATAAAGTCACATTTTCATTGCTGTCACAACTGTGAAGGATCATTATATGAGGCAGTCATGAAATGAGGACTAAATTTAATGGTTGTGAAGAAATACTCTGACACAAAAAGGAAGCACTTGTTATGAATTTAGGAAGATATAAATGCTTTTCAGATATCATGAATGCGGTTATAATCAAAAGCAGGATAGTTCCAAAATCCGGCATGATGCTATCATGACTGTGGGTATTAGCGTCTGCTCTAGAGACATTGCTAGTGAAATGAGTCTTAAAGGCAGAGGCTTATCTGAGGCAGTATAAGCTCCTTTAATGCCCTCTCTGACAGGGAAATATTGAATTTGTAGAGTTGTATTAAGGTTCTTTGGGGGTCCAGAAATGATGCATTTCTCCACAGAGAGCTGCTTAAGCTCCTTATCAGGTTTTGCCTTACCCAATCATTGTCATTTTGGGTGATATTTCCATTTACTTCTTTATGTGCAGATCAATGAATGTAAAGCCTCCACCCATGTTCTTGTAAGCTGTATTCTTGTAAGCAATAGCTCTTTTCCCTTTATTAAAATGTTGCTGATTAACCATAGTTCATTGAGGCTATAATCCTTTTTTGCATATTTATTTTGCAATTGGTGGAAGTCCCTTCTAGATGAAACTAATGTTGGGCAATCACTCTGTCTCATTCATGAAATTTTATGTGGAGAATCCAGGCATTTTTTCCTGCAATTTCTTTCTGCTTTGTTTTCTTCCTGCAATTTTTTTTCTTATTAAAAAGGATGGAAAGGATAGGATTTACAACATATTTTCTTATGTGTAACTGTAATGGTAGGAGCTATCCAGCAGGAAATGTTTATTGAAGTTTTTCACAATTGAACTTTACTTATTTCCCCTATTTTACAGTCAGTTTATCATTTTTATTCTAGCTGTACAATGTTTCTCTTAACTCATTTTCTTTGGTAGTACCTAATGTGATGCCCATAGGCATTCATAGGTTCTCTGTAAACACTTTCTTAAAACCAACCAGACTTCCAAGTCCATATTTAATATGTCAATACTTAAAAAAAAAACAGAGTTTTTGAAAAATATTTTCTAAAGGAAAATAATTTTCTTTATATTCGCAATAATCTTTCTGCATCCCACATAAATCCCATATGGATTTTAAAGAATAGAATGGTCAGTTTGTAAATCTTAGAGTTCATCCAGATGTGCTAGGCAGCTCACATTCAGAGACTCATGGAGGTTGCTCTGGTAAGATATTTGTATTGCAGATTATGCAACCTGTACTGTGTTGGATCATCCTTTCATACATCTAGAGGACATTCAATTGGAAAGGCTGGAATGTACCTCAGTGTTTGCAAATTGAAGTATAGGTTTTAAAAAAAGTTAAGGACTTTAGGAAAGGAGACTTGATAGACTCTTTCATGAAGAAAAAGACTATTCTATGAAGATATGATGGAGGAATTAGGATGGATTTTAAAAAAAAATGATATGTGTATTGTTAGAAAGCCTTAAGCTACTTTTGTATATATACAATAAGTATGTACATATATGTAGGTATGCTGGTCTTTTTAAGTAATGCCGAACAATATTTTAAAGTTAGCAACATATTATGGACTAGAATTGAAAATATGAGAATGAATGATTATTATTCCCCACAGCAAGGAGAGCTGAGATGGTTAAAATGTTTCTTTTATACAAATAAGAGATTATATTTAATTTTGTATCTAGTTCAAAACTGCTTCCGGATTTTGTGATTGCAATGAAAAAAAATAATGAAACTTTGTTTCTGTTTTTGTAAATTATACAGGCTTATTGTTATTGAAATGGCTTGTGCATATTGCTGTGTAAAAGCAAAAAGTTATATTTGTAATGTTACCTCTGACTGTGCCAAAGAGAGTCGGAAGTTGGTGCCTTTTTTCTTTTTTTTCTCTCTTTACACTATATCCCCTCTTTTTCCCTTCCTCTCTTCTTACTTCTCCATTGTTTTTTTCTTTGTATTTTATACTTTGATAAACTAATAAATACTTTTAGAACATAAAAAAGGTAAAGCTTTTCCCCGCCAGTTGTATCTTATTCTGAGGGTGATGCTCATCTCCAATTCACAGCTGAAGAGCCAGTGTTGTCCGAAGATACTTCTCTTGTCCTGTGGTTGGCAAGACTATGAACTAAGGTTCACAGAAAGCTGTTATCTTCCATACAAAGTAATACCTATTTATCTACTTGCATTTTTACTTGCTTTCAAACTGCTAGGTAAGTTGGAGCTGGGGCAAGTAATAGAAACTGACTCTGTTATGTGGTACTTAGATCTCAAACTGCCTATCTTCCAGTTAACAAGCGCAAAATCTTAACCACTTAGCCACCATGCCCCCCCCCCCCCAAGTACAGTTACTGAAAAGTAAGTCCCATGTATAACAAAGCTAGTTATACTACTTAGTAAACATACACAAAATAGTTTTATGCTTATATGGTTATTTTCTCTTGTTATTTGCAGCCAGATAATAATTGGGAAACTAATAATTCTTAAAACTTTCTTTAAATAACTGTGGGCTGATTATGACTTTTAAGGTATCTTTATGCTGGTGTACCAACTATTAAAATAACACTTTAGAGATGATGTACTACATTTTGGGACCATGGTTAAAAGCATGTCCAGAAAATGACTTTTTGTTATACAGGCAAAATGTTGTTTGTTACCCAGTTCTTCCACAAATCTCAGTAGTATTTCTGGGCGGAGGGTAGGAAAGGAATCCAAGAGACATTACATACTATTATATACCATCCAGATTAATTTAAAAATAACCATGTAAATAGTTTTTCAGCCTTAACAAATTAGTTTTGCATTAAATTTAGGTAATTTAACAGATGTGTATCATATACACTGATACACACTCACACACATCTTATGTATAACAAGTATAAGAGCCGAGGTGGCGCAGTGGTTAAATGCAGCACTGCAGGTTATTTCAGCTGACTGTAGTTCTGCAGTTTGGCTGTTCAAATCTCACCGGCTCAGGGTTGACTCAGCCTTCCATCCTTCCGAGGTGGGTAAAATGAGGACCCGGATTGTTGTTGGGGGCAATATGCTGACTCTGTAAACCGCTTAGAGAGGGCTGAAAGCCCTATGAAGCAGTATATAAGTCTAACTGCTATTGCTATTGCTATTGCTAAAGAGTGATAGTTACATCCAAAATTAGAGCAGAATAAAAACAGATGCTATTCAATTCTTCCAACAAAGAGCAATCCAAATTAGTTTGGAAATGTAGTTTTGTTTTGTTCTGTTTTTTATGTTTCTTGTATACTCTCTTACTTTACTTTCCTTCCTTCTTCCTCCTGAGAAATATTTTATATCATTTTATCACTGGGTAAGAAAAAGAAAGAAATGAGCATTAGTTCTAGGGTGCATAATAGCAGAATATCAATATAAACTCAGGGACTGGAAGCTAAAAGATACGAAGAACAGTTGCAGGAACTTGGCATGGCTAGTCTAGTGAAGAGAAGGACCAGGGGAGAGATGATAGCAGTCTTCCAATGTTTGAGGGGCTGCCACAGAGAGGAAGGGGGCACCAGAAGGCCAGACAAGGAATAATGGTTGGAAACTGATCAAGGAGAGATTCAACCTGGAAATAAGGAGACATTTTCTGACAAAACAATCAACCAATGGAACAGAAGTTGCCTTTGAAGTTGGGAGCTTCATCACTGGAAGCTTTCAAGAACAGACTGGACTGCCATCTGTCAGAAATGATGTAGGGTCTGCTTGGGCAGAGGGTTGGACTAGATGACCTACAAGGTCCCTTCCAAGTCTGTTAATCTGTTAAACTATAACAGATAGTTTATATCTGTTATAGTTTAACTATAACTAACCAAGGACCTAGGAACTGTTAAGGTAACGTCGGAGGATATAAGCTGTTCCAAGTATGGTGGTTTTTTTAGAATCAGAATGTTCAAGTCCGATAAATTAAGAATTTCCAAATAGCAAGGTAGCTCTTTAAGTATTACTCCAAGGGCTCCAATTACATTCGGGACAACACACAATTTCTTTTTCCATAGTCGCTCAACTTCAATTTGCAAGTCCCAGTACTTTGTGATTTTTTCTTGCTGCTTATCTTCAATTTGCGCATCACCAGGTACTGCAATGTCAATGAACCAAACTTTTTTCTTTTCAACTATTGTTATATCAGTTGTGTTGTGGGCCAAGAGCCTGTCAGTTTGAATTCTGAAGTCCCACAAGATCTTGACTTTCTCATTCTCTAAAACCTTCTGAACTTGATGTTCCCAGTGATTTTTGCTGTACGCAAATCCAGACTTTTGGCACAATTTCCAGTGAATGGTCTTAGCAATGCGGTCATGGCGTTGTAGGTAGTCAGTTTGTGAAATTTTGCTGCACCCACTGAGGGGACATTTGCTGTTGGTGGTAACATGTTGAATTTTTGCCTTCATGCAGTTTGTGGCTAAGGTTTGTTCTTGAGCTGCCAAAATAAAGCCTTCTGTTTCTTTTTTCAGTGCTCCTGATCTTAACTAGTTCCAAGTCAGCTTTTGGTCAGCTTTGCCTTCAATACTTTTCAAGTATTGGCTATGCATAGCTTTGTTTTTCCAATTTTCAGCTTGCTTCTCAATTACTTCTTTCTTATATTCAGCTTTTGACTTAGTTGTCTTTAAAAGGCCTCCTTTATTTACTTCCTTAATCATTGGTTCTTCACTTTTCTGGATGTAATCATTCAAGCTGTGTTTTTCTTCTTCCACAGACTGTTTTACTTGTAGGAGTCCTCGACCACCCTCTGCTCTTGGTAGATATAATCGGTCAACATCACTTTTATGGTTCAAAGCATGATTCATTGTCATAAACTTCCTTGTTTTTCTGTCCAAATTGTCCAACTCCATCTGGGTCCATTCAATTATTCCTGCAGAGTATCGAATCACAGGTATAGCCCAGGTATTTATGGCTTTTATGATGTTTCCTCCACTCAATTTGGACTTTAATATCTTGCAAATTCGTTGAATGTACTTGGCTGAAGTTAATTCCTTGACTTTATTATGCATTAAGTCAGAGGCCTCTAAAATCCCCAAGTACTTGTAGCCTTCTTCTGGTTTTACTGCCTTTGCCATTTCTTCATTCTCATACCACCATCTTCCATGACCTTGCCTGCTTTGGTTGCCATTGTTGGACATTTGTCAATTCCAAACTGCATACCAATGTCTTGGCTAAATTCTTTTGTGCTTTCAATTAATAAATTCAGTTCAGCTTTTGTTTTACCAAACAGCTTCAAATCATCCATTTACACCAAATGCAAAATTTTCAGTCCTTTCTTTGCAAGTTCGTATTCATAGTTCATCTTCTTCAAAATGATTGTCAGTGGTAGCATTGAGAGTATAATAGCAATAGCAGTTAGACTTATATACTGCTTCATAGGGCTTTCAGCCCTCTCTAAGCGGTTTACAGAATCAGCATATCGCCTCCACAATCTGGGTCCTCATTTTACCCACCTCGGAAGGATGGAAGGCTGAGTCAACCCTGAGCCAGTGAGATTTGAACCGCTGAACTGCAGATAGCAGTCAGATGAAGTGGCCTGCAGTACTGCACTCTACCCACTGCGGGGTGAAAGGGAATCGCCCTGGAAAATGCCTCGTTTAATTTCAACTTCACCCAGTACTTCTTCATTAGCTATAAGCTTCATTTTCCAGAGGTTCATTGAAGTTTCCATGAATTTTTGTATGTTGCTGCTGATGCCAAAGATTTTCAGGCATTTCTTGATCCAGCTATGGGGAACTGAATCAAATGTTTGTAGTCTATCCAAGCCATGAACAGGTTGGTTCGTCTTTTTTTTTTTGAATTCTTTAGGATTAGTTTGACAATCAGCAGTTGGTCCTTTGTTCCTCTTGAATTTTTGCAGCATCCTTTCTGTTCTACAGGAAGCAAGCTATTTCTTTCCAAGTATCCATAAATTTGGTTTGCAATGATACCAGTAAGGAGCTTGTATGTTGTTGGCAAACAGGTGATTGGCCTATAGTTTCCAGAATCCTTTCCTTTTTCTTTATCTTTTTGGATCAAAAATGTCCTTCCAGTTGTCATCCATTCATCATTTTCAGGTGTTTTTAAGATCTGGTTCATTTGGGCTGCCAATCTTTTGTGCACACTTGTAAGTGCCTTTAACCAGAAGCCATGTACCTCATCTGGTCCTGGTGCACTCCAGTTCTTTACTTTTCTTGACTGTCTTTGCACCATTTCTTTTGTTTTTTTCACATCTTCCATTTTATGCATTTAATAGAATCCTCAATCTGTTTGATACATTTTGCATTTCTGTTGTGCTTCTTGTTGTTTTCCCACAAATTCTTTCAGAATTTCAGAGCTTTCTCTTTATCAAGCTTTTCATTTGTTGTTACTCCATCTCCACTTTCTAAGCTCTTATAAAACCGGTGCTGATTTGCTCTGAACTGTGAGTTTTCCTTGAATTGAATTACTCGGTTTTCATATCTTTTAATCTTTTCAGCAACGGCAACAACCCTCTGCTTCACCTCTTCAATTACTATCGCAATCTCTTTATTCTCCAAATCGTATCTTGCTTCCAGGCTACTTGTGACCTGCTTGTTCTTTAGCTGACCTTGCCTTAGGTTCTTCGAGTTGCTCAAGTCTCCACGAATTTTTTTTGATCTTCAATTCCAACCAATTTTTCCACTTAGGCTTCCTTTTCTTGCCTCTTTGATTCCTTTGTATTTTCAAACCCGACTCTTAGGTGGTTATGAAGGTTGCTGCGTACATCAGCTGGTTTGTTTCAGCTAATGTAGTGGTTTGAATGGTTTGCACAGCTCATTGACCTTTTTTAGTACCTTTCTCAATTTTTTCCAGTTCACTTGGTTCAGCTTTGGCAAGTGTGTTCTTTCAGCATCTTCCATTTAATGCTTTATTTTCTCAGCTAATTGAGCACTACCTGTTGGTGCTTGTTCTTCAGTGCTTCCTTGTTCTTTATCTTCATCCATTTCAGCAGCCTCTTCCTCCCTTTCTTCCTCAGTTTGCTTTTGAGTCTGCAAATCATTCTTGATGTTGCTCTTCTTTGTTGGTATACTCATACCATTAGTTGCTTTCGCTTCGATTCCTATTAGTTCTGCTGTAGTGAAAAATTTGTGGCTTAGAATTACACGTTGTTGGTCCATTAGCCTTTGTTCACTGATATCACAGTCCGTGTGGTTCACCTTCCAAATCTGATACATTTGTTTTTGAAATCCACGTTTTGCTGGCTCAGACTGATAGTAAGCTTTGATAATAGAGATGTTTTCTTCCATAGTCCAGATTTTTTGCTTTTTTACTTTTTCTTCCAGTAGCTTGTCAGCTCCATGTCCTGGTTGCCTAGCAGAGGGAGCTGAGCCCTGTAGCTCATTTTGCGCAGAATGCCCAGGAGCCATAGCATCCAACAGAACCCTTGTTAATCTAGGTGATGGTTCAATCAGCATAAATTTCATTTTTTTTGTATTCATCATATTTGAATGGGTTGTGGAGCAAATTTTGTCTGGCCCTTCACCTGTCTGATATGGTTGTACCTGTTCAGCATATCCCTTAGGATCATTAGAGCGTGCAAGCCCCTCCACCATGACAAGGTAAAGCTCCTTAGAGGGGTTGTTGTTGTTGTTGTTGTTGTTGTTGTTGTTGTTGTTATCATACAATTGTATCACAGCGGCCAGTTGTTTTGCCGGATTTGGCATTGGTTACTAGTCGGGCCCCACCCAGGGGCCTAGGACGTCGTAACGTATTTTCGTAATATGCATGCAGAATCCAAGCAGTGCGGCTTTTTGCATTTGACTGATGGTGCTTTTTGTCAATTTTTAACTGTTTAAAATGTAATTCCAGTGCTTTTGGAATAGCACCCAGTGTGCCAATTACCACTGGAATTACCACTGCTGGTTTGTGCCATAGTCGTTGAATTTCGATTTTTAAGTCCTGGTATTTTGCAATTTTTTCATGTTCCTTCTTGGTGACCCTGCTATCACCTGGTATTGCGATGTCTATGATTGTGACCTTATTTTTCTCAACCAATGTGATATCTGGTGTATTATGCGCCAGTATTTTGTCCGTTTGTATACGGAAATCCCACAAGATCTTGACCATCTGATTTTCGGTGACTTTTTCAGGCTGATGTTCCCACCAATTTATTGCTGTTTTAATATTATAATTTTTGCACAAATTCCAATGGATCATTTGTGCTACTGAATTGGGCCGCAATTTATAATCAGTCTGCACGATATTTTTTTTACAGCAGCTGAATATGTGATCAACAGTTTCATCAGCTTCTTTGCAAAGTCTGCATTTGGCATCATCAGAGGATTTTTCGATTTTGGCCTTAATGGCATTTGTGCGGATAGCTTGTTCTTGCGCAGCCAGGATTAGTGACTCTGTTTCTTTCTTTAATGTACCTGTTGTTAACCATAACCAAGTTTGTTCACTGTCCACTTTATCTTTTATTTTTTCCAGAAATTGGCCATGCAGTGCTTTGTTCTGCCAACTCTCCATTCTTGATTTTATCACATCTTTTCTGTATTCTTGTTTCGTCTGTTGGGCCTTCAGTAGATTTTTGTTCTTTACTTTGATTAATAGATGTTACATGGGGGCAGCCCTTGAAGAGCATTCGGAGACTTCAGCTTGTCCAGAATGCAGCCGCGCGAGCAATTGTGGGTGCACCCCAGTACACCCACGTCACATTTATCCTCTGCGAGCTGCACTGGCTGCCTATTGGTCTTTGGATACGCTTCAAGGTGCTAGTCGTCACTTATAAAGCCCTTCATGGTATTGGACCTGGGTACTTGAGAGACTGCCTGCTGCCAATTACCTCCAACAGGCCTATTAGATCCCACAGATTAAGCCTCCTCCGAATTCCATCTACTGGCCAATGCAGATTGGCTACCACCCGGAGGAGGGCCTTCTCTGTGGCTGCTCTGGCCCTCTGGAACGAGCTCCCCGTGGAGATTCGGACCCTCACCACCCTTCAGGCTTTCCGCAAAGCCCTTAAAACCTGGTTGTTCTGACAGGCCTGGGGCTGACGAGTTCCCCCGCCCCCCCTCGAATTGTGTGGTTGTTGAGTGTTTTTTAAATTGCTGTAGTTGTTTGTCCGTTGTTTTTTCCTCCTGTTTGTATTCCCCCCCTTACTTTGGTTTGTGAGCCGCCCTGAGTCCTTCTGGGAATAGGGCAGCATAGAAATGCAATAAATCAAATCAAATCAAAATCAAATGTTCTTGACTTTCTTTTAAATAATCAGCCAGTGCATGTTTTTCTTTTTCAACTGTTTGCTTCACTTGTAATAATCCTCTGCCAACTGATTTTCGGGGCAGGTAGTCTATCAGTATCACCACGTGGATGTAAACTGTAGTGCATTGTCATTAGTTTCCTGGTTTTTCGGTCCAAAATGTCCAAATCAGCTTGTGTCCAGTTAACTATACCAGCTGTGTATCTTATAACTGGTATTGCCCAGGTATTTATGGCCTTGATTGTATTTCCACCATTCAATTTAGATTTCAAATTTTTCCTAACTCTGTTGGTGTAACCCTGACAATAGTTTTTACTTCTCCATGCTTGATGTTATCCAACTGCAGAATGCCTAAGTATTTGTAGGCTTCATTTTCGTTGCATTTAATTAATTGGCCATTCGGCATTTCAATTCCCCCACATGCAGTGATTTTGCCCCTTTTTATGGATACAGTGGCGCATTTTTCCATGCCAAACTGCATTGAAATATCGGTGCTGAATAAACGGACTGTGTTTGTCAATGATTGGATTTCTATTTCTGACTTTCCATAGAGTTTCATGAACTTGTCCCCACACCCACCAGTCCATCACATGGTCCAATCTTCCTCTGCCATGCTGGCATTTCCATCCATCTAGTTCCGGTCAGATGCAGAGGTGCGGAGACAAAAAATGACCCTGGGCTTCTTGAAAGGAATGTTTTATTTTGACAACAACACTTTCTACAATTCTACTCCTTACTAATCCCACTCCCAATTACCCCACTAATGAAATAGCATAGAAAATAATAGAGAGTGTAGCAGGACAAAGATCCTAAGAGGAATATGACTGCAGGCCTGACATACAGGTTATAACTAAAACTAAAAGATGGGGAGAAGGAAGCAGAATGTATGGCAGGTGGGAGCCGCTATTAGTTCAGTGTAATACTCTCCCATTGAGGCCTCAAATCAACTGGCTGAGCCAAGTTTTCAGGTGCTTGTGGGTCAGGAGGGTAGGAGCCAATCTCATCTCAGGGAGTAAGATGTTCCAAAGAGCCATGGCCATGGCAGAGAAGGCTCTTCTCTAGAACCTGCCAGCCAGAATTCCTTGACTGACAGCATGCCTCCTCTGCTGACACAGATGGTGGGCCTGTCCCATATTCCTTCTGAGGGTCACTTAAAGATATTTCTCCTTTCCCAATTCTGATGATAGAAGTACTTGTCCCAGCTGAAAATCTGCCCTGTGTACTTTCCTTTGCATGCAACTTGGCATAGTATATACATTTTCCCTAATAATAAATGTTGCATATACATTTGCATATACAAAGGTGAATATTTCCTTCCTAATGTCTGCATTGCGGAATGGGTAGAATGTACATTTGTAAATAATTAAAATGTCTCCCTCATTTCTATTCCCACATATCCCTAATATTGGGCAGTGATGGTTAGGACCTAAAGTTTCTTCTGGCAAGAACGTGAAGTGAGAACTTGAAGCACATACTGTATAGATCATATATGTATTCTGTAGGAGGCTGGTTTGGCTAGAGTTGGTGATTTTATGGTTTCAATTGTTTCTTAGGACAGGGGAGTTGAAGTCCACAAGTCTTAAAGTTGCCAAGGTTGGAGACCTCTGTCTTAGGGCATTTGTGTCTGTTGGGATATGGGGAAGGGGTCAGAAATGAATGGAAACAGAGGAAGCTTCCAAATTGTTCCTCTCCTGTTCTTTATTCTGGCCTGGGCCTCCTCAAAATAAATTGATTTTGTTCGGTGTACAGCAATATGGTATAATGTTTGGAGAGGAATCTGGGCAATAAGCTGGAAATTGGGCTGATTCACATTGATGATGTACCTAGTTGGGTAATGAAATATCTTCCTCATTTGTCAAGGCAGGAGCATCAGGCATCTGCCAAGTGATGAATTGGAAAAGCTGCCTCTTTGTCAAAGAACACATTTTTCCATTCTGCCACCCTGGAATAAATATATGCAGGATTGGTTTTTAAAACCTTCTATCTCCAATAGGTTATCTGATTGGAAAGGGAACAGTTATCCTATATAACAAACAAGAGCCTGCATTTACAAAAACCATCTATCATTTATTACAGATGAAATCAAAGTGAGCATATTTTAGGCAAAAGAGCTCAGAGCAGAATTATCTTCCCAGAAAGTTGAAGAGAAAGCCTATGCTGCCACCTAATGGATAATTGGACAAACTTCTCTCTTGCATTTGCAATGGCTAGCAGAAAGCAATTTAATCATGGATAATGTTGCTTCTTTATGTTTTATGCAACATCACACACACACATGCACACACACACACATACACACACATTCCTTGACTAACAACTGTTTATTCAGTAGTGATTGTTCAAAGTTACCAGATTCATGCAGAATCTGGTGTCCCCACACAAAATACAAAGCTATTCTTTCCAATTCCCAATTCCTCCCCCTATGAGTCCCCTGGCCAGCCAATGTGATGCCAGTAAGATGTTTTGAGAAACTCTGAGCTGTGAAACTAGTAAAATTCCATTCTCAGGTCAAACGGCCTTGAAAATCCTGTTACAAGCCAGTTTAGTGATCTGGTCTTCTTCTGTTGTCATTTCCCTCTCCCATTCTCCCCCACCACCTCCCCATTTTCCTACCATTTCATACACCCAAAATACCTACCCCTTGCCTTCCCCTTTGATGGCAGGAACCCAGCAAGGTGCCAGGCTGACAATGGAGATCCTGACATTCACATTTATGATGATTGCAGTATTCTGGGGTCATATGATCACTTTTTGTGAGCTGCTGACAAGGAAAGTCATTTAATAACTGTGTTTCTAACTTAACAGTAATTCACTTAACAATTGTGGCAAGAAAGGTCATAAAATGGGGCATTTTTTGTTTGGATTGTTTTTTTTAAAGCTTTTAAGTTCTCCATTTCTGATTTTAGATGCTGTGGAATCTTCTGTTATTGATATTTTAACTATTGTTACTGTAGCTTTTTGCCAAACCACATCACAGCTGTTTATTTGAACATATGTGACTGATTAAGTAAAATGATGTAATATCGCTTCCCCCCCTCCCCTTTCAATATGATCTCATCTCTAAGTGGAAATAAATGCCTCAAATTAAGATCATCACTGTCAAGCTAGGTGGGTTTAAGACTAGTCAATAATCTTTTTTTCCTTTCTTCCTATACTTTTTGCTGTAGATCCTAGAAGAACATAATGCCTTTTGTTCTCAGGGGTGTTGGGAACTGTGATATGATAGGATTTTCCTCTAAAAGGGAAACATCATCAAATTTATAAAGCATCCAGATAGACCTGTCTAAATTGTTCCATTAATTTCAGAAGGTGTAAAGTATGAGCATCATGGTATGAATTCAATACAAGAACACACACCTAGACATGCTGTATATACTGTGTAAAAATATGCAAAAGGAAGATGAAAAATAAAAAGTAAAAGATATTTAGAAAACATACATGACATCTTCTACCCTTCTTTCTATCAAATGATTAGCATCTTAATTTATTCTCTAATTTTGCATTCATTTTCAGATCAACCACAAATATTTATGATGAATGTTGAGGTGGATACTAAAATACAAATATACACAGACTCAGGACTGGGGAAACATTGAAGTGCTAGACATTTTTGTTTAGGTGGGCACTTGTTTGAGCAGAGAAACAGCTAAGTTATTCCCTAACAGCTTTTATGAAGGAAAAAAAAACCTTGCATAGACAATCTTAGCAACATCTACATAGAGAAATTTGTAGTGATCAGCACATACAAATGTGAAATTGCACATTCAGTGCAGGGTAAATGTGAATCTGCAAGCCTTGTGTATACTTGTCTGAATCTTAGACCTGGCCTGGTCCAAACTTAATCATACAACAGATAACAGCTGCCATGCTTGAAAGTTGTTTTCTCAGCCAGTTCTGGTGATAGAGACAGCTTTAGATATTCTTCTCTGTAATGTTTATTGAAGAGATCAGGCGATCCTTATAAGCAGCTTGAGGGGAAAAACAATTTGTTTCACCATTTCTGGGACAGATCTGCATTCTAAATATACATGTATCTTTATCATTGTTTTAAAGAAGAAAAAAACAAATATTCTTCCAAAAACTAAGTATGACTAGTTGCTCAAATGAGTCAACTCTCAGAGGAAAAGTTTTGCAGTGTGATGAATCATAACATTATGTGGTGCTCTAAAACTATAATGCCATACATTTTAAGTCCTTTTATGCTTAACATGAAACATTGCCACTGCTGGGGAAAAGTTAAATATTTGGGTTTGGTAGGGTACCTGAACATGGTTATTAATTCTGATAATCTTACATGGCCTGCAAAATGTGCTGATCGGAGTTTAATAAATAGAGTTGTGAAAGAGGATGTTTGTTTCAACATACTTTGTGATAGATTCAGAAAACAAAAGAGCAACTGGTTTTGGAAGTAGCAAGTTGAATCAAGGGGCTGCAATGTGCTTTGTAGCCTGTTGAAATATTTTGCAGAACTGATGGGTTTTCTGCTGCCTCTGGATTTGTTACGCGCAGTAAGTAAGGAGATAGATTGGTTTCCATATAAAGACAACATTGAAGAGGCAGGATGAGATGAGCTCACAGCCATTGGTATGAATAATATGCTCGATGCATTTTGGCATTTCACCTTCTCAGAAGATGGAGTGGTGAGACTAACAGTACTATAGGTTTCTTTCACATTTACATTCCAAACTTTTATGTCACCAACCATCAAAGTTAATTTTATTCTCCTTTGTGCAAATACAGTGTTGTTGTTTTTTTGTGCAGCTCTTATCAACACAATTGAGAGATTCAACTTTCAGTACTCTGAATGTGGGTCCAAATTTGACTAACGCAACATGCATTCTGTAATTGAACTTTAAGTTTGTAATATCCCCTTTAATAATGGGGAAATGGATGTTTCTGCTGGTGATCACTTTAAGCATATTGATGAGTACCAGACTAGAAGAGCCAACATACCAAAGGATGAAATTTATTCACCCCATCTCTTAAGCTCTCAACTTAAAAACAAGAACAGACTATTCTGAATTGCAATCATTATTAATGTAACTTACAAAGTCCTATTAAGGAGATGTACTGTTTAGCAGTTTGTTGGCAATTGTTTTGCTGTTCCCTCAACAGACATGTTTACTTTGTCAGCTTCATCTACGGGTGTCTACGGGTGTCTGGGCAACTTTTCCTCCTTTACAGTGCCAAGGTCCTTTTTAATCCCCTCTTGCAATTCTGCTAGACAGCTAGAGGAAAGGGTTCAGTTCTCTGTCTGGGAAGTGATCTGGTTCAAGGAAGACAGAAAACATGGGGGGACTTAGAGAAGAGGGAAAAATCAAGCAGCCGTTTTCTTTAGCTTTCTTTCTGCTTTCAGTTCAACTTCCTCATGTCCTTCCTTCATACTCTTCTTCCCTTATCCATTCAACTTTTAAGCTCTGCAGGCACTCAGGTTTATTCTCTAGGAGACTATATTCTTTTCAACACAATCTGGCTAATACTTATATCTCCTCCTCCTCCTCCTCCTCCTCCTCCTCCTCCTCCTCCTCCTCCTCCTCCTCCTCCTCCTCCTCCTCCTCCTCCTCCTCCACCACCACCACCACCACCACCACCACCACCACCACCACCACCACCCTTTACTGTTTTATTCTTTCCAGCTGAGAGGAAGGTTGCAAAGAAATTATGTAGATCAGGACTGCGTCATTTCATCAGCCTGAGAGGTTTCCAAGACCTGGACAGAATGTTTTTGTGGAGGGTTGTTGAAATAAATATTCCAGAACCCTTTGGGAGAAGCAGTGGTTTGGAATGTTACTTACTCCTTCATTCTAAGTCTATGTCTTTCTGGGTCATGTGACCCATATTGGACTTATATAGCAGGGGTCAAACTGGTGGCCCATGGACTGGATGTGTTATGTACAGGCCACACCCACCCTGGCTCCACAAAGACAAAAAAAATTAGACAACTTAGAACTATGCTGCCTTCGGTCTGACCTAAGCTTAGTACATAAAATTATCTGCTTCAATGTCCTACATGTCAATGACTACTTTAGCTTCAACCACAACAATGCACAAGCACACAATAGATACAAAATTAAGGTAAACCGCTCCAAACTCAATTGCAGAAAATATGACTTCCGCAACACAGTAGTCAACGCCTGGAATGCACTACCTGACTCTGTGGTTTTTACCCAAGCCCCCAAAATTTTAACCTTAGACTGTCTACTGTCGACCTCACCCCATTCCTAAGAGGTCTGTAAGGGGCGTGCATAAGTGCACCAACATGCCTACCATCCCTATTCTAATGTTTCCTGTTATTCATATCCATTTCATGTATTCAAATCATGTTTATACCTATATATGTTAGCTAATATATGGTTGATGAAATAAATAAATAAATAAATAAATAAATAAATAAATAAATAAATAAATAAATAAATAAATAAATAAATAAATAAATATAGCTTTCCCTATGCATCCTGATGCATAAATACTAATGCAGAGATACAGCACGAGTAGGAAGCAGAAACATACCTACCCAGGCAATATCCACACACTTAGTCTCTCATGACAAAATACATGTATGTGCACACATGAATGCATTACTGCAGAAGAAAATACAATTTTTTTTTAGTTGCAAAGAGAAACAGCAAACGTTACAATCACTTCAATCCACAAAACATCATTACAAAGAAGAAAAAGGAAAAAAAAACTTTCTAAGGCAGTCCAATAAAGATAAATTGCGCCGCTTTGTTCTTTGCTTAAGGGACTATCTTTAAACAAAAGAATTCCTTTGTGCAATCATTCTCAAAGAACAAATCTCACCAGATGGACTCACTTTCACTGCCTTCTTTCCGGAGCCATCTCTGACTTCGTCAGCATGGGGCTATCTGTTTATTGCTAACTTGGAGAGATTCCCTTGGGTCATTCAGGGACTTTGTGATGTCCCTGAGACCAGCAAAGATTTGTCTCCCTATCACCGTCTCTATGGGATGGCTTAGGTCCATTGGGACCATGTAGCAATAAAAGAATCAACGGCGGTCTCGGACAATCGAGACCTCACATTGTGTCATTGCGACTTTGGCTCCTCCTCTCTCTACAATTTTTTCTTTTGATATACCTGTGAAGAAATTGGAAAAAAGTTAACCAACCAGGTTATACAGCTTTCCTTTGTTAAGAATAAAGTATTGCTGTTGACATCCTTCAGTCTCAAAAGACTATGGTGTCGTGCTTTGGAAAGAGGTAAGTCCTCTTCAGAGCATGAGGCCTAGGTAGTTTAATATGGAGGATAGATTGTTACCCAAGCAGCAGATCCCCCCTCTCCACATCACAGAGACAATACAATTGGTTCCAATTGCATCGCAGGAGTTACCAAAACGTGGTTGTACACAGTTATGAACTGCTTCCGGGACTCTGGCTCCAGAGTTTGCCTCAAGGTTGAGTCCTGAAGCCTTTTCCAGTAGTGGATATAGCCACAAGGCAGTGAAGGTTTGAAATCAGAGTTTCCCTTCTCCTACAAGATGGTTCTGCTGCTTTATCTGCCATTGGGGCATAGAGTCCGCTTCCACCTTCAAAACTGTTGACCATCTTCTCCTGTAACCCTGGAAAGGGGTCCTTATGAAGTGCTACCAGCCGGGCCATCTGGACCAAGGTTTTTTTTAGGGAGGTATTACTCCTCCAGCATTCTACGTGGGTCTGCCCACTGCCGTCACGGCCATGCTTCATGCTAGGGTCTGCTGAGGTCTGCTGGGGCCAAATAAAAGGTTAAGGACCACAAATATCACTTTTTTCTCTGTTTATTTTCTTTGTTCCTTGTCTATCTCTCTGTTCCTACTCTGTATTCTAATTAACTAAAATCTAATATTGCCAGCAAACTGGTATGATTAAATCCTGTGCTTTTTGAGAAAGCCTTTTCCAAATCAGCCAATTTGCTAACCAGGATTATTCCCATACTGACCTCACACAAAAACTTAAAAATGCAACAAAACCTACAGAACTATTTACTCATTTTATTTTATTAATTTGTAGCCCAACTATTATTTTTATAAATAATTCAAGGTGGTGAACACACATAATACTTCCTCCTCCTCTTATTTTCCTCACAACAATAATCCTGTGAGGGTGTCTTGGGCTGAACGAGAGTGACTTGACTCCAGTTTACCCAGCCGGCTTTCATGCACAAGTTGAAAAATATTTGATTAATAGTAATTTAGGATACAATTCTATACCTTAGTATATTAGTAATTGTAATTAGTATTATATTTCAGCATCAATCACTTTTTTAAGGCATTAGAAGAATATTTTTGTCTAGATATCACTAAACTGCATGATAATTTTCTCTCATAATAAAAAAGCTCATTAATATTCACTCTATTTGTGTTTTCCAGCATGATTCTTTTTCAGAGAAGAAAGTTATTCAATATACAGCAGTTTCAATGAAAAATGTTGATGATATCAATTGCCCTTGTGACATAGCAGGATTACTCATTCTTTGTTAATCTTTTCAGTTCAAAGCTTCCATTTATATTACATTGGAAAGAGGAAGTTATTCTGGGTAATCTGTTTAAACTCTCTAGCTTCATTTTCAAGTTAGCAATGTATTGTAAGTATAAAACAAATGGAGGAAACAGCAGATTCCAATCAGATGCAAGAGACATGCAGGTAATTTTTATATTTGTTTTCATTGTTGAAAAAACATATGAGAAGTAAATCAGCTAAGCCAAATCTCAGACGACTTCTGTGGCTTGGGAAACTTGTTAATATGCCTTTGCACACCTGTTCATTATATTTGTAAGTGAGAATTAAGTACTGTTCATAGTAAAGATTAACAGTGCAATTCTCTCAGTGTTTATCTGGAAGTAAGTCAAACTGTCCCATGACATATATTCTTAGATACTTGAATATGATTAGTCTTAATTGTAGTGGAAACAATGCAAATATAATGGGGAAATATTACTCACAGTTAATTAAATAGACTTATCAAGCCAATTAATAAAGTAGTATAGAAGTTTAATTATGTAAGATTTTAATTTAGCTTTTGAAAAGTTAATTAGGAATGCAATAAATGCATATAAACATTAGATGCTTTATTCTTTAATGTGTGTGTGTGTGTGTGTGTGTGTGTGTGTGTGTGTGTGTGTTTTACAACAGAGTGGGAAAGTTCAACACCTAACTATTAGCAATAAAGTATCCAAGACAAGTGGAAAGATTCACAATGCACATTAATACTGATAAGGCTATCTTGATTTATTTGAATTTGCCTTTGATTTTACATAAAATTCCTACAGATGGACACCAGGATTTGAGGAAGACATCCAATGTAATTAGTTCATAGAGAGTCTAAATGTGCTTCTGAGTAGGAAATATAAACAAACATATAAGGGCGTTGCTAACAAAAAATGGCCAAAATTATGAGACTCCTGATCAGGGCAAAATCTGTAAAGTCCAGCATTTTCTTTCATAGAGTGGCTGGACAAATGGATGAATGTATCTGATAAACAGGATGTGAGGATGGCAAAACTCTTCAGTTATTGCTTCCTTGCAGTTTGCCTTTGATTCAAGAATTAGGTCAGTGTGATCAAGAGTATACTCAATAAATTTATCTAATGAACTTTTTAAGCCTTCATAAAATAATCAAAGCCAGTATTTCTCAACTTGGGGAATTCTGGGAGTTGATGTCTTCACATTTTTAAAGTTCCCAAAGTTCTAATATTTTTATAACATTTTCATCGGTAGGAATCTCTTTCTTTTTCCATTGTTGTGCAAACACGATTCTAGCTGCAGTTAACACATGTAAGATTAAATATGTATTCCCTTCATTATATTTTTCTGGCAGAATACCAAACAAAAATATTTCTATATGCAGTTGACATTGTTAATTTATAATTCCTGTTCCACAATTTCTGCCATTTATCTCAATCAATTGCGTATACATTTTTGGCCTATACTATCATTGTTTCCTTTACTTGCTCTTCTTCCATTTTAATGCTCAGTAGGTAGTTATGAGTTTTTAAAATTAGTTTTTCATCTGTCCCTGTTAATATCTGATTCAGTTCTGTTGGTTTTTATAAAAACAATACATTTTAGCATCTTTTTCATATCTTGATTGTATTTGCATAGGTGGCAAACCATGCCAAATCAATCCCTTGACTATTCAGTTCTTACTTAGTTTTAAGTTCCCCTTTTTCATTCAAGATATTGATGTTAATATTTTCCATATTAACAACATTTGGATGTATCAGTGCCTCCATTGTGGAGAGCCAGACTGGTATTTTAAAATAGTATTTTTCTGATAATATAACTCCTTGTCTGGTAACCTAACCCCGCCCTCAGTTTTTGGAATCTTGTAACATTTTCAGATTTATTCTTGCTTCCTCCCCTCTGCCAAATATATTTTGATATTGTTTTATTTAATACCTTAAAGTAGTTTTTCCCAGCTTTTTGATGTTGTTTGGAATAAATATAGTAATTTTAGCAAAATATTCATTTTTATAATAGCTATTCTTCCTATCAGGGATAGTTGTAGATTTTTCCATGTCTCCAAGCCTGATTTGATTTGTTGCAGTAATTTGACGTAATTATATTTTTTAATAGCACATCTTGCTGTTAATTGAATTCCTAGATATTTCACTTTCTTGACTATCTGGATATGTCTTCTTCATTAAATATTTTTTTCTGTTTTTCTGTAAGATTTTTGACTAATATTTTAGTTTTCTCTTTATTTTCAATCCTCCAACTTCACCATAATCTTCTATTTTTTTTTATTAATTTGGGTTCAGTTTCTTCTGCTTCTTCTAAAATAAATACCAGGTCATCTGTGAATGCCTGCAATTATATATATATATATATATATATATATATATATATATATATATATATATATATATATATATATATATATATATATATATATATATATATATATATATATATATATATATTATTTCCATACTTTTTATTTCTATATCTTGTCTGATGTTTCTATTTAGCACTTCCAACATCAATATAAATAGTAGAGGGAACAATGAACATCCTTGCCTTTTTTTATATTGAATTCTCTGTCATGTCCCCATTTACAATCACCTTGGCAGTCTTTGGAATATATTGCCTTAATTATATTGTTAAAATCTTTCACCAAAGTCCATTGTTATCCTTTCATTTAACATAGCTTTCACTGTTTCAGCCACTTTAAGTAATTCAGCTTTTTCCAAATATTGTTTTATTTTATCTTCTAAAATTTTTTCTTGATCGTACAAATTTTCATAAAAATCCTGAATTATTTTCTTTTTTTTTTCATTTTGGTAATGGAGAGATCCCTTTTCATCTGCCAGTCTATGTATCAGTTTCTTTTCTTTCTCTCTTTTTTATTTATATGCTAACCATCTTTCTGGTTTCTTAGCATTTTCAAAGAAATTTTGTTTTGCCCTTATACTTTTTTGTGCCAATTTTTATTTTTCCATTAGATTCAATGTGTGTTTTATTAGTTCTATTTGGTTTTGTAGGTTCTTTTTTGTGGCTCTTTCTATAGTTCTAGTTCTATTATTTTGTGTTCTTCTTCTAGTGCCTTTTGAAATTGTTTCTTTTTCTTATTTTTTCTTCCTATATACATAATGGCAAGTCCCCAGAAATACACCTTAGCTGTAACCCATACATTTTTTCAATGAGGTCACTTCATTTCTGTTCTCTTTAAAAAAGAAATACATTTCTTTTTCCATTGTTTGTGTAAATTCTTTGTCTTCTAATATGGATTGATTCAACATCCATCTCAGTTTTTTCTTTTGTCCTTTCTACTTAACTTTTACTGGATTATGATCCGGCCATGTGTTCAATTCTATTTCTATCTCTTTTTAAAGTATTTCAGCTCTTATTGTCTTTTAAACAAACCTCACGTGTACTTCTCTTGGGAGTTTATTCCTTCTCGCATAGCAGGGGTGGGTTCCTCCTGGTTCGCACCGGTTCTTGCAAACTGGTTCGTCAGTGAACCCAGAAGTAATTAACTTCCGGGTTCCTAGCTCCTAGCCCCTGTCACTGGGTGCCTGCGGGGTTTTTCTTTTTAAAAAACGCCTCTCCGGATGATCTTGAAAACCTGCAAGGCTGCTTTGGAAGGGGACAGATGGGCAGCATTTCCCCCTGCCCCCCTCCCCGGGAGCCTGCAGTTTTAAAGCAAGCCTTTGCACAGTAAAGAAAATCTCACGAGCGAGAAAAGTTCTTAATTGCTTTTACTGTGAAGTTGCAGAAGCTTCCGAGGCTGCAGGCAACCAGAGATGGGGTGGGCAAATGCTGCCTATCTTCCCCCTCCCAAAGCAACCTCTTCCAAAGCAACCTCTTCCAAAGCAACCTTGCAGGTTTTCAAGATCATCCGGAGAGGCGTTTTTTAAAAAGAAAATCCTGAAAAGGATTTAGAGAGATGGGGGGGGGGGGAAATCCCCAGAACCAGAAGCGCAACCCGCCGGCTTCTCTGAGTGCAGCCCATTCCCCCTCCCAAGAAGACCGTTTTCTTTTTAAAAACGCCTCTGCAGAAGCTTCTCTGTGGAAGCTTCCAAGGGTACAGGCAACCAGAAATGGGGTGGGGGAATGCCTCACAGGTTTTCAAGATCGTTTGCAGAGGCGTTTTTAAAAAGAAAACGGTCTTCTTGGGAGGGGGAATGTGCTGCACTCCTGGTTCTGGGGATTCCCCCCCCCAAAAAAAGACCAGCTTCCCATCTCTCCAAATCTTGTGGCTTTTCAGGATTTTCTTTTTAAAAAACGCCTCTCCGGATGATCTTGAAAACCTGCAAGGTTGCTTTGGAAGGGGACAAATGGGCAGCATTTCCCCCTGCCCCCCCCCCCTGGGTGCCTGCAGCCTTAAAGCAAGCATTTGCACAATAAAGAAAATCTCACGAGCGAGAGAAGTTCTTAATTGCTTTTACTGTGAAGTTTCGGAAGCTTCCGAGGCTGCAGGCAACCAGAGATGGGGTGGGTGACTGCTGCCTGTCTTCCTCCTCCCAAAGCAACCTCGCAGGTTTTCAAGATCGTCTGCAGAGGCGTTTTTAAAAAGAAAATGGTCTTCTTGGGAGGGGGAATGGGCTACACTCAGAGGAGCCGGCGCTTGGGGCACCCTGAAACAACGCATCCCCGCCGCCTCGTTCTACTCAGCAAGCGGGGACATCCCGTCTGTGCCCACTTCTGCTGCCACCACCTCCGCTCTCAAACGCAACTGTCAGCTGCGAGCAGGTGACTGAAGCTGCTGCTTGCAGTCATTTACGGCTGCAGATAGATTGTGCCTGTAGCGGGAAGCTCTTCGCCCTGTGAGAACTCCTCTCCAGCACTCCTAGTTTGGTAACATCATCAGTGCTAGAAGGGAGTGGGGTTGGGGGGGGGGGGAGGAGGAGAAAGTTAGGACAAAAAAGAAAAAGATAAGGAGGGAGAGGACTGTGGGGTCCTTTGGTATTTTCTGAACGTGGTAGTTTTTAATTAGTTTAGGGAATTTTTATTTATTTATTGTTTATAGAATGTTTATTACAAGAAATGTTATTCCTTTTTGCAAATGTTTTATTTGTGATGCAATATGTTGCTTTTAAGTGTTTAGACCAGGTTTATGTGTCTCAAAGTGGCTGCTTTTCTATGGGCAGGCCAGGTTTGTTGCAAGGCAGTGTGTTTCACCCTCCTTGTTTAGGTAATTCTGAGGTGGTTGATGGTTCTGTGAGTGCCTGTCCTTTATAATTTTCCACATTGCCTTGATGGTTTTTATTCCAGTGACTTTGTCTTTCCTGTTCTTAGGCTTAGGAAAAAAAAAAACCTGGTTTCATTGGCAGTCTTTTTTTTGTGGGGGGGGGGGATTTTTATTTTTTGGGTGTTTTCCTAGCACTGTCATAGTTTGTGGGTGTGGGTGGGTGTGTAATGTCCCACAGTTATCTATGCATTAATAATGATCTAGTAATATTAATAATATCTAGTAATTAGTAATATCTAGTAATAACATCGTCTTGGCCACTCCCACCAGGTCACATGGGTGGCAAGCCACTCCCATCCGGTCACATGGGCAGCAAGCCACTCCCACAAAGGAGGCCACGCCCACAGAGTAGGTTCGAACAATTTTTGAAACCCACCCCTGTCGCATAGGTAGTATGTAGTCTAAAAGTTTCATCCATCTCGGCCTGCATTTTCTGCTTATTTATCTCCAAGGCATCTGCCAAAATCTCTGCCATCATATCGGCAGATCTTCCCCTTTTTCTTCTTCAATGTTCTGGAATGTCAGGAAATATTCATCCTTCTCCATATCCAGGGTAATTACTGTTCCCTCTAACTCCTTGTTTGACTGTGTCAGTCTATTGTTCATCTCATCCATTTTTTTCTCTGCTTATTCTCTCTTCTATTATTTTAATCTTTTGTTCATTTTTAACTATCATTTGGTGAAAATTTTCAGTTTTTCATCCATGTTTTCTATTTTTTCCTTTATCTTTCCCATCTCATTCTTCATCTCATTATGGTTTTTTGTCAAAGCTTCTTGTAGCAATTGAAATATGATCTTCATTTCTGTTTGGATTGTATTCATTTTCTCTTGCTGTATCAGATTATCTATTGATCTTTGGCTTGATGGACTGAATGTTGCTGCTGATGGTGCAGATGTATTTCCCCACCTATTTTAGTTAAATTTGAAGTACTTGTCATTTTAAACTGTATTAATAAATTTAAAAAGAATAAACAACAATAATTCACAATAATGCAAAAATAATCCAAAATCCACAGCCAGCTACTCTTTCCACTTTTAAAATATTATCAAAATAAATTCACCAAAGGGTCCTCTTCTTTCTTTCTTTCTTTCTTTTCTTCCTCAGACACCAGCCAGCTTCACAATTCTTTACTATTGTAATCCACAAAGTCAGTCTATAAGTTAGTCCAGGAAGCTTCTTTAAGAACAGCTGTTATTTCTTCTTCTTTTTGCAAATAATATTTGTAATCCACAAGGGCCCACCAAATCCCCAATGTTTTGTAAACCACAGTGTCTTGCAGATCAAAAAAAAACCTTCCACTTAGTCTCAGGATAAATCCATGCTGTTTCCCAACTTCAAACTACTCAGTATATTCATAATCCACAAAGAGTTACAATGCTTTCACTATCTGCTTCCAACTGTCCAGTATAAATAATTTGCAGTGTTACTTGTAATAAACACAATCTTATCAGCAATAGACAGCCAAGGTCCTTTCACTTTCCTGACATCCTTCCCCACCAGTAGGTCTTGCCCTTACTCTGTTTCTCTTCTTTTGCTAAAATAACCAAATCCTCTTTTTTTTAAAAAAGATCCAAAAGTCAAAGTTTCATTTAAAATATATTCAAGTGTTTTTTAATCTCAATTAGAGTGTCTAAAGCAAGCAGTTCAGTTTTCCTACCTTTAAGTTTTTTTCTCTCCCAAAAATTATCTTCTCCCTTTTCTGGATCTATCAGCAGCTCATGGTGTTAATCACCACTGTTCTTAAGGGGTGGGAGAAAACTCCACCTCCTCCTCTTTGAGTCCCACTTTCAATAGAGGAATATTACAGGGGCAAATTCCTCAGCAGAAGTTGGAAAGATCTCACCCAGATCAGCCACACTGTTGCCAGATAGTTTCTTCATTGCTTCTTCAGTCAGGCTGTCACAGCCTCAGTCTGGCATGTGTTAACCATCTCCCCCCCCCCCCCCCAGTTTTGGATCAAACAAAGAGATTGCAGTCTCTTTGTGATCAATGGAGTGTCCCCTCTGTCTTCGCCACCCCTACAGGGTGACTTTGGCCCCGAAGTACCTCCTGGCAGGCAGAATTCAGCAGGATTTCACAGAGCCCTATGAATCCACACCGTTTTGCCATGACATCAGCTCTGCCTCCCCTTCTGAAGATCTTGAATGGTTCCTATGTAAAAATGATCTATTTTTAAAAAAATAGTTGGGTTCTGTGGCTTTTTAGGAATCAGTGCTCTGCATTTTCACCAGAGGTAGTAGTAAAACATTCTACATGTAACCACACTATTAAATAATATGGTTGAAGCAATTTGGACAAGCTAAAATTTCCAGATACATAAATAGAATTTTTCCACTTATCAAGCACATTAAAGTTCAAATAAGTATTTAAAACATGTGTCACTGTAGGAAAATCTGATATCTTGATGGATGCAGACAGACTACAGATCTATCAGTTCAGTCTGGACACCAAGTCTTTCAAGAGAAAATGGAAAATGTGTGGTCCAGAAAACACAAAAACATCTAATAGAAAGCAAGAGCAAAGAGGCTAATTTTATTTTCAATGACTTCTCATTCTCTACTTCCTTCTTGACTGGCCTGAATGTGAAATGTTAAAGGAAATAAGCTCCAAATCTTGGTCAGGTCCATCCATTTTTCTTATCCTAGTCTCCACAAATTCCACTGCTTTTGACACAATGTTTTCCAAGGTTTTCAAGGAGAAGTGAAAATTATAGCTTAATGGCAGAATATCTGTTTGGTATCCAGAACATCCTGGGTTAACTCTCTAGTCTCTAGAAAGATTCCAAACTGGAACTTGCGGAAACTGCCATTAGTTACTGATGTTACTAAATTAGATGGGCCAATTTCTGTTCTAAAAAAATAGCCTCTCATAAAGTTGTCAAATCTATACAAAGGTAGTCTTGCCAAAAATATTCAAAATACATTTAAAACTCCTGCATTCTGTTTATTCTCCTGAAATATAATGCTAATTAAAAAAGCTCTCATAGAATTAAAATGGAAATATGGACTCAAACATATGATGTTAGACCTACCTGGTTCTCTTCAGAAAAATTCCTGTGATTGCCTTGAGTGGGTGTTTTATTCATCTGTGTTTGTTTGTTGGTACAACAAGAAACAAATGTTGAGGAAAAGGATCGCTTGTATCAAATAGTCAAACTGTCACATTATAGTTGTTCATTAATTCAATTTGAATAATTTGTAATGTACTTTACTGGGTTGTTCAATCACGAATGACTACATATTTAATTAATAAATATAGCCACCCACCTTACCAAAGGCAACTTTGGCATCAATGGATAAAACCATATATTAAAAAACCCCAGAAATCATTTCAAAAAGTAAATATTATAAAAATCAGCAATACAAACTCTAGATGAAGAGAGGGTAAGAATAACCAGCTCAGCATTAGAGCCAAAATCATGATAAAGTACTTGTAAAGTACCCTCGGTAACCAAGAAAGAAACCACTCAACTAGAATTAACTAGAATTAACTAGAATTAGGCAGAATTAAGAGTACTTTTACTGGTCATGAGTAGATAGCAGTTAGGCAAAGCAAGATCTGAGGCAAAAGCGCGCGAAATCATAGATATCAATATGTGACCCAACCCCCTCCCCTTGGTAACCCCATCCCATAGTCCAATCCGTACACCCCACAGGTGTCATGTGGGAGACATCTTCAAAAATCATCATCAGGTTGGTATGCCGGACAGTTGGCCTTGGCGGCAACTTCTCTATCTGCAGCATGCGCAGTAGATGGTGAGAACAACTCCCTTTTCACAGTCACTCCTGCACTGAACACTTCCCCACCCAAATACCATGCCCCCCCCTCTCCGTTTCAATGGCAGCCGAAAGCAAGCAGCAAAACAGAGGCTGACAGTACTGTTATGTTGACTAGACTAAACCATATCTTTTATTCGGGGGCCAATGTTGTTAATGAAATTCTGATAGCTGCATGCCCCATATAATCAAGAGTAGGTGAAACCTGGCTCAAAAACAGTGACTGTGAGAGGGATCTTGAAGTCCTAATGGATGATCACTTAAACATGAGCCAGCAGTGCATAGCAGCAGCCAAAATAGCTAATACAATCCTTGATTGTATAAACAGAGGCGTAAAACCAAAATCACATGAAATATTAGTACCACTTTATAAAGTTTAGAAAGATGAGCAACTGAGATTATTAAAGACCTGGAGACAAAAACATATGAAGAATTGGATATGGCCAATCTAGAGAAAGGAAGGACTAGGGGTGGCATGAAAGCAGCATTCCAGTATTTGAGGGGCTGTCACAAAGAAAGCAACCTGGAAGTAAGGAGAAACTTCCTAACAGTGAGGACAATTAACCAGTGGAATAGCTTGACTTCAGAAGTTGTAGGCGCTTCATCACTGGAGGTTTTTAAGAAAAGGCTAGACATCCACCTATTTGAAATGGTATAGGACACAGATGGCTAACCTTTTTGCTACCGTGTGCTAAAAGCAGGGGGAGCCCAGAGGGGTCAGACGTAGGCATGCCTACATCCATAATTCTATGCACAGAAACCTCCGCGTGCATGCACGTGTGACCCCCCCACACTGTTAGCATGCTATGGACCCGTTTATTGCCCTCCCCAGGCTCCAGAGGCCTTCTAGGAGATGAGGGAGGGTGAAAACAGCCTTCCCTGCTCCCCGGAGGCTCTCCGGAGGCTTCAGGAGGCTTCCCTGAAGCCTCCAGAAGGCGAGAAACAGCCGAAAATGAAGGCTGAAGTCAGCTGTCCAGTGCACGCATGTGTGCTGGAGCTGACAGGGCAATGCCCTAACAAATGGTTCTGTATGCCACCTGTGGCACATGTGCCATAGGTTCACCATCATGGGAATAAGGTCTTTTGTTTGACTAGAAGACCTCCAAGGTCCCTTCCAGCTCTATTCTTATTGATTACCTATATAGAAAGTGAATACAGATTAATTGCTCATTTAAATAATGTTCAATCATGATTTTTTTTAAGTTTCAGAAGATATGTAAGCATGATGATCTTGTAACCCTGGAACGTGTTGAAGCAGAGATATATGAGATATTTTCAAGATGGTGAAAAAGTAGAAAATTAACAGTGACGTGCGGTGAGGTTTATGGCTGGTGAGGCAAGCGGGCAAAAGCCGCCCTGCCGCCCTAGTGCTATGTCCAACATAGAGGCGGGACGCCATGTCCGACATAGAGGAGTCCTGCCTCTATGTCGGACATAGCGCCGCGGCGGCAGGGTGGCTTTTTCCTGCTTTCAAGAGGCAAAAGCCACCCTGCCGCTAACTTTACTCCAGTCATGTAATGCATTGATTGTGGTAAAACATTCTATTGCTGTTATTTTTACAATGGGTTAATGTTAACAGAAATATCATCAGCTAAATAAGAAATGTGAGCTTTATGTAGAAGAATCTATTCCAAAACACTTAAAGGAACTTCAACTGTTTGCTTAAACAAATTAACAAAAAATCATGTCTTCTTTGTGGGATATTGGAAAGATTCTTGACAGCAAGTTAATGTGTCTTAAAACTTCATAGCGACTTCCTCTTTTCCATATATCAAGTAGTGAAATAATCTTTCATTTGCCTAGGGCTGAATAAGATGTATGAACATGTACTAAGGCCAAGGGGCTTCATTTTGTTATAAAGTATAAATCAAGGGACATATTGGTTTGGCTCAATCAACTAATAACTTATGATTTGTTTTTGGCTTAACCTATTGTATGAACACAGCAATTGTGATATATAAATCCATAGTTTAGAACTGATCATGATGTGTAAACAAGATGTGTTACATTAGTATATTAGGCTAAGTAACTTCACATATTTTTTCCATTTTTTAAATTCAAGGGATAAAATACAAACTCACAGAAAATAACCAAGAACAGAACAAAACTAAACAGGACAAAATTATTTGGGGGAGGGGGCATGATTTAGTTCCTTGATTTGCAGATATGCCATCTTAGCAAAACATTTCAGAATCCAATCCTTAAACCTAAAATCATAGTTTGCCAGTTGCCTGAAGAAACATCATCTTTTACTGAGATGGATTAGAACTAGAACGCCAAGCCTTCCTTGAAAGGTAGGGAAACCAAGTTTCTTAAGCATTTTGAAGCAAATATCATTTAAAGGTCTTACTTAACTCCAAGTGATCTTTTGCATATTGGGGAGGTAAGTAGGCTAAAAACAATTCAGCCTTCTATTTCCTATCAATTCTGGCGCAAGGCGATGGTTTAAACCCCCCCCCCCCTTACACACATACCAATAGCATGGAGGCTGAGGAAAATGAGAGCGGAGAATCAAGATCAAGCTGCTCATTTTTCCACAACCTGGAGGGGCAGAGGAAATGAAACGAGGCAGCCTCAGGTGATAGCCCTTTGGAGGTGTCACTTCTCGGGCCGAGCCCAGGTGCGAATGTAACAAAGCCTGTGGTAACGTGGTTGCCACCACAGCACCGGCTGCCTGGTAACCAGGTCCTGCCCCTTTAAGCTGCTGGAGGGTGGGACAGAGGTGAAGAAATCCTTTCCACCCCAACCTCCGGCCAGTTCCTCCGGCGCTCCCGCGGGTCGCTGGGTCCTGGAGCCGTCACCCTTTCCTTTTCCTCCTTTTGCGTGCTCACTCCCCATCCCATGCGGGCGGCGGAGGGGAAGGAGTCTCTGGTGGCTGCTGCGGTAGCAGCAGCAGAAGCGGCGGCAGTGGCTGGAGCGCAAATCTGGGCAGCCGGCTCTGGATCTCCCTTCCCTGAGCATGTCCCGTTGCCGCTGGCACTGCTTTTGCTGAATCCGGTTGGGCGGCGGGGCTCTTGCCATCACTGCTGCTGCTGCTGCCGGCACCACCACCACTGGAGAGCTCGCCGTTCCGAACCGCGCTCATGAGTATGGTTGGGCCCGGGGCAGCGGCATGCACTTTAAAGTGCCAGCATGCCTCCAGGCCATAAACGAGGACATGTTTCGCTCTATGGCGAGCCGAGGCGGCATGCACTTTAAAGTGCCAGCGTGTCTCCCGCTCCCGGCCATAAACCAGGACATGTTTCGCTCTATGGCAGGGTGAGGCAGCATGCACTTTAAAGTGCCAGCGTGCCTTCTGGCCATTTAGCATGACCTGCTGAATGGCCAGAAGGCACACCAGCACTTTAAAGTGCATGCCGCCCCGCCCCGCCATAGAGTGAAACATGTCCTGCTTTATGGCCAGGAGCTGGAGGCATGCTGGCACTTTAAAGTGCATGCCGCTGCCCCGGCCATACAATGGGATCTGCTGTATGGCCAGAAGCTGGCGTGTCCTGCTCTATGGTGAGGCATAGAAATAAGCCAAGGTGGCGCAGTGGTTAAATGCAGCACTGCAGGCTACTGCTAGATCAGCAGTTCAGCGGTTCAAATCTCACCGGCTCAGGGTTGACTCAGCCTTCCATCCTTCCGAGGTGGGTAAAATGAGGACCCAGATTGTTGGGGGCAATATGCTGACTCTCTGTAAACCGCTTAGAGAGGCCTGAAAGGCCTATGAAGCGGTATATAAGTCTACTGCTATTGCTATTAAATAATAATAATAATAATAATAATAAAAAATAAAAAAGTACCAGCCCATGTGCCAGCAGAGGTGAGTAAACACACACACACACACACACACACTCTCACTACTTATAATAAAGCAAATTACAATTACTTAAAAATAATTTTGAATTCCTTCCCGCTGCCCCCTCCCTCCGACCCACATACCTTCCAGCTGTGTCAACTCTCCTCTTGTCCGCCACAATGGAAATGTAAAAAGAAAAAGGCAAGAGCTGCTCTAGGCTAGCCAGACTGGGATAGTTGCTGCTAGAGTCACCACGTGGATGACTCCAGTTAACTGTTTAAAAAAAGCCTCTAAACAAAGTGCCCTCTGCAGGAGGAGGCGGGAGAATCACGTGCCTCCTTTGCATAAGGAATTTTTTGCCTTTTAACCCTTGCTTAACTCTGAGCAAGGCGAAAAATTCCTTATGCAAAGGAGGTCCGTAGTTCTCTCGCCTCCCCCTGCAGTTAGCACTAAGCAGACTCAGAGTCATCCACTGTGACTCTGGAGTCTGGCAGCCACTACTTTAGTCTTTTACCTTTTAATGTTTCTTTTCTTTTCCTCATGTCACTGGTGAGGACCCGCCTCCCCTAACTCCATGTCCCTGAAAAGTAACATACTCAATTGCCAGACTAAATGAGTGTGAATTCTACAAAAATATACTATGTATAACAGCGGGTTTAGGTTTCAAATTACATTCAGCAATTTCATTAAGGAAATTATCAGTCCAAATTCTTCTGAAAGTTCAATGTTGTTTGAGTCATTCCTTCAGTTCATTGACAATTGTTTGGCATCAAGCTTCTTTATGAATTAAAGTTTGGTGATGCAATTGACCTGAAAACACATGCATTTAATTACAAGATGACATTGCAGACTTAAAATGGATGGGTGCAGTAGTGGTAGAATATTTCAGGGATTTTTAGCCAAGATGAGCTGGCATGAATAATATAGTATCAGAAACCATTTATAATATATTGTTTGATTGAAATAACAGTGCAATCAACAATGATTGTTTAATTTTAGTATGTAACAATTTAGCATGACTGTGCTGAAATCTGTTTCATTTACTTTAACATATGATCACACTTCCTATTTTTAAAGGTCAGTTGTATATTTTTAGTTCCAAAAAGTTATGAGCTGTAATCTTACAACATATTGTACATTTCAGTGGGTGGAGTCCAAGAGAGATTAGGCATGACTAAGTTGCATTCACATTTTCAGAAATGACAATGCAGTTGTGTGTCTCATATATGTGTGTGTGTGTGTGTGTGTGTGTGTGTGTGTGTGTGTGTGTGTGAATGAAAGATTCATTAAATTCAGAACAATGTATGTTAAATATGAGGAGTGTAGCCTTAAATATTTATTTGTGCACTATGATTCAGTTGATTTGCATGTGAACTATTCCACATTTTCCTCCAAATTTAAGTAATGAACAGAGCAGTGGTAAGCAATCCCATCAGTCCTCATAATGATGAACAATGAGAAAGGACTCTGGGAATTACACTTCTAAATATTGTAGAACTGCAAATTGCTGCCCTTGGTCAGTGTATCTTCAGACACAGAAAACATGTGCATACCTCTTGAATTCTATTTGATCAAGAAGCCAGGGATATTGTGGTGCATTTATAGAACTGGTACAGTGTATCATTTTCCTTTATGATATATTCCAGAAAACATCATAGTCTGCATCAGGAACTCTATGAAAAGAAAACCTATCTCTCTATGTTTATTCTCACAGTGTTTTACTTTGAAGCAGTCTGGAAGTGGTGACTGTGTCAATAAGGTCTGCCTGCAGGATGTGATAAAATCAAGATGGCGACCATAGTGGTGCAATTGAAACTCTGTGTGTCACACACATACCTATATTATATACTCATGGCTGCCAACTTGACTTTTGTGATCATACAAAAGCAATGCTTATCTTTAAATGCAAGCCAGAGAATAGTAATTGATAATTAATCTGATTTTAAGAGCAAAGCAGGTTGTACTGCTTTTCTTCTAGGGAGGCTTTCAGGCAACACTGGAGCCCAGCTCAAGGGAAAGGTAGTTTACTTTGCAGGCAGTAGAGAGACAAGCCACGATAGAGGAAGAGCAAAACTTAAACTCAAGATATAAATTAGTATTGGTAGCACATTGAAGAAAAGCTGGAGGCAATAACATTTAAGTATGTACTTTGGATCAGCTACTTTGGAAAAGCTTGTGGGGTTATTAAATGAATGATGAAGGGTACGTTTACAAGGAAACTGTGGACATATCTGTTTGTCCATTTAAATCCAAAGGAACTAAACAAGTTATGGAAGTGATGATGATGATTGAGGAAGTTATCCATTCAGCCGTGTCTGACTCTTGGCAAGTCTAGGCCAAGTCTCTCCAAGCCTTCTGATCTTGCACTACTTCTTTGAGTTGTATGGCATGCTCTAAGCATGTATAAATTTGGAAATGGAGCAAAAAAAATAATGTCTTTAAAGAGTGATCCCCGGGCATTCAATTTTTTTTAATCCCTGTATTTGTTTTATTGAGGTTCATACAGTATGTTCTTTCCCACAAGTATATATATGTGTGATCATGTTCAAATATGGCTTGTCAGAATTAGCACCATAGCTTTCATTCATAAGAGAAGCAAGTCCTCTCTCTTTGCATCAATAGGCCTTCTTTGCATAAGCTCCACGAAAGACTTCCATTTTAATGGATTTAATTAGCATTTATGAAAAATGCTGATTTTCTATGATATAAAGTGACAGATTTAATTTGTTAAGTGGTTCATAATAAAGTGTGAGTTGATTTGTTTCACTATAGTTTAAAAGGCTGCTGCGCAACATGGCCTCCATGTTAATTCATTAAGCATGCTTTGGACCTTATGGAGACTTCTCTCTGTCTCTCTCTCTCTTTTGGGTAGATTTAATTAACATAGATCTAACTCTCTGGAGATTTAGTGTCCTCCACAAATGTAAGTGACAGAGGCAATAATTTAAAATCCATCTATGTCTTTATATTCATTTACTCTAAGAAGGGATTATAAATGATACAAAATAATTGTAATAGCCACAGTACAGGATGAATCACTTAGATGTGACACCCAACACAATATACAAAAAATATATATCAAAGAATTGAGAATATGTGTTTGAGGGCTTCTCATTTCTTCAGTGTCAAGAAAAGGAAAGCAAAAGATTTCAATTCTTGATAGAGTTCCTGTAAGTATAAAAACAGTGTTAGACATTAAAAAAAAGGCCACACTATCAAGGCAGAAGTCAGTTTTACTTCTGGATCTGTGGGGATTACAGTATTTTCATTTAAGTAGCTGAACAATTGTAAGTATTACCATGGCTATCTGAAATTTGGAATGGGTGATTAATGAATCTTTGATCAAAACATCTGTTTGAACCAGATGTATAAATGAAAATGGACAACGTCAAAACCATATGGATGTCGCAAAGGGCTTTGAAAATGTACTGTTTTGAGAAT
Organism: Thamnophis sirtalis; assembly: GCF_051295495.1. Taxonomy (NCBI): domain Eukaryota; kingdom Metazoa; phylum Chordata; class Lepidosauria; order Squamata; family Natricidae; genus Thamnophis; species Thamnophis sirtalis. Next base: position 56,166,375 of record NW_028261389.1, on the reverse strand, counting down.
TTGGGCATTTTGTAGGCAACAGGAAATATTGCAACCTCACTTCTCTATGTTAAAAAGTTGACAAAGTCTGGTTCAAACATCAACAGTAGATTACTGATTAATAAGTAGAAACTATTTTGGGATCTTTAATTTATATTACAGTCTTATATATTCAAATTATACCTAAATAATTTTATGTCAAAAACTGATCTTTCCTGCAAAGAGGTGGTGATACAGTAATATTGTAACAATTTCACAATTAACCTGCTAAAGAAGTCAGATGAAAATGGCAGCAGATGGCACCATTGAATGTTATAGCAAATTTTGGGTTTAAAGCATTGCAATTTGAATTCTACATTCTAAGTATTATACTCTGTTATTCTCATTTACATTTTGGGATGCTAGAGGCTATGCTAAATTCCAGGAAAAGTGCTGATATTTATTATCATCAATAAATTAATGCTATATACATCAGTAAATGTTATTTCGTTTGCTCTCTTAAGATTAAGTTATGAAGCTGTGAGATGCAGAGTTTGCTATAGGAACTTTCATAGGCAACACTGAATGCCATGTTCATTATTATCACAGAGTTCACATGGTTATTTTTAACCACTAGATGTCTCTCTTCCTATGTTATTAATAAGCAGATAATTTTCTCAGTCAAAAGACCAGTAGCAGAGATCAATGCAATTCACAAAACATAATTTCACAGTTATATACATCATAACTAAAAACATCTATCTGTATACAAACTTCACTCTAAAATGTTGGCTGTTTGACCATGTTGGGTGTTTGTTTTTAACCAATTATTTAACTAAATATTGTGCATGGACAGTTGATAATACATAACATAGATGCAGAACATTTTTATATCTGTGCACACTTTGACAATTATTTGGAGCAAGTACTGTGTGTGAAATCCCATGCAACTAGGAAAGATAAAGGGCTAGATAGATTTCAGTAAGCTTTTAGTGACAGTTTACTTATTATTCTAATAAATACAGAGTTTTTGGAAATCATGTGAGGAATTTCCAATATTCATTTATTAATGAGTTCATTAAAGTGGAATGTTTTTAATGATTTTAAATGCTTTCCCCCCAGATTTCTCATCATCTGAGTTAAACTGCCATTTATGAGATAAGTTGCATAAGGATTTATCTTGTCTCTTGGTTAGTTATATATGTTCTTTTTTTCTATTCTTTTGGCAGATTCCCCATAATTGCTGACCCTTTTGGTCATATGTGAGCAGCAACACACTCATTCATTATGCTTTTTCAAATTAATTTAAAAAAGAGATGCAGCTACTTTAAGGAACCGGCTCATTAAAATCAATGCACCTTACAGTAGATATCTAAGCAGTTGGACTGTTGTAATGAGTATCAAAGAGTTGCTCAGGATTTTGTGAGAACTGAAGGACTTTTTGGGATTAATTTCCAATGCATATACAGTCAATGATGTCTAGGGATGCACGGTAAGGGGGTATACAAGGCAAATGACAATTTTGTAGTACAATCTATACCTTGCCTGTTAACTCTGCAAGGTAGTCCAAACAAGAAGCACAGCCAGGAATACTAGCTTTATCTTTATTGTCAGGTTACATAAACAGACTCTTGCAAGACTGAAAGTATTTCTCCTGTCCTTTCTTTTACTCTCTGGAAAAATAAGAAAGATCCCTTATGAAACATTTCCCACTTCTATTGGTTGAAATACATTCTACACACTCAGTCTGCTGTTCTTTCTTCTGTCTCCCAAGGTCATTCCCACATATCACATATCACATGTATAAAGGGCAGGGATTCAATCATGTTGATGATGCAACTGCCATATTGTCAGCTTTGTCAGACACATCTAAACATAGTTTTGGTCTTGTATAAGCTAAGTTGTATACAAGAGACATCTTTGCCTGGCTGATTCTTTATAACTGTTATCAGTATTGCATGTATGTTTTTATTAGTAAGGCAGAGAAAGAGAAAATGGGATATTATTTCCAGTTCTCCTAACCTACATGGACAGTTTAGTTTTCTATAGAGGAGACAAGTAAGGCTTATGTTTTATTTTATTTTTTTCATTCAGTTTTAGTGGTTGCAACTGCATGTATTTACTACAGTACTCTGTGCCTAGCACAATTCTTTAATACAGTGGTGAAATTTTTTTTACTATCGGTTCTGTGGGCATGGCTTGGTGATCATGGAAGGGGAAGAATACTGCAAAATCTCCATTTCCCCCCCCCCCCCAATCTGGGGCCAGCTAGAGGTGGTATTTGCTGGTCCTCCGAACTACTCAAAAATTTCCGCTACCAGTTCTCGAACCTGTCAGAACCTGCTGAATTTCACCCCTGCTTTAATACTGCTTAAATAATATTAAATATTTAAAGTGGGACAGTTGTCAATTTATTCTGTCACCTGTGCTTTGTCTTATCTTCTTTGTAAAAAAACAAATTTATGGGAATTTATTCATATTATAACTGTAAAAAATATTTGCCAAGGTTCTTCTCATTCTTATCAAAGTACCAAAATATTTTCTGCATAATCTGAACACATCCAGACTGACAGAGGACTTCCTAAAATAGTATATGGATAAAAGAACAAATCAGAGAATTGCGTCACTCCTGAATTCATATAGAAATCAAACATTTGCTATTTTATCTTTTTTAGGCAGGTATCTCTTCAGTGGTTTTTTACTTGGAAGTTATATCTATTTTTTAGACAAGTTCTCCTTGTAGATGGGCAAACTACCTATCAGCTGTTTCAATTTTTGCTTTTATTTGTATACATTTGTTTATAGATCCAAAATAAGAAAATAGTGAATAGAGCCAGCCCAGAAATGGGAAAATAGACTCATTGGACAGAAATACCAGCTTCCAAATATTTCATTAACCAGGTAGGAGTCTTATATTCTTGTTTTTGAAGTATTTTGTATGCTTTGGTGCAGAATTCTTCTAGATTAGAAATATCCTTAACTATCCATACAAGCATGTTTGAGATTTCCTCATAAATTTTCAATCATACACAACTATGGGATGTGTGAAGCCATCCCAAAATATTTCTTTTCAGTTCTGTAAATAGTATAGGGTTGATTGGAGGTATCTAATCACTTTTCGGTTTTAACATTGTCACTGACTGTGGAACATAGAGGCTAATATGCTTCATAAGCTAAGATATGATAATTAGTTGAATCAGTTCTTCCATCCTTATATTTTCAGTTCCTTTGACTCTCATACAACCCTGAAACATAATAGAACTATATCCATGTTTAATGTTTGGCATGGGGTTCTTTTCTTCAATTGCTTTACCATTTTTTAAATCCAAAATGTATCTTTTGTGGTTGTAACCAAACAAATATAATTTTTGTTTCATCTATTGTGGTCAAATCTTGGCTCACCTTACTAAATCACTCTGAAGATGCAACATCATGTTATTAGGCATGCAAACAATACCATGTACACTGATCTCCCGGCAAGGCATTGCAGCTTGAGCAAGAGGGCTTATGTACCTTTGGCCAGGATATTTCAAAGACAAGACAAAGAAAAAGGCAGGTGTAATACAGATTGTAGCGTGATGTTGTTTTACATTCTCATCTGGGTGACCTTCTTATTTATCTCTTACCACTAGATCACCATGGCAGCTTTACTGTCTTTAAGAAATGGCCAGTGAACACAAACAACATGGTTTACTGCAGGGGTCATTAACCTTTAGGACCTCAGGGATCACTAAATTCATAATTGTAAATCCCATGGACCACTAATGTGATTTAAAAAAAAGATAAATAGTATTTAGTGCAATATAAAAAAAAGCAAATAATTTTCCTGCGGACCACCAAAATTTTCTCATTGACCACCAGTTGGTGACTGCCAGACCACCACATCCTGTATGATTCTTTCTTCTATCACCACTCAGGGTCAACTACTGTGAATGTTTTCTTACAAAGCCATTTTAAGCCATTCACATACATGTGGTTGAGGAAGAGTCTTATAGGTTTAATGGTGAATATAGCTTACATGTTTGTGAGGGGTTATCTCACATCTGTCCAAAGTACTTAGTTCCAAAACATCAAGGCTCATCAAGGTTTTCTTTTGCATACTTAGAAAATAATTTTGCAAGGAGGTCAGAGAAAAGTTTTACTTCTCACAACCCTCTATGGACACTATTGTTGTATTATTGACTTGTCATCAACTGCTTTAAGGCCTGCTCATTTTTTTAGCAAGTTTTTTTTTGCAGATCTATGAATTTTCTTTTGAAGATCATTATTATCTATTATTTATTTGAATTTATAACCCACCCAACTCCAATGGACTCTGACGATTTGGAGACCAGTGGTGATTGTTCATTCAGATCTTGCCTTGACTTAATAGTTCTGTGTAACATCTGTTTCTTAACATTAATTCTCACCATTGAAATTGCTAGCTAGATTTTATGTTTTATGTGCATATACATGCAGACACCTTCCCTCATAGCTTTTCTCTGCTTTGTAAGAGTTCATTATTTTCATTTTTAAACGCTTAGATGGTTTCTTAGAGAAGCTGCTAGTGTTGCTAGAATAAATCATAACCTGAGAGGTTAAAATGGTCATAGTGTCTGCTCATCTGTGGAATTGTGCTCACCTCACCAATTGTTGGCCTAATGAGTCGGTCATCATTTGAGGCATTATTAACAACCTTACAGTAAAACACATACACACTGAATCAGTTGGAAGGGTGCTCAAACTTATGTACCTGCTACATTTTCCTCTTGTGGGATGTTGAGATTAAGACTCATTAAATTGAGGCAAGGATGTTTTTTCATACTCACTGTCCCAACACTCTCCCATTAGAAATTTTGATAGCTGAACAAGTGACTTGATGGGGACACAAGTAGCACTTAGGGATTAGTTTTAGTTAGTCTAGCTTTGAAATAACCTTGATCTGTTATTTTCCTGGAGAGATGCCAAAAGTGTTGGTTAGTTTCTTCTATAACATCACTCTGTTCATTATTGATCAGTGATGGGATACAACCAGCCTGCATTTATGTTTTTTGCAGCATTTTGCAGTCATAGGACCAAAATATATGGTTAAAAGTACCTGGCAGCGGTGTTTTTCCCTGGGGGGGGGGGGCTCCGCAGAACATCCCAAGACTTTGGAGGGAAGCTTACAGCCTGGAACAGGACCAAAGTCCCTTTCCCAACTGGCCCTTCCTCCCCTGGAAGGCTTCGGAGGGAAGCTTCTGCAGAAGCCCAGGTGAGTAAGAACAAGTTCCCGCCGTTACAAAGTCTCTGAGGCTGTAATTTTATGAGTTGTGCATGTGCGCCTATGTTTTCCATGGTGTGGAGCAGCGGTGAGGCTTTCCGTGGTCAGCAATGACTCTGGAGGCCATCTGGGAAGACGAGAAACTCAAGGGAGACCCCACCCCCACGATGGCCTTTGGAGTCATGGCTGGCCGCGAAGAGCCTCGCTGCTGCTCCACGCTGTAGAAAAGATAGGTGTGCGTGCACAGCTTGTAAAATTACAGCCTCAGAGACTTTGTAATGGTGGGAACTTGTTCTTACTCACCCAGGATTCTGCAGAAGCTTCCCTCCGAAGCCTTCCGAGGGAGGAAGGGCCAGTTGAGAGAGGGGCTTTGTTCCTGCTCCAGACTGTAATTGCGTGGGGGATGCATGCGCCTATGTTTTACATGGAGTGGGGCTGCAGCTGGAAGACAAGGAACGTGAGGTGGCACAGCAGTGGCAGTGGTGCGGGGGGGGGGGAGTCAGGGTGCTGCCCGCTGAGCAGCGTGACCCACAGTTAGCCCAGGAGCAGTATCCACCACTGCCAGCCACCCCGCGCCACCATCACTTGCTACCATTTAGGCCGGAGCCCAGGTGGGCACACAGAGGGGGCATGGTGGCAGTGATGGCAGCCAAGCAGGGGGGGATGCTATTGTGGGCACTGCTGAGGGAAGGAAGGAATGAAGGAAGCTGCAGGCTCCTTTGCCCTCGGCTACACTATCTCCTTTCATTCTCTGCTGCCTGAACAAACTACCGCCTGTCGCCCCATGCTCAGCAAAGCAAGTCCAGGAAAGTCCTTTGCTGGCAACCAGGTTGTAGGACACCTGGCCACCAGCAAAGGACCTCTCCAGACTTGCTTTGCTGAGCACAGGGTGATGGGCAGTAGTTTGCATGGCCGGCGCCTAGGTGGTCCTAGGAAACTGGCTGTGCCACATAAGCTCCTGCCACTGTTCCCACCCCCACGCCCATGCTTGCTGGCGGCCAGGCATCTTAGGCAAGTCCGGGTACCTTGCAAAGGCCTTGCAAGGTCCCCGAACTTGCCAAAGACACCAGCCGCACCACGTAAGCTCCTGCCGCTGTCCCCACCCCCACGTCTGTGCTTGCTGGTGGCCATGCGGCCCTGTGCTATAAGCGAGCCTGGGATCCTAGCAAGGCCGCAAAAGGTCACCAGACTCACTTATAGTCCCCCCCTGCCGTCCCCCCGCCCCACACTTAGTTGCAGCTTACTTACCTCCTCAGCAGGCAACAATAGAGAGTCAAGCAGGAACAAAGGTAAATGGGTTTAGATAGAGCTATTAGAGGCAGGCAGGGCTATTGATGAGCCAGCCAATCAGTGAGCGGTGGGCGGGGCAAATGTGGTGTGGACGGGCAGGGGGAGGGAGCTGGAACCGGTTCTAAATGGCATGCTAGAACCGGTTAGAACCAGCAGGAACCCACCCCTGTTTCTCCCCTAAAAAGCACAACAATGACTATTTCTGTTGATTCTGCTGTGAGAAGGAATTAACTCATATGTTTTTGGATATGCTGCAGAGAAAAGCCTATAAATTCATCTACTTTATGCCAAAAGAGACTGGTTAAAGACTACAATAGCACTTTTAGCTGTTAATAAACCCTGGAGCAATTAGCAACATGACCCTGCAACCACTCATCTTTTTCTTCTTGATCATTAGCTGGTAGAATCTCAGCATTGGTACAATAACACTATTGTAACTGGGAAAAAGTTTATAACCTCCCACAAGGGAGGTTCTCTCTGCTTCTCTAATCATAATTCCAACACTGGAAATTTGCTTGAAGATTTAGTAAGTTTAAGTAAAATTAAAACTGTGTTAATAATTGTCAGAATATTTTGACTGAATATAATCTATGATTTTGAACTGTTTGGCAACTTTAATTGTTTCAGGAGTGCTGGATGTGATAGAAGTTGATTCTTCTTTGTATTCACACTCGTGTTCAGTATACCATTTATGAAATATGAGCAATTATGTTAAACAAATTAGTTGTTGAAAGTCAGTGCAGATATATCATAAGATTGAATACAAAAAAATATTAGGTAGCATTGGTAAACATTTGTGAATCTTCTTTTCCTTGAATTGTGTATCAAACCACAAATGCAGAACTCTTGTGCTCAGTACCGAGAAAAGCAGACGGACAAACTGAGGCGAGTTTCAAGTTAAGCTAACCATTTATTTGCGTTAACAAGGTGGCTAACAGGTGGATGCTCAGCTAACAACAACAGCTGAGTTTTCCCATCTGACAGCTCTTTTTATACTTGGCTGTCAGACAGGCAGCCAATCAGAATGCTTCTTCAGTTCCTGCTAGGGGAGTGGACCAGATTGAAGACAAGAACACAGCATCTTGCTCTTTCAATTGTTACAACCAAAGAATATTTATGACTGTTGAGGGAGGACAAGACACATGAGAAGGTGAAGAGACATCATGTTTATTCTCCTCGTTTGCTATTAGTTCACAGATTCTTGATAATTCAAGTTGAAACCTACTGGGTAGACTGTTTGGAAGTAAAACTGTGCTAGAGTAAGTACATTTAATCCCATGTTGGTATATATTTCAAATGGTAAAAGCAGTAAAGTTCATTCTGCTTTCATTGCATCAGCTAAATGTTATTATATTCAGAGAAATACTATTCTGGGAGTAGGAATTCTGTAATTTACTGTGTTTAATTTGAAAACATGTTGCTCACAATAATCTGAATAAGATGTGTATGTGTGCATGACAGAGATGTGTTTATGTGTCTGATAGATAAATAGACAGACAGACATGTATCTACTTGGAATTGCATACTATGTTGAAACTAGCTTCTAATGAAACATTTCAAATAATCCTTGGTTAAAGCACAAGCAGCTATCCTATAGCAAAAGAAAAAGAGAGAGGAGATAATGCACACAGGTACACATACACAATTTTGATGAAGTTCTCCAGCAATAGAATTCCTTTATCGCTTGCCATCTGAACCTCATTTGTCATCTGAAACCAAGAATTGCTATGCTTCATCTATTGGGGAATTTTTCCTCTGCTCTTTCTTCAGTCTCCTCTATTCGATACCAAACCACCCATCTGCATCCAACCTTCAACCATTTCACATTGCTTGTCCTGCCTGATACTTACCAGGACCTGGATGACCTTTCTGCTTGCTTCATCTGCTAGGAATTTCTTCTCATTTCTCAGGTTCTCCATAATGCATTAACCATGTGTATATTTGCATTTAACTTTTACTATAAACAACACTCCTTGTGCTGATGATTCACAGTTGCTTATAGCTGCGCACAGTTCTGTCTGATTGCAGTCTAGCTACAGATGATCTTACACCATTCACTTAATGACTGTTCAAAGTTATGAAGGCCCGTAAAAATTGATTTACAACTAATACTCACACTCACAACTGAAATTTGGGCACTTGGCAACCAGTATGTGTTTACAACAGTTGCAGTGTCCCATGGTCATGTGATCCCCAGTTGCAACCTTCCCAGGGAGCTCCCGACAACAAAAGTCAATGGGGGAAGCCAGATTCACTTAACAACTGTGACATAAAGGTCATAAAATCATGTTTGATTCACTTAACAACTTCATCACTTAGCAATGGAGGTTCTGGTTTCAGTTGTTGTCATAAGTCAAGCACTACCTGTATACTATTCTGTTTGTGTGTGGTTTCTTTGTTCCCCCAGAAAGATATTGCTAATTAAAGCTCTGCAAAACTATTGCTGAATATACCTAGATTCAGATATGCTGCTGCCAGAAGATTGCTGAATTGATGCTTCCTAATACAAAGGAAATCCGAATTCAGAAATCTCTGGATTCATAGCTTTCTACTGTATTAGAATAGCTGTATGTAATTTAAAGCATTTCCAGCCCTTTCAAGAAAGAAGAATTGTTATGGACTTAGTTTAGTTTGCTCATGCTCATGAGAAGTTTGTCTTAGTTCCTGAGCTTTGTCGTAAAAAGGTTTGGTGGAGGCATGTATAAATTGATATTTGTGAGAGTTTCTTGTGAGTTTGGCTCTTCTGCTCCCTTTAAAGAGCTTTTAAAATTCAAAGAAATCCCTGCTGTTTAATGCAAATTAGTATGAACGTTCCATGTAACTATAGCATCGCCTTTGAAATAAAATGTATTTGAAACTAATACTATTAAGGGAATAAATATTTTAAATCAGAAATACTTTAAAAATCTTACTTTTAAAAAAAGTTTGCTTTGATGTTTTGGTTGCTTAAGAAAGTAGTTTCCAAAGTAAAAACTGGATGTGATTTTAAAAACTAATGTAAATTAGAATGCCAAATATTTTAGCTCATCATTGGATTAAATTATTGCAGTCAACTTGTAGCCTTTCTCTTGTTAATATTCCAAATATAAATGAAGTTTGTAGTGAAAGCCATGAAAGAGGATTTCTTAATTTCAGATTGCTTAAAAGAGGAATATATATATATATATATATAATGACAGAGAGTGGAAGTGTGACCTTCCTCCCACACTTGGGCATACCAGGGGTTGTGACTTTAAGTATATATATATATATATATATATATATATATATATATATATGTGTGTGTGTGTGTGTGTGTGTGTGTGTGTGTGTGTGTGTGTGTTTTATTTGTGCTGATAAATAAATAAAGGAAGACTAGTATAGATCTATTTCAAATAGCTTGAAATAGATCTATACTAGTCTCCCTTTATTTATTTATCAGCACAAATAAAAAAACACAAATATAACAAAGGCAACAGTAAAAATATTGGGTTTCTGTCTGGATGGTCTCTTGTGACGAGCCGAAGGACAGAGAATGGAAGTGTGACCTTCCTCCCATATTTGGGCATACCAGGGGTTGTGACTCAGCATAAATATAACATATATATATATATATATGTTATATTTATGCTGATAAATAAATAAAGGGAGACTAGTATAGATCTATTTCAAGCTATTTAGCTCTCATCAGCTAGCCATACCCAAATTTGATGGAAGTGTGACCTTCCTCCCATACTTGGGCATACCAGGGGTTGTGACTTTAAGTGTATATATATATATATATATATATATATATATATATATATATATATATATATATATATATATATATATATATATATATATATATATATATATATATATATATATATATATATATATATATATATATATATATATATATATATATATATATATATATATATATATATATATATATATATATATATATATATATATATATATATATATATATATATATATATATATATATATATATATATATATATATATATATATATAGTCACAACCCCTGGTATGCCCAAATATGGGAGGAAGGTCACACTTCCATTCTCTGTCCTTCGGCTCGTCACAAGAGACCATCCAGACAGAAACCCAATATTTTTTACTGTTGCCTTTTTGTTACATTTGTTATATTTATGCTGATAAATAAATAAAGGGAGACTAGTATAGATCTATTTCAAGCTATTTAGCTCTCATCAGCTAGCCATACCCTTGCTGGGAATCGAACCTGTGCTCTATTGCTTCTTAGGCAGATGTGTTAACCATTGAGCTACAGTGCTCGACTCCTTATCAGCCAGGCCAGGGTGAAAGGTATATATTTAAAGTCACAACCCCTGGTATGCCCAAATATGGGAGGAAGGTCACACTTCCATTCTCTGTCCTTCGGCTCGTCACAAGAGACCATCCAGACAGAAACCCAATATTTTTTACTGTTGCCTTTTTGTTACATTTGTTATATTTATGCTGATAAATAAATAAAGGGAGACTAGTATAGATCTATTTCAAGCTATTTAGCTCTCATCAGCTAGCCATACCCTTGCTGGGAATCGAACCTGTGCTCTATTGCTTCTTAGGCAGATGTGTTAACCATTGAGCTACAGGGCTCGACTCCTTATCAGCCAGGCCAGGGTGAAAGGTATATATTTAAAGTCACAACCCCTGGTATGCCCAAATATGGGAGGAAGGTCACACTTCCATATATATATATGCTATTATAGATTATTCAGTTTCTGTGACCAAAAGCAATGTATGAATCAGTAAGGACCTCTAGTGGAGGATTTTTCTCCCCTTTCTGCATTTTCTTTCTTTTCCATTAAATTTTATCTTTGTGCTCTGCAAATGGCTTCTGTGCAATTTATTTCTTCCTCAATTGGTTTGGAACTTAAAACAAACTGCACTGAAATAAGAACCCATCTTTTTTCCCCATGCAAAACAATTGTTCCACTTAAAGCTTCCTCAGGTCAGTAGCTCAGGAATTAGTCTGACCCTAATATAGCAATAGCAATAGCAGTAGACTTATATACCGCTTCATAGGCCTTTCAGGCCTCTCTAAGCGGTTTACAGAGAGTCAGCATATTGCCCCCAACAATCTGGGTCCTCATTTTACCCACCTCAGAAGGATGGAAGGCTGAGTCAACCCTGAGCCGGTGAGATTTGAACCGCTGACCTGCTGATCTAGCAGTAGCCTGCAGTGCTGCATTTAACCACTGCGCCACCTTGGCTCTTAACTAATATACTTAGTTAACATACATAATGGGATCACATTGAAATCCCCTTCTCAATTGTAACATTAAAAATGTGGAGCATGGTTATCACAGTTTGTTTCTGCTGTCAGCTAGTTGACAAACCATTGTTATGTTCTTCAGTGTCCAGTTATCAACCCAAGTAGATAGACTAGATCAGGAACTCTCAATCAACTATAAACCATGTCTGACAGAGCAAACACATCCACTACAGGAGGCAATGGTGGGGCTGGATCTTCAGCAGTAGGAGCCTTTGCAGCCCCAGCACCTGCAGGGGCATCCCAGGGTTCCCCACGCTTAGGATTGGCACCAGTGGTGGGATTCAAATAATTTAACAACTGGTTCTCTGCCCTAATGACCATCTGGGTAGGTGGGGTTCGGTGGTCATGTGACTTGGTGGGCATTGCCAACTCAAGGTCACTCAGGTCGATGGACGCTTCACCTTAGCTGTTACAATGTAATAAGGGTTAACCGGAGAGGCAGTTTCTGTAAGCAGGTCAATAAAGATTAGGCTAGGAACAACACTAGAATGTTTCCTTCCTGCCTTCCTTACAGGGTTACCCCTGTAAAGTGGAAAAAAACAAAAGGAGATTTCTTCCAACAACCGGTTCTCTAAACTACTTAGAAAGTTACCAACCGGTTCTCCCGAATAGGTGCGAACTGGCTGAATCCCACCATTGATTGGCACCAGCAAAGAGAAGGAGCTGCAAGGCTCCCCCCCAAGGTAAAGTTTGATGGAGATCCTCAGCAATTGGAGGCCCAGGTTTGGACCTACATGCAGGAATATGGTCCTGAAATAGCTATAGAAGGCAGCAAGGTGAGATGTGTCACTGTGGCCCTGGAAGGGACCACAGGGAGCTGGATGTTCATCTTCCATAATGATGATGTCCTGGAACTGAAAAACTTCAACTGCTTCATGACAGAGCTCTGTAAATATTTCAAGGATCCCCTTACCAACCACAAAGCCAGGGACCACATCAAAACCATCAGCCAGGGACAGAGGAATATGGACAAGAACACCCAGGAATTCTGCAACCTAGCTTGCTTCAAACAAGGCTAACTGATGAGCTCAACAAAACCTGCATCTCCAGGGGTATCACCCCATTTTTCATGCCTGGTATCTTCTCACTGAGGAGACAGAGATTGACCTTGCCCAAAACAAGCATCGCCCAGGGAGGGGTGGCAAAAATCTTCCCCAGAGATAAAGGAAACCCCAGACGTAGAGACAGGTGCCCAGGGTCCTGAACAACACTCCATAGCTTGCTTCAAGTGCAGAAAGGAAGGGCATGGGGCCACTGAGTGTAGGTTCAACAAGTGTAGGCCCAGAAAAAAACCCTGGGGTATATCAAAAAGCCTGCCAAGTCACTATCATGACAAGGCAGCCCTGGAAAGAGTGGAGGTTGTAGAGTTTACAAACACAGAGATGGCGAGAGAACTCTGACTGGCAAGCAGGAGGCCTGGGAGAGCGACACTGACTCCAATGATGACCCATGGTAAGTGAACCCATCACCTCCATTTAACTCATACAGCAGTTCAATCCTCAGATTGAAAAGCCAGCCTAATGATCCTCCTGAACTTGAGATGCACCAGGTGTTCAGTCAACTCTGCTGTGGTGGACAAACTAGGGATGAGACTTAGATTACTCAAAGTGCCAGTGGTGTTATGCCAGTTAGATGGTTCCATAGAAAGGGTGATCCCAGTGACATTTGTCACCAAACCAATAGAGATGCAAATGGGAGTGCACACAGAGACTCTGGGGTTTTTATTATGGCCATGAGCATGGAAGGACATTTGGTGCAGGGACTGGCATGGCTACCGAAATGGAACCCCTTTGTGAAATAGAGGAGGGGCTGCTAAAAATTTGGCAGTCTGAGGAAGGAAACCAGAGAAAAGCTTAGGAAATCCCAAAGCCAAGGCAGAAGATAGGGGCTGCAATGCGAGAATAGCTGAAGGACAATATACATTTTATTCAAATAGACACCAATCTTGGTCAAGAATAGATATGGTATGGATGTCACCGGAGTTAAGAGCAAACATGCAAAAAATAGAAATAGAATCCAACATATAGGCGGACCGTAATCCAGTAAAAGTAAAGTTGAAAGGACAAAAGAAAAAAAAACAACTGAAATGGATGTTGAATCAATCCATATTAAAGGACAAAGAATTTACACAAACAATGGGAAAAGAAATGGATTTCTTTTTTAAAAGGAATAGAAAAGAGGAGACTTTGTTGCAAAATGTATGGGATAAAGCTAAAGCTTATTTTACAGGGACATGCCATAACTTATACAGGAATTAAAAACAAGAGAAATAAAGAATCGCAGAAGACACTAGAAGGACACAAAAGGATAACAATGATGGAATTAACAGAGGCGATCAAGAGACAAAAGAATAATAAATAATAAAACACCAGGAACAGATGGATTACTTCTGTAAGTATTTACGAGACACTCTAGAACTGTCATTGTTAGAAGTTTATAACAAAGTATTGTTAGAAGCTAAAACACCAAATACTCGGTCAGAAGCAAATATTACTCTTACACGAAAGAAGATTCAGATTTAATACAGATCAAAATTTATAGGCCAATATCATTATTAAATGTTGATTACAAAATATATGCCTTGATAATAGCAGAGAATATTAAAAAGATTTTTGAATGGATTTATGAATTTCTAATCAGAATGAATTCTTACCTAAGAGACAAATTAAAAATAATATGAGTTATCTTGAATACATTGGAGTATTATGAAGCACATTCTGAAAAACAAATGGTGCTGATCTTCTTACATTGACAATGTAAATTGGCAATGTATGTTATTACAATTAAATTAAATCAACTTTGGTGAAATATTTACCAATATGATTAAGGCAATATATTCCAAACAGACTGCAAAGGTGATTGTAAATGGGAACATGATAGAGAACTTCAATATAAAAAAGGCACAAGGTAAGAATGCCCATTGTCTCCTTTACTGTTTATATTGACGTTGGAAGTGCTAAATAAAAACATCAGACAAGATATAGAAATAAAAGTTATGGAAATAATAAAAGAAAAATATAAATTACAGGCATTCGCAGATGACCTGGTATTTATTCTGGAAGAACCACAAGAAACTGGATCCAAATTAATAATAATAAAAAAAGAAGATTATGATGAAGTTGGAAGATTGAAAATAAAGAGAAAATTAAAATATTAGTCACTAAAAATCTTACAGATAAACAGAAAAATTAAGAAGACAAATATCCAGATAGTCAAGAAAGTGAAATATCTAGAAATTCAATTAGCAGCAAGATGTGCAACTATTAAAGAAGATAATTATATTAAATTACTGCATCAAACCAGACATGGAGAAGTGGAAAAATCTACAACTATCCCTGATAGAAAGAATCCTACTATAAAAATGAATATTTTTCTGAGATTACTATATTTGTTCCAAACAATACTGATAAAGCTGGGGGAAAATATTTTGAAAAATTAAATAAAAAAATACATTTGGCAAGAGAAAAAAGCAAGAATAAGTCTGAAAATGTTACAAGATTCTAAAAACAAAGCAGGTTTTGTGTTGCCAAATTGGGAGTTGTGTTATAAGGCCTCTGTACTTTCATGGGTAAAAGAATGGATAAATTTGAGGCATAGATGATTACTAACACTGGAGGAACATGATCTGAAGGGTGGCACATCTTTTTTAAATAAAAAAATATTTTCAAACAAACATAAACACGCAAAACATATAACATAAAAACCTCTTCAACTATATACAATCTGTCGATTCGTTATAAAATCTTTCTCCGTCCTTTCCATAGTCATCACTTGAGCTTTATCAAAAATCACTTATTGTCAATCAAATATCTTTGTATACATTATTATTGTACTTCATTTGTTTAACACTATTGTTTCACCATTTTAAACAAGGTATTCTAAATATATATCCATTTATATTATAATGATTCATTATATCATCGTCAATATATCCAATAATAAAGAATTTTTGTATCCTATTCTAAATCATTCTATTATTTTAGCATTAATAACATTCTCTAAATATTTTCAATTCCATATTTTTTCCATTATTAGTATCATTAATCTAATATACATTTATACAAATTATTATAATAGTTAAACATCCTTAAGCACAACTATTATTACATCATTTTTATATGGGGCATATTAAATTTGAAGTAAATTTATATTATAGCATTTCATTACATCATCCTGAAATCATCCATTGATATTACATCTTTATATTCTATTCTATATAGAATTATTTATTTTTTATAAAAAGACTTTTCAACATCATATCCATCATCCTCACTTACAGTTTATATAAAATTTCATATTATCAATTTAGTATATATAAATGCTTTATTATCATTATTGATCATTTATTTGACTATAGCTATTATTACTTTATCTTATACATAGTACTCAAAGTTTAACTACATTTAACTAATTTTTATTGTGACATTCCCTTTCATCATCCTGTATCCTTCCAGAAATTGTGCAGTCCAATATCTCTGTCCATTTGTAGAATCCGTACTCTAAGTGTTTTCTTGATGTCTTATGTGGCCTTCTCTTGACAACTTGTTGTTCATTGGATATCTTAAAAGAATTCGAAACCCTCCATCTGTTCCTTTCATCTACTTGACTTTTGTTATCACTGGTGCTTCTGCCGAAATTACTATCATTGTTTCTGCCAAATTTTCTCCCCTTTCTTCATCTATGTTTTGACATCTGAGATAGAGTTCCAGTTCATCAATCTCTCCTTTCTGTATTCTGCACTTATCATTTCCCTCCACACTCGATTTGCTGTCAATGTCAACAATTTTCTTATCACTTTCATATGTCTCTATAATTTTTTGAATTCTGTCCTCAAATTTCATTGTTGTTTTATAAGTATTCTCAACTCTTCTCTCCGTACTTTCTGTGTTTTGACATTTTGTATTTTGATCTATAAATGCAAGACTCTTTTCAATTCTCTCTGTAGTTATTAAGAGTTTTTGAATTTCTAACATAATTTTTGCAATGTTAGTTCCTTTTTTTCTTCATATTGTGCCATTTTCCAAGTTATGAACACTGCCAAAACATCCAAGGCTTTTGCTAGGTTTCAAACAAATTCAGTGAAGTTTTTTCCACTGATCCTTTCAGTAAACCAAGCCAATAGCTTTGTAATATCAGATGTTGCCAAGCCTCTAGCCACTAGATGGCAATGTTACAGCTTTTCCCTCTGTTTTTGGCTCTCTTTTCTAAGCTCCAAACTCCAGAAAGGATTTTTCTGCAGAAAGAGAAAAAAATTGTTTAAAAATTATGATCTGGCTGAGCCTTGCAAGGAAATAGGCTTTTAATCCACAAACACAAAAATGGGAAAAGTATAGAGGAAGAAGGGGAAAAAATAGACCAGTCCTGTTTAAAAATAAGAGGCATTTGTAAAAAGTCTGTCCATAAAAAACAAACAAATTTAAAGTGGAAAAGATAACATGATAGTTTTAAATCAGGGTAAATTTGCCGCTTGTTTCCTTCTGTCTTCAATTTTATTTTAACTCTGAGTCTTTTGGGTTTTCTCTCACCATTTCAACACACTGTCTCTCTGTGCTGCTTCCGTTTCAGGGGCTTGTCCCAACCTTCTGCAGCCATATTGGCTGCTTATCTTGTAGACAGCAAAAAGAGCTTTTTCATGGATTAATCAGGGGCTTTGCGATGCCCCTGAGATCAGCAGGCCATGCCCTTCACTATCACCATTCCTTCAGAATGGTTTAGATCCAAAAGGATCGTCCAGCAACAGATATATCGACAGCAATCCTGGAGCCCCAAGATTACATGTCGTGTCATAACAACGTCAAGCCCACCTCCCAAGGTGGCACATCTTTTTATGGTATGGGAAAAATAAAATACATGGATATTTTCAAAGACATTATGTTAGAAATGCATTATTGTTAGTGTGTGGGGGAAAATTAAAGAAAAACATTATTTGAAAATACCAGTTTGACTCTCCATGATGGAGGCACTGATACATCTAATTGTGGTTAACATGGAAAACATTACAAGATAAAAGGACATTTTGAATTATGTTTGCACAACAATGGAAAAATGAGGAGACCCCTACAGATGAAAATGTTATAAAAGTATTAGAATGTGCATAAATGGATAGACTAACATTCAAAATTAAGGGGAAGGAAGAAACTGAATACTTTTAACATGGGATTTGTTTTATTAATAGTTAACTAGCAGAAACAGAAGTTAGAAACTTAAAAGAATTTAGAAATGATTAACTAAATTGAAGATTTATTAAAACAGATAAATAAATATTATTATTATGTGATTATCATTAATGTTATGTTATTAATGTTTATCATTAATGTTATGAATATTATTGTTATTATTATTAATACTATTTCTCAAAAACAATTGTACTCAGACAACACACTATTCATATAGACATTGAATTTTTATGTTTAATATTTAAATAAATAAATAAGTTATATATATATTTTTAAAAAGGCCAATCCCCAAATTCCGCTGGAGTACTGGGATGTATTTAGCAAGAAAGGTTCAGATGAACTCCCATTCTATCGGCCAACAGACTGTTCTATAAAGATCCTGCCATGGACTAAACTACCCAAACCCAAATTGCACTTGATGGCCTCTAGAGCAGTGTTTCCCAAAGTGTGGTACGCGTACCCCCAGGGGTACAGGAAGAATTTGGTGGGGGTACACATTGCACCAGAGTTTGGTGGGGATCACGTGGGAATATCCACTGCACCATGCTTAGCTGCGCATGGAACCGCATCTCAGATTAAAATTAACAACCAGGGAACCAAATTATGATGATCTGTCATCTCAACATAAACAATTTCATCCTTCTCATTGAATCAAATAAATGTTCTTTATAATATAACTTTCATTTATTTTGCGTATGTACCAAAAAAATAAAAATATTTTGATTTTTATTAAAGCATATGTTTTTTATGAGGGGTACTCAGCGTTACGAAAATTATAGAAGGGGTACACATATGTCAAAAGTTTGGGAAACACTGCTCTAGAGAACTGCAGCAACTATGCTCTTTTATATACAGAAACCTGAAGTGGGGGTTCTTCCAGCTGGCCTGGCCCATGGTTGCCACCACAGTATTGTTCCAGGAGAAGGATGGGTTTCTGTGTCTATGTGTAGACTATAGAGGACTGAACCCTGTGTGTGTGGAAAACATCTATCGACTGTCCCTAATGAAAGACATGTTAGGTCAAAGGGAAGATTTTTATGAAGTTGAATTTTCAAGAAGCTTATTACCAAGTTTGGATCAAAGAGGGAGCAAATTGAAAACAGCTATTAACTGCCCCTTAGGTTGTTTTCAATTCAGGCTCCTCCTGTGATGTCTCCTTTGGATGACTCCTCTGACTCTTCCTTGGAGGCCGGCTCAAGGGAGAATGAGATCATTCCTGGCACATCAATTAATTACTGACTCTGAATGGCCAGCAGAAACAAAATTACAGGCTTTGGTTGGGGACAGCTTGCAGGCCAATGAAGAGGAGGGGGAGGAACTGACTTCCATGGTGAATCACAGAGCATACAGGGCAGAGAAATGGAGGTCTGAGAGATTGCTTGGGAGAAGGCCTCGCCCCTCTTGATGGGCTGCCCCAGGAAGCTATTTAGCACAATGGGCAGAGAGAGGTATTGCTGGGAACAAGATGTGTTGGTCATGGCCGTGTGTTTTTCGTGTTTCCTGCTTGACTTTAGAGACTTTGAACTTCTATAACCAATAAGTTGGTTATAGAACTTACAAGCCCTGAAATCTCCCCAACCTCTGGAGATTATTGCCCAAGCAAATTTGGTGGACTCAATATTTTAATTGATTTAATTTCATTCTTCACTACCTCCCAGGGGGAAAGATTTCTTGGTTGATGCACTATTCAGAATGGTTCAATACAACAGCTGTAAGCAGGAAATAATCAGACCAGTTATTCCATCCTGGCAGCTTGCGGCCCCAGTCACCAGAGCATAGGTGAGAGTGAAACCTCAAATTGGGGAAGGCAAGGCAGAAACCCTAAAGGCAGCATTGGAGGGGGACAAATGGATCCAAACTCACAAAAATGAATGTACAAAAGAGTCTATCCTGGGTGGGGACCAAATTGTACATTACTGGAAGCCAAAGACTACTAATCCTGGAGAAGAGCTATGGCTCAAAAACTACAGGACATTTCGGCTTTGTAAAAATGTTACACTTAATTAAGTGCCAGTTTTGGTGGCCCTTTCTTAAAAAAGACATTCAGAGTTATGTGGCTAGCTGTCCCATCTGTACTTCAGCCAAGCAGCGGCAAATGACTCCTCCAGCCAGTGGTGGAGACTATTGCCCCCTGGAAGGAAATTTCTTTTCTTAAAAAAGTTTTTTATTTTTATTTTTTAACATACATATAATCCAAAGTATACTATTACATCTTAACAAACATTTTTAAAAACAATATTCAATAATATATCAATTCCTCTTGCTCTCAAACCCCATCATTTTTTATTTACTATTCTGCTTTCCATACACCATATTATAGTCTATTTCATCTTCAACCCTTCTCCTCTCCCTCTCTCCTCCTCCCTACCTCCTTTCTTCCCTCTGCCATCTCTCTCTTCTCTACTTCCCCTTGCTCTCTTTCTCTCATCTCCCTCTTTCTACACCTTCCCTCTCTTCTTCCTCCCTTCTGCTTCCCTCCCTCCTGTCTCTATTTCCCTTTTCTCTCTTTTTCTCCCTGGAAGGAAACTTCTATGGACTTTATAGTAGAACTAACAGAAACCTCAGGAAGTACTGTAATCTGAGTGATCACTGATTTGTTCTCTAAACAAGTGCATTTTGTGCCCTGCCAAAACATTCCTTCCATCCACACCTTGGCTAAGTTGTTCATATACTACATCTATAGGCTGCAGGGTGCGCCGCAACAAAACTTGCACCATGGGGTGCAATTTACCCCCAAATTCTGGCAAAAGTTTTTAAAACTCCTTGGGACATCCCAAGGACTTAGTTTCAGTTTTCATCCAGAAACAAATGGAGGGTGTGAATGTATGAATGGGATTCTAGAACAATGCCTGAGATGTTATGTAAATTACCAGTAGGACAACTGAACTTACCTCCTCCCTTTTGCTGAAGTAGCTTATAGTAACTCCATACATAGCATCACCAGGTTTAACCCTTTTAAGGTGGCTAAAAGGCAGGAGTTCGTATGCATGCTTGAACTGTACCACCACCCATTTCATCTTTAAAAGACTGGGTTACCCAGCTGCTGAATTCCTGGCCAGTGGGAAAAGGCCAGTTGGACAGTAGAAAATTGTTGGAGGAGGCAAGAGAGACTTATAAAAAGCACACAGACAAAAAGTGGACAAAGCCCAAAGACTAATAGGGAACTGGACCTACTGCTTCACAAAATATCTGTAATCTAGGTAGCCTTCCAAAAAACTGGGACCAAAGAACGTTGGCCCTTTCCCCCATCAAAAGAATCATCAACCCAGTCACAGTTGAACTCGAAATGCCAAAATCTCTTAGGCACATTCATCTGATTTTCCATTATAGTGTACTAAAGTTGGAATTTCAATCTCTTCATCCCATGCACCTCCACCACCCAAATCTCTCATGATTGAGGAGAACTTTTTGAAGTTAACGATATTCTATACTCTTGCAAACACAGAAGAAAATTCCAATATTTAGTTGCATTGAAAGACATTCCTCCCTCAGAAACTAAGCACATTAATGTGGCCAAACTCCTCAAGTGCTTCCATAATCAGTATCTTGATAAACCAAAATAGTTTCCTAGTCTAACTAGTGAAACTATCTACCTTGTTTCTCTCTCTCTCTCTCTCTCTTGTGTCTTTCTGTTTGTTTTGCAGGACTGACATCCTTGTCAAGAGTAGCGGGGGGATGTCAGATCCAGCAGCTTCAACTTGGTGCCTTGCTGTCATTCTGCCATCAATCAGGGAAGAGAGGCGGCACAAATGGGCAATAAAGCTGTATACCTTTATGATTTAAAATGGGGGGGGGCAGGTAATTGATAGCTGAGGGAGAACAGAGCATTTTGGAATGCTGTATTGGTGCATGGGAGCTTTAGATTCTGCTTGACTTTCCTGCATTCAGCATCTCTTAGTAAAGGTATCTTTTTACTTCCACCAAATGAAATTGAGAGTTTTACTTCCCTTGGAGAACAGACTGGGGCAGGTCTGACATCATATGAATGTATCAAGGGGGTAGAGGTTGAGCATGATGCATGAACATTGCTTTTACCATTATGGCAAGATGCTTAATCTCTACTGGATATACAATTGGGTTTGGGCTAAAGGAGCAACTTGATTTTTGTTCACTGTTTTTGATAATACCGCCAACTGTCTATATGTTTGGATTATATTATTGGCCTTAACTGTGTCATTCAGGGATGGGTTGCTATTGGCATTACTGCCAGTTTGCTGCACAAAATTTTTTGCACGTGCACACCAAACATGCACATTTATACCTAAAAAGGTCTGCACGTTTGCAGAATGTTAGAAATGAGGGAAAATTACATTTCTGCAATGGAGATTGTTCTGCGCATGTGCAGAACCAAAAATCAACATGGTGCCGCTGACAATAGAACCAGTTTGGGTGGGCGGCCGAGTTGCTACCTACTTGACTGAACTGGTCCGAACCAGTAGGAACCCACCTCTGGTGTCATTGCTTTGTATGATTTTTATTGGTACATGAAACCATTGCACATTGTATCACAAAACTACAAAATCAGAATGAGGATTAAAGTGTCAGCATTATATGGATGCCCCAACTTTATTTACCATTTTCCTAGAATACAAGGCAATAAACATTCAGAACCACTTTTGCTAGTCTGTAATGAAAATAAACAGAATTGACCTGAGTTCCTGAATCAGTGACTTGGATGGGTGGAGTCCAAATAAACAGATTTTACTCACACAAGATGGGATGCTTTTGTGAGTGCTTTATCTATTTGGTTACATGATGTTAACTTTATTCTGGAAGGAACTCAACTTCACTTAGAAGAGGAAAACTGTTGGAATTCAAGTTTGCATGGAACATACTTTCTGCTCATATAAATATATTGACAAGTAGGGGTAATAAAAATGGAGATGGTTACAGGAAATTCTCTACACTGCTACCATCTTACTGTGGAGAATAAAGAGGGGGGCCTTGAGAGAAAGTGACTAGATCCATTAGCAAAGCAACAAGGAGGAATCATTGCTTAAGCCCAAACATTGAAAAGGTTTTGCCTCAATGTCTTCCCCTAATTCACATGAGTTTAAGAAAAAGAGGAAATAAAGCAACATTCCATTATTATAGTTAATCTTAATAACATTAGTTTTAATAGGTTAATTTCTCGCTCTGGTCTACATACTGAGGGTGACATTTGACTAAAAGACTAGCTTTCAGGTATCCAGCAGTGGTCTGCTGCGTGGTTGCGCAAGTTCTGGTGAACCCTTAGCTTCAATCACTGACTGAGCCTGCCCACCTGCCCTTATGCCAAGTTATACATTTATAACTAACTTTCTGGCTTGTTCCCTCCGCCCTCGTTGCCCAGCTTTCGCGGTGCCCCTGCTTTACTCACTGGAGTTGCCTGAGTTGATTACTTGCTTGTTTGAAGCTCCGTTTCACTTCCAAAGGGGTGTGTGAGCAAAGTTAGTGCTCTCTCTCTCATACACACAACCAGTGAACCGCTTGCAGCCCACCACTGAATGTATCCATGTAAGATGCCACTTATTGATTAGACTGATATTTTCAGGGCTTTCATTACTTTCTTCCTCTTTTGGTTCAATTCTCTTTCTTCTTCTGACTTCTGACCTGTGCAAGTTATATATGTACTTAGTTTTTTCTTTCACAATAATGGAGGACAACCCAAATTCCTGTAGATGACTCAAGCTTTCACTTGCTTTACTGTGTTGTTTCCCAAAAGAAAAAATATCTTTATTTTCTTTCATTCAAGGAACATTTTCTTCTAAATTATACTCAAGAGTCTAGTGTTTCTCTCTTATGTGTTGATTTTGCTATGCGAAACTATCTACTGTCCTTTCCCTTGACTATAATCTGGTATTCCAAATTAGTTGTGGAGCCTCAATAGATGGGAAAAGATTCTCTGCTTCCTATGTTTATCCTTAAGTTTGTGAAAAACTACACATTGGAACTGTAGCGAGTGATAGAACTTAGTTAACTGGTTGATCTAAAAAAAAACAAAAAACAACAACCCTAGCCCAGATTTGGAACAGTATTTGGAAATTCTGTCACTAAAGGTAGACTAGAAAAATAAAAAAAAAACCATTCAATTTTTATATTGTTGCAAAGAAACCAAAATAGATGTACCAATGTAATCAAAGATGTTTTCATGTTTTATAAATAATGGACTGCAAGGGGTGTAGTTTGCCACAGGATACCCAATTTCCCTCATTGCACAAAGAAAAATATATGTTAAATATAAATGCATAACCCATTTCTGGTTCTTTCTTTTAATCGAGATAAATCTTCTTCGGGACACTTTGCTTATCAGAAGTGTAGGAATGTTAAATTGCACTTAAAGAAA
Source organism: Thamnophis sirtalis (assembly GCF_051295495.1). NCBI lineage: Eukaryota > Metazoa > Chordata > Lepidosauria > Squamata > Natricidae > Thamnophis > Thamnophis sirtalis. The sequence goes on along the minus strand of NW_028261389.1, from coordinate 56,142,097 downwards.
TGCTGTGGGAAAAAATGAAAACCTCATCTAATTCATTTTTGAATTAAGAATGAAGCACAAATAAATATAGCATGTAATCACTTTGCTCGGCATCTGTTAAAAATTGATAACACAGGAGGTAATTCGCAATGTTAACCAATGTAGGCTGCCTTTCCAATTCGTTTATGCCAAAGGCCCTGACAGAACTTGTTCATGATTTGCATAGCCTTGAAATCATGAGATGGGAAAAGGATATGACTTGCATAATGAATGTATCACTACTGTGAAGGTGTGCAAAATAAACAAATCAACTAGATGAATGCTAATTATCTATCAGTGTATTAGAACAGCGAATATGCAGAACAAATCAGTTATTTCACTGACCACCTATTTTATTTTCATCTGTTGGCTTTGCAGAATCAATACACAGTCTGGAAAGGTAGCTCCTAAAATAAATATTGTTTTAATTTAATTGGATTGAAATTTACTAATGCAAATTCTGATGTTTCTAATTCCTTGTCTTCCCTTTGGTAATATGGTAATAACGCTCTAATGGCTAAAGCCTACGAAGGTGTGGTGAGGTGGCGGGAACACATGGAACATTTTTAACTAGCAGCTTTCCAGGGGGCGGAAAGGAGCAAAGAAGATTTAGTGGTGAAAAGAGCAAATAAATAGGTGCTCCAAGATTAAAAAGAGGGTAGACATGCGTGCTGAGTTGTTGAAAGAGCTCTCTGTGTTTAAAGGAAAATATTGTTTGGTGCTTTCACCAGTGCATGATCAAAATAAGAGGTCCAAATTAGTTCATGGCGGCTGAAGCTACAAAACATCATGCAGAGAGCTGTCTTTGGGAATGTTTTAATGAGGAGAAGAGGTCACCCGAGTGTGACATTGCTTTTCAGAATTCTTCACGAACAACACAGACTTCCTGTTCCAAATGTGGTAAAGAATAAAAAAACCTTAGTAGTAATCGTGCAACTTTTGAACTGTATTCCTTGGAAATGTACTACGGTCCTCATTTGGTAGCTTTCGTTATCTGCCTCAAAGGCCCTCTGCCATATATTTTTTTCCATATGTCCTTATTTCAAAACTATTACAGAATGGCTTCAACGAGGCTATATTTATAAAATAACGTTTTATTCAGGTCGTCTCAAAGTGATGATGTTTTTTTATTGTTCTGGTTGAGATGATGTTCTTAAGCTCTGTTCATTAACGTTCACTGTTGGAACAAGAGATTGACGTTAAAAAAAAATACCCAAAGGATCTCCAGATCCATTTAAATGAATGCCAACATAAATTGGAAATTAATTTCACCACCATCTTAGTTTAGCAGCTTCAAGAACATTGATTTAGAAACGTTTAAGTAGAGATAATGGTGTTATTAGCAAATACTATCTGAGCTCCATCTGAGAACCAATACCACTTTTCATTATTCAGATAGATAATGTTGCATGTTACTGACCTGAAAAAAAAATTTTTTTTTCCCAATTTAATAATAACTATTATTGGAAGGTTTCTCTTTCAGACTTTAGCTAGAAAAGGTTCACAGATAACTGGTTTTATATATGATAACTGTAGCGAGGTTATTTTAGTCACAAATATGGAAGATTACCAAAACGTAATAATGAAGGAATGGATTATGAAGATGGCTGAATTTGCTGAAATGGCTAAAATGACTTATTGATCAAAGAGGCAATTTCAACTACATTTACCAAAGACTAGAAACCTTTTTGCTTTTTGCTGAAAATGGATAAAAAAAACCTACTAATTTTGGGATTTATTAATTACAAAAAATTGTTTATAGGAAGAAGGGAACTATGATATGGAATATTCTGCAAGCCTAAACTCAGTTGCATTCTATACACTGAGAGGTCTTCCTGTGGTCGTGTTGGAATAGCAACTATAGTGCTAGGATTAGCAGTAGGTGAAATTTCTTCATTTTTTTTCTCAATAATTTTCTAAAAAGAAATTGTGCTTATTTTTTTTCAAGAAGAAAAAATGGAAAGACTCTTACGGTTGAGACACAGGTTTTTTGCATTTATAGTACCTAAGTACAAAGTGACCAAAAGATATGCATGACTCGTCTTTCATTGGTAAAATATCCTTACATATTTCTCCTTGGTTTCAAATACCTTACTTAAAGGGAAGATATTCAGAGAATGTTCCTTTTATTGAGTCATTTGTCTCTTCAGGAAATGTTAACAGTCTGGGAGGCAAAGTGATGGAAAAATTATTGATCAATAATTGTTCCCTATCGCTTTTCAGTATTTCTTCCCTATGACTTCCCTATCACTTTTCAGTGATAAAGAAAGTTCAAGGATACCATCAAATTAAAGTCTTGAAACTCTTAAAAAAACCATGGGAATGAAATACAAAAAAGAAAGCAAATTATTTCACTGAAGAACATACTTGAGAAATTGGAAACATTTCAGTAAAGCATCCGCTCATAATCCATATTATTGTGATAACAGATAATTTGGATTATTATAACACATGAATGTTATATGTAAGAATACCTACCGGATCAGGGTACAGAGTAATAATGTACATAAATGACTAGCACTTTTTCAGAGACAGTTGTGCTAGGTCTCAAACTGAGGACATCTTGGTAACATTTCAGAATACTGTAGAAAAATGATTTAAAAGAAATGAATTGGCCAGTTCAATCTATTTTAATACATTTTGTAACTGATATAATTCACTATTAGATTTATATCTGTATTTTTCTCTGGGAGTTCAAGGTATATCAGTTCTTCCAATTTTGTAAAAATATTTGAATGTTTTATGAGATTGCAGAAAAATAAAATCCAAAGCTTCTGCATTGAACAAAATGAACCCAGGCTGGAAAGAAATATTAAAAATTCAGTTGAAAAGATGTATGTATGTATGTATGTATGTATGTATGTATGTATGTATGTATGTAGGTAAGTAGGTAGGTAGGTAGGTAGGTAGGTAGGTATGTAACTGTCTATATATAATATATATAAAGTTGGAATAAATTGAATATTTGAATGTGCTTTAGACATTACAGGATACATTTGACTATCTACTCTAATACTCAGAGGAGAGCTTAGTATCTACATTAAGAATTTAATTTTAGATGCCACTTTTGAAGAAATATTTCACATGTCAACACTTGGAAAAGGGGTAGGTATACAAGGCTTTGAGTTGGAAACTGGATTCAAATTTAATCTATTCTCCACTTTGAGGTATAGTGCTTTATGGCCTGCTACATATGGCGGGGGGATAGTTAAAATTAGAAGAAAATTAGCAGGAAATCATGTAGGAAGACATGTAGAAATGCAATAATTTCTCTGTTTATTTCTTTCCTGCAGATCAGCATAGGATGCAAGAAAAGTAGATTAAACAAAATATTTCACAGCTTAAATCTCTGTTGCTGTGTTTCAACAGAAGAATCAAGGCCTTTTTGAGGAAGAGATATTATTACAGGAGAAGTAAAATAGGAGTGAATGCTGTCGCAAGCAGTAGAAAGCAATCCAAGCAAAATTAATATTCATTGTAATAAGAGATTTCTAAATCATATGAGGTAGAAGATTGTGCAAGAATAGTTAAGAAAAAACTTAAAGAAACAAGATTATGATAGAAACACTTTAGTAACACAGATATAATTCCTCAAAGTTTCAGAAAAGCCTTGTCAAAAAGAAGGACAATACATAGAAGTTAGATCTGAAATTTGGACTGAATTGGTCTTTTTAGCCAGGGCTGCCATTGGCTTTGAAAGAAACTTGTCTGAGCTGAAATACCTGCTTTTCTTTTTTTAACTTCTGTCTTCAGGGAGATCAAAAAACTAGCCCCATCCTATTTAGGTCAGCTCTTTTGCAAAATAGTTTTCAGCTGCTAATTAACTGGGCAATATTTCACACTGAACTCATAGATGCCTTTACGCTTGCTAGACTGGAAATCATTGTCATCCTTATTGTGGAAAGGAGACTAAGTAGAATTTACTGGAGGAGTACCTTCATACATGCCTGATGTAAAAAGTGGAATAAATTTCACATCTTCTTCTTCACTGTCTTTTCTTTAGTATCTGGAATGGATTTAATAATGCCTCTGTTAAGGAACAGTTACAGAAATTCAGAAGAAATAACGTTTCCTTTTGAAAATTGAAATTAAATTCAATTTAATATAGTAGTTAATATTGCTTAATATATTACTTTTACTACCCCACTACGTAGATTTTGTGTTTTCTAGACTTTGGCAGTAATCAAGACATTTTCTGGAAGGTTATTTTTGTACCTGTTTCAACAGGTACAAATAAACAAAATATTGTTGAGGTAATCTGTTACAATAAGAAAATCCAGCCAACATTGTAGCAATATGAACTGCAGAGCAACATAAGCAAAGCACTAAACTTTCTTCTTTTCCAGTAACATCTCAGTAAGGGTCTGCAGTGGTCCTCTCTTGCCCCCCTTCTTTGAAATAGCATTTGTGCTGTGATTAATCTGGCATTGATTTCTTGGGATTTAAGAAAGCCATGAAAATCTGGCTATTCCCAGAAGCCTTTGGGACCTATTTTGACTGGGCCCTCCTATGGCAAAGTTTTTATTTTATGGACTATGAAATATGGTAACTTTTGTTTTTTAAACTGTTTTAATATTTTCATTGTAATTACAAATGTAAGCTGACCAGAGTTGGCTGACAATCAAAGCAACTAATAAGACTGAGTAACAAACAAAAATAATTAAAAATTATCAGGCAAATAGAGGGGGAAAAAAGATTTTTGATATTTCTAAACTATCGCATTTATATTTCTGAATACACATCAGTTTCATAAGTTCAGATAGGACATGTACAGGAACTGTAGATGTTTGTGGTACCTATAGACCTATAAATTATGTTAATAGATGCTTTCTTTCAAAAGCATGAATAGCTCCAATCTCTCCATTTATGAAACTAAACCACATCATATCATGGAATTTAATTCTGGGAAGTTTTACACTTCTGTCTAACTACTAGAATAGATATAACATTAAGATTTGGCTCATATATGCTGGAGATATTTTCTAATAAGAAGTAAATCAAGGGACTGCTTTTCCCCACTTATATCATCCTGCTTCATGAGATTTGCAGAGAAATCATGCTGTGGATACCATTAGCCAGGGATCTATATTTGGTAGGTCCCAGGAGATGTGCCCTCTCTAATATGGCATCTGCCTTATGGAACATCCTTCCCCCTAAAATTAGATTGATGCCACCCCTTTTGATATTCTGGAAGGCCCTCAAGAACTGGTTGCCTGACCAGGCCTGGGACTCCCATGGAATCAGAGACTAGGCTAGATAGCTCAATTGTTGAGGGGTCCAATTTATTTTCCCTTCACTTTTATTATATTTTGAGTTTTTAGGATATTGATTACTACAGTTTTTTGTATTTGTATTGCTATTTTTTATATTTTTATCTGTTATTGAATGTGACTCAGTCACCTTCCGTGAGATGGGTGGTTATATAAATTTGATAAATAAATAAATAAATTGATATTAATTGTAGATTTACAATTCTGAGCTTCCTCTTCATCCTTCCCATTATAACTTAAAGATATGATGAAATGAAATGATGAAGTGAAATGTATAGTTAAGAAAAAGAAATATGGAGAAAGGTGTTTAATTTGTCAGATGTATCAGTAATTGGTAGATTTCAACAGTGCAGATGCAATTTTATTTTAAAGAATGACATCTTGAGAAAATTCTTGCAGTGGCCTGAATTGGTTCAGCTGAAATTGCTGAGTGAGGTGATTTTTATTCCTAGCATTTGCAAAAATTATAATTGTTTGTACTATAATTATTGATTTTTGATCTTTTTGTCAATGAGATGGAAATTTAAATCTCAGGTATAGTTACATCGGAAATTAAAATGACATTTATAATAAAAATACCCAATATATTATTGGTACATGGACATTCAAGCTATGTTTTGTGTGAGGTGATGATAGGGAAACACCTACACATCTTGTGACAAATTCACTAACCTAATAGAATGTAGAGATGGACACTGGACAGATGCCAACTAGATTTTAATATTATTTTTATTTTCGAGCCTCTTTGGGCTTATAAAAGAAGTTGGTAAACTAAGATCAGTTACAAAAATCGTGTTCTCCTGCAAAATATTATCCAAGGATTGAATTAAGAAATAGAAAACTGTCAGGTCTCAAACCAAGAATGGCACATGGTAATTCTTACAAGATGAGTTCTTTTCTGTTTCACACCTGTAGACACAATCTTGTGTTGTACATTGTGCATCAATGTACAACATACTCTGAATTATTAGAATGGGCTCTCTTCACTCTCAATCTGTCACACAGAATATCTAGACTGAGTTGTCTCTTACTCCCCTGGAATGTACTCCTCCCTCTTCCTGACAATCTACCTCCGCACTGACACTTCTTCTCATTTGATTCAACGTTTTAGGGAGAAGCCAAGTAATCATCCTAGTATTTTGGTACAAGATGACAGTGGGGATTTTCCAACCCTCTACTGTAATGTTTTATTTATGTCACAATCCACCCCAGATTTAATCAATGAAGTAGTAAATCTTGTGTTCATCTTGTTAACATGGAGAGTGTTCACTGAATTACATATGCCTAAACCATAACCTTATTTATTCATTTATTTATATAAATTCCCTAAAATTTATATGTTGCCAATTTCACTGTCAAGCAACTCTGGATGGCATATACTTGTTTTCATACTATATGTCATATTAACAAAAATATTTTGTACATATTTTATATTCTCATTTCCCTAACTAAAGTTCTCTATGCAGCTTTCAGTTCCACTGAAAGTTCCTAGTATTTACTTTTTGGCATGCAGTTTTTTCAAATATACAGGATTTGGGCACAAATCTTATTGTTCTTTTGTATAAAATACTGGGGTTTAGAATAATAGCCCCATGCAAACTGCAGGTATTATTACTAGCTTTGCCATCTTAGTAGTTTACATCATTTATGCAATTTAATCTTCCCTGGACAGCCAGTTTGCACAATAATAACTTTTGATCTGCTTAATATTTTTACAATATAATTAGCTGTTTCCCCAGATAATTTGGCTAAGATTGGTCATCCAAAGTTTATGAATTAGCATGTTTAGAGGGAACTCTGAACACAATACAAAGCTCTGAATTAGAAGAAGGGCTCAGAAGTCATAATCATAAAAATTGTCTTCAGCATTAAATATGGAGACACTGGTTACTGAAGCTGAGACTTGACAAATCAAGAAAATATAAATTTGTATTCATCATCTGATTCTGAATACAATTTTTGCATTCAACCTATTATCTGCTTGTAATAAGGTGGTTTAAATCGTATTGGAGCATTGGGATTCCAGAATGATTGTCTATACCTTGAAGCAAATTAGTTTGAAAATTCATGCTAAAAATTCATGGTAAAATACTCTGACAGTTGGGAACTTATGATTATGCTACCAAATTAATTATGGCCATTGTTATATTTTTCTTATTTTATTGATTTTTTTACTGTATTGCATGTAAATATATTTTAATTCTATAAATTTACATGCAATATAGGAAAGACCCTAAGTACGATCTGGTGATACACTACATCTAATTTAAACAAATGATAAATAAATAAATATGAAATGAGATCCTGCCCATGTGCAAAACAACTCTGCAGGAAAAACTAGAAATTGCTAAGAACTGACAACATGAGTCTAATTCATCTTATTTAAAAATGGCACATATAAAACATCCAAAATTAAAAACTTTAATATAATTATTCTAATTAAAAATTCAATTGAACACAACTATTGTGGCGTTAGCAACCATTTCCAGTTTCAGACAGCATTTCCCACCAAAATGCTAATATGATGTGAATCTTTGAGAGTTTCCTGAAAGACCATTGGTAGTGGATGTTCAGGCAAATTAATTTATGGAGTTCTTGGTGCTCTTTGATCTTGGATCTTTGCTAAGGCAAATCACTGGTGATAACACCTAGTTGGGTGATGAGATATCTGCAAGCAAGCAAACAAGCAAGTCAGTGGTGGGATTCAGCCGGTTCGCACCTATTCGGGAAAACCGGTTCTTAACTTTCTAAACAGCTTGGAGAACCGGTTGTTGGAAGAAATCTCCTTTTGTTTTTTTCCACTTTACAGGGCTAATCCCGTAAGGAAGGCAGGAAGGAAACATTCTGGTGTTGTTTCTAGCCTAATCTTTATTGACCTGCTTACAGAAACTGCCTCCACAGTTAACCCTTATTATATTGTAACAGCTAAGGCGAAGCGCCCATTGACCTGAGTGACCTTGAGTTGGCCAAGCCCGCCCAGTCACATGACCACCGAGCCCCACCTACCCAGATAGTCATTAGGGCAGAGAACCGGTTGTTAAATTATTTGAATCCCACCACTGAAGCAAGTGAACAAATAAGTCCACAGTTCAACCCTGAGTTGCTGTTATTCTCTTCTTTTGGAAATTCATTTGTGGTTGATGGGCTTTCACTAGCTATTTCTTTAATGTAAAGAGAGGGGGGAGAGTTAGGGCCTTTTTTCTGTTACTTTTCCCCCTCACATCTAATCTTATTATTTCATTTGGTTTCTATTATAACCATATTAAATTATTTCCTTTAAAATTAAACATCTGAAATCATTTATATATTTATCTTTTTTTGTACCACTTAAATAACGGAGCTGTGAAAAAGTTTTATATATACCAACCAACATTCCAACAATTAAGGAATTACAGTTAGTTGTCTTATTCTGCACCAAAATGAAACCTGTGAATTTAGATGCTTCTATTAGCTGCTTAATTTTAAAAACCACAATAATTATCTTTTTCACAAATACTAGCTTTCCATTTACTGTATGGAGGGGATAAGTAAAAAAAAACATTTTTTTTATTTCACAAGAATATTTTATATATTTAGTTTATGTTTTTAATTTGTTCTTCATGTATCATTTTGTTAAAAGGCAAAGACTGGGAAAAGTATGGTGCTATAAACATCTGGATCCCCTTTTACAAAAATACAAAAAATATACCTTTTTTTCTTTGCAAAGTTTAGTTAAACAAATCATTGGTTAGTACAAAGGATGATAAGAAATCATATAGAAAGCTATGTCATAACAAGTCATATTAATTGTCCATCTAGTTAGTATTACATAAACATGTATTTACGAACATTTTGAAAAAAAATCTAATTGTTCTTTTTTTATTAATTTTTTTTAAAGTACAAATGAACAGGTTGTTTTTTTTTACATTTTTATGCAACATTTGTATGAATACAGTTTCCCAAAATATTCCCTTTTATACAGTATTTTTGTTAGGATGTGGAGACCTATATTACAACATTAGGTCAAGTCAACATACATAGACATTCATCACATTCTTCTCTTTTGGAGTAAGTTATATTATGCAAAGTACTTCTAAAAAGTACTTTTTACTTCTAAAAAGTTAGAAGCAATAACCAAAATAAAAAGCAAAAAAATTGGGGAAAATGAAAGGAATTGATTTTGTTCATCTCAGTACCACTCAGTCTTCCATCCCTACAAATCATCCTTACTTCCTATTTGTTCTTTGGACTTTACTCCTCTCTCACCTTCTGCTATTGGAATAATAACAATATCATTCTTCCTAATGAAAGTTGTTTCCCCTGTACAGGGAATGTCACCATGTACATAATTTTTTCACACACCTTAAGAGATGGACACATAATATTACTCCAAGCATCAAGCTTAGGAGAAACAGTTTTATGACCACCATATGATATCAATGGATAGACCATCAGTCCATAATTTGATTTGGTTTTGTACATATTACATGTAATGTTTAAGCAAATGGATATCAAAAAGCAAAGAAAGTTTCATCCTTCCACTATCAAGTATTAATATCGTTGAGACTGATTGCCAACAGCAACAAAACTGTTTTATGAAATGCCTGCTAGAGAGTTAGATTTACACTTATTACGCTTCTATGAAATTTCCTTTCATTTGAAGTCTGCTGTTGTAGTGATGGGCAGTAGACTAGAAGAAGGAAGATCTTTTGAAAATCCATGGTGGTAGATTATTTTTATTCCTGCAGTTGTTCATATGTTGAGTGTTTGTTTCTATTTTAATGAGGATATCAACTTTCATCTTGTGAGATGGTGTGAGTCACTTTCCAAATGTCTCTTTCTGTGTCTCTGTCTCTGTCTCCCTCTCTCTGCCTGTCTGCTTCTCCCCACCACACACACACATACACATACACATCACATCACAACACACATACACCACATCATGTCACAGATATACTCTAAAGCAATACACCAGCTGGACATTTTTGACTTTTAGCTGAATTATTTCTCCCCAGCAAATGGTGTTCCTTTTCACACATTTTAATGTACCTGCACACTGAGAAGAGTGGGTGAATTGAAAATAGGCTGTTTTATTAGGCTAGTGGTTACCTTTGAGGTTCAGAAATGTCCATTTTTCCTTCTGCCTTTGTACATAATCCCAAGAGACTTGTACTTGTTTTTTTCTGGAATAACAAAGTCTTCCAGAAGCCTCCAAATATGATTGTTAACTGAATGCCAACTGTTTCTTTTAATCTTTTATTTTATTTTTATAAGCACAATAGTGATTGTGTCCTTAAAAGTGCACTGTGACTGTCATTCATTTAATTTTCTATTTAAAGAAGGATTTTTTCTCTTGATACAGCTAATCGGCTTTATAAAAGAAATTAATGTTTCTGCATTATTTTTGCAGTTTTGTATGGATATTCTTTCTTCTCTCTGTTAATATAATAGGAAAGGCATTGAAAGGCATATTAATAAAAAGTTACTTTAAATGCACTAACTGGGATAGAGTTTAATCACTTCTTGGCCTTTGCCTACGATCATTGAAGAGGCCAGTGTATACTATTTAATACCTAACACCCCTTTTTAAAAAACATCAGATGCCTTTCTGTAGGTACAACTATTTCCTGAATTCCAAAATATTATTCATTTCTAAAGTTTCTAGTTTGTCCTGGTCACTTAATCCTTCATAGACAAAGAATTCGAAATAAAAAAAATCCCAATCTGATTATGATTTTTAAAAAGACTGACACTATGAAAAAGAAACTACAGTAGATAAGTGCTGGATAGCTTCTTGTTCTCCACTACTTAAAAATATCTATCCCATCGTGAATATTAAAAAATGAGTGACCAAAAATGTTTAAAACTTAAATCTATAAAGATGGGATTTTACATTCAATTTGAATTATTTGGGAAGCATGGCTGGACATGGGCAAACTTTGAGCTACATTTAAAATAGGAGGGGTAATAAATGCTATGGGAAGGACAAAGATGAAAATTGGAGTGTGCTTCTCTCTCTCTCTCTCTCTCTCTCTCTCTCTCTCTCTCTCTCTCTCTCTCTCTCTCTCACACACACACACACACACACACACACACACACACACACACAGACACACACACACACTTCTCCTTATGTTGGGTTAGGAGATGAAATTTCAATGCTTTTTAAAAAAAAATAGTAAATCTGTTTGAAGGCTGTTACACTAGAGCTTTTGTCTTGATCCATTTCAAGATGATGGGAAAGAAACGTTTGGGAAAGAATTGGGATTTTTAAAAGGCATGGAGACTGCAAAATGAGGACTTTAGAGGACCAGCTCTAAAGCTCTGAAGTATCAGAATACTAGAAGGATCTTGTTGGAAGGGAGTTTTTGTATAGTTCATTTATTACATTAGTCTGTGGCAAACTTTATCATGAAAGATTAGGGTACCAGGACTCTATACAAATGTAAGGTGACCAGATTTTCAGATTGGAAAAGAGGGACACCCTTGATGGGGGGGGGGGGGGGGGCTTCATTAAAAAATTTTTTTTTTGTCAAAAGGTCACCCCAGGACACTGAAACCAGCATAAATACGAATCTGTTGCCAAACAAAATTTTGATCACGTGACCATGAGGATGCTGCAACGGTCGCTAAGTGTGAAAAATGGTCTCAACGGTCGCTAAGTGTGAAAAATGGTCATCGGTCACTTTTTTCAATGCCATTGTAACTTTGGTCACTAAATGTTTTCCCCCTCCTCGAGACTCCTCACTTCTTCCTTCATTCCTCTTGCTTATCTACCTTCACCTTATCTGTCTTCTGCTCTTTCCCTCTCTTCCTTCCTTCCTCCCTCCTTCCATCCTGTTCTTTCCTCACTCACTCCCTTCCTCCTTTTTTCTCTTCCTTCCTCCTTCCATTCTTTATACGATATAAAATTCAATGAGGGTGAAACACACCAAATCTGGCAAAGCTGCCTTGCACCAACCTGCCCTGCCCATAGAATAGCAGCCACTTTGAGACACATAAACCTGGTCTGAACATATTGCATCACAAAGATTTGCAAAGATCACATTTGCAAAAAGGAACATTTCTTGTAGTAAATACATTTTATAAACAATTTAAAAGTAAAAATCCCCACAAAATAATAAAAAAGGTATTCTATAAATAAAAGAAATCCTTAAAAACCATTGTTAAGTATTACACCAGCAATAATTTATACTGTCACCATTTCAAACTATCATCAGAAATACGAATCCGTTGCCAAACATCAACATTTTGATCGCGTAACCATGAGGATGCCACAACGGTCGCTAAGTGTGAAAATGGTCGCTAAGTGTGAAAAATGGTCATCAGTCTCTTTTTTCAATGCCATTGTATCTTCCTGATTATTAAAAGTGCAAATTCACTCAGTGTCAATCATGACTCCTGAGTCCATTTCAAACTATTGTGCATAGAAATTTTAAAAATGGCTTGTTTCAATTTATTTTGGATAGAATCTTTTTTTAAATAGTCTAAGACAATTTAAAAAAAGAATCAACACAGAATACCACTATTTTAAAAAATCATATGCACAATAAATAAAATATTATTTTAAAATACATTGAGCCTATACTCCTTACAGTAAATGACTCATCTGGAAACAAGCCAATAGCATTTTTTGTGCTTTCAAATTTACAGATGTTCCAAAATCAGCTTAAAGTCCAAATATTTAAAGACCACCCCCCTCAAAGCTATCTTACCAGAGCTTTAAATATCTTCTGGGGAGGCCCTGTAATCCCATTCATGACAAAGGTAGGGCTTTCTCAGGAGAAAGGTCTCAGCTGGTGCCCTGCCCATCCTTTGGAAACCTCCTCCAGAGCAGGGAGCCCTAACCTGCTGTCCATTCAGGAAGGCTGTACAAATTATTCTGTCTTCTAGAGCCATTGGGATTTAATATGGTTTTATCACTGGATTTTCTTTTTATTGTTTTTGTGGAATTGTTACAATGATTTTATAATAATATAATTTTATTTGGCATTTTTGTTGCTGTAAACTGCTGAAAGCCCCTGATAGAATACAAATTATTTAATAATAAATTTAAAAAGCTGGGTGCAAGATATGAAAACACTGCAAACTATTGTTCAAGATAATTTGAGAAAAGGGAATCATTCACCAAGAGTGCTAATAACTACTGCTAAGTTATATAGCAAATCAGATACTAAGGCCTAATGCCACAGAGGGGAGAGAAATTCATAAGTTTTCAAGATTTCCTGCACTGCTTCAAACATATACATTTAATACCAATGAATCCACAGCTATTATTTGATACAAGAAGATGGGTATGGAGAACGGAAAGAAATTTAAATTAATAAAAAAGATGCCACTGAAATCATCTGTTTTAAATTATAATCCCTCTTCCTGACAGTGGATCAATAAAAAAAGATTATGCCCAATTCAAACTGGAAAAATACATTTAGCTCAAAAAAATAAGATCGTCATGGTGATGAAAGAACATGGCAAGTATCCCTAGGAATTATTTGTCTCTCCAGGCAAATAATTGTTGCTCTGGTCTTTAATGCAATTCTTGCTTAAGGCGGAGCCCTCCCCCGAAAAAATGCTTCTGCCGGGCTGCGAGAGCCACGTGGAAGTTGTCTGCACAGCTGAAAAAAGGACTGTTTGCTGGGCTGGGGGGAGGAGACAGCCCCCTGCCTTCTCCCCCTTTGGCTTTGCGGAGTTCACAGCCAGCACGGGGCGGCAAGTCTGGATGGAACCACGTGGAAGTTCTCTGCCGACCGGCAGCCGCTTTTTACTCCCGAGTAAAATTTTTACTCGGGAGTAAATTTTACTCCCGAGTAAAATTTTTACTTGGGAGTAAGTAAAATTTACTCCCGAGTAAAAATTTTTACAAAACATGATTTATTTTACTCACCACCAGTAAGTGCAGCTGCAACCCCAACAAGAAAGACAAAATAAAATGGAGACTCCTCTGCGTCCTCAGCTAAGGAGTCCAGCCAATCAGTGAGCTGGTTGGCCAGCTCACTGATTGGCTGGAGTCCAGCCAATCACTCAGTGAGCGGCAGGCTGGGCTGGCTTAAATTTGTAGGTAGCATAGAACAGAACGATGAGCCAGCCCAGCAGCTGATGGGCGGGAGCTGCGAGCGCCAAAAAAAGCGTGCCTTTTAAAAAAGCGGGCGGGTCGCGGGAAAATGCATCAAAAAGCGGGGGTGTCACGCCAAAAGCGTTATGTCTGGTCACCTTATACAAATGGGAACATACGTCCAAAAGAGAGGTTCCTTGCCCAAACAGCCAAAATCTACTTGCAAAAGTAAATCAGTTTAAAGTTCAGCTGCTACATGGATGAAATTATTTTTGTATACATGGATGGAATTGTATTTGTATCCATTTCATGTATTCACAATCATGTTTATACATACTGTATATCTGTTATCTAATACATGCTTGATGAAATTAAATAAATAAATGAATGAATGAATGAATGAATGAATGAATGAATGAATAAATGAATAAATAAATAAATAAATAAATAAATAAATAAATAAATAAATAAATAAATAAATAAATAAATAGCTTTATCTATGCAGTGACACATTTCACTTCCACAGTCCAGTATGGCAACCTGAACCAAGCACAGACACAGGATGAAAATGTAAGTCATAGGTCTGTTCTCTCTGCTGTTCATTCATTCATTCATTCTATAGTAGTTTATATTTTTAAAAGTTATTTAATTTGTTTGACAGTGATACAAGCAGGGGTGGGACCCTACCAGTTTAACAATTGGCTTGCTGTGCATGCGTGTGCAGTTTAGAGAAGACTTACCTTCCGGATTACTGCTTGGGAAGGAAAACAGCTGAGAAGATAAAAGTAGGTAAAGCGCAGGGCAGGTGGGCGGGTGGGCTCACTTACTAGTGGGAGTGAACCGGTTCTCTCCCAGCTGATCTTCAGAGCTACCAGTTTACAGGAACAGGTAGAATCAGTAGAATCCCACCCCTGGATGCAAGGTTACAGCTCCGTTTTTTTTCTTTTGGTTGAGGATTGAATTCTCACTTTGCTTTTGAATTAAATCTCATTTGAAGCAAAATGTGTCTCTCTGGAAAGTGGAGATTTCACCTTCAGTTATTATCTGCCAAAGTACGCAAGTGATTTCTTGGTTTATTAAGGAAAAATGCATCAAGGTTTGTCACTTCCTTGCCCTTTTATTATAACTTGACCTTTCTGAATGTTAGAATTGTACTTGTGTTTCTCAAATAATCTAGACAAATATAGAGGACACAAATTATTTATTGTTAGAATCATTGGAATTAAAATACTTCTGCCAAGGTCAAGGGATATGTATTCTCCCTTTTACTACTCTATTTTATTTCTCTTTTATTCTTGCTATGTAGCCCCCTATCTTCACATGCAATTTGATGAACTTAGCTCTACAGCATTCAAGCACCAGATTGCCTTGTTCACTGCATTGATTGGTAATTCCTTGTTTTCTAAAATTGATGAACAGCTTTAGCAAAAGTGAAAGGTTTAAAATGCATTCAGAGCAGTGGTGGGTTTCAAATTTTTTTAGAACCTCTTCTGTAGGTGTGGCCTATTTTGTGGGAGCGGCTTGCTGGCCATGTGACTGGGTGGGCATGGCCAACTTATAAAATGTGGTGAAACTCACTTAACAATGGTCTTGCTTAACAACCAAAATGTTGGCTCAGAAACTCTGGCATTGAAGTGTGCAAGTCTTAAAGCTGTCAAGTTACAAGACCCTTGTACCCCTAACCCTTTAGGAAAAAAACCCAGGGGTGTTCAAACTTGGCAGCTTTAAGACTTGTGGACTTCAACTCCCAGAATTCCTCCTCTCGCTCTTCATCTTGAAGATGTGCGGATGGGTGGGGGGAGGGAGCTGGAACTGGTTCTAAACGGCACTGTAGATTTGTGGAACCTCTTCTATAGAAGAGGTTAGAACTGGCAGGAACCCACCCCTGATTCAGAGGAAGGAATAACAGGAATTTGAGCAGATATTTGTTGGTCCTTGTTGGAAACTTTTGTTGTCTTATTAAATTCATATTCTATTTCCTAATTGGACCTAAAATGCAGAGGGTTTGAAAGCCAGAAGTGATGAGTTCTGTCAAATTAACTTTGCTTTAGTATAAAGAAGACGTTCTTCTCATTTCAGTGAAGAAATAACAAATGAAGCAGTATTCAGTGGAATGCGCTGGGCTGTCTGTGTAAGAACTAGCCTTTGGATTAATGGAGGAATGTTGCTTTTAAGCTTTCTTAAGAATGGTGATGATGCCTCATGTCTCTTGTATTGTTACTTGTGTCTGTGAACCATACAAACCATAGGTCACTTTATATGCTTTCCGGTTTTTCATGATCTATGTTGCAACTAGTCTTACAATTGTGCATTGATTGTTTATGCTCTCCAATTAGAAAGGAAAAGTATTAATGAAAATATACACTGCTGATAGACTGGACCAATATCCTAATCTGTTATTCTGACTTTGCTATAATTTTGAACAACTCATTTAGATTAGTATTGTCAACATTCCATTACCAAATATCAGTGTAAAAACGAGTCCCTTCAAAATTCCTTTAAACCTGCAATGTCAGTGGTGGGTTTCAAATTTTTTTAGAACCTCTTCTGTAGGTGTGGCCTGCTTTGTGAGAATGGCTTGCTGGCCATGTGGGTGGGAATGGCTTGCCGGCCATGTGACTGGGTGGGAGTGGCTTACCAGCCATGTGACTGGGTGGGTGTGGCCAACTTGTAAAATGTGGTGAAACTCACTTAACAACGCTCTTGCTTAGCAACCAAAATATTGGCTCACAAACTCTGGCATATGAAGCACACAAGTCTTAAAGCTGTCAAGTTACAATACCCTTGCACCCCTAACCCTTTAGAAAAAAAACTCAGGGGTGTTCAAATTTGACAGCTTTAAGACTTGTGGACTTCAACTCCCAGAATTCCTCCTCCAGTCATGTTGGCTCAGGAACTCTGGCATTGAAGTGTGCAAGTCTTAAAGCTGTCAAGTTTTTGCACTCCTAACCCTTTATAAAAGAAACCCTAGGGGTGTTCAAACTTGTGGACTTCAACTCCCAGAATTCCTCCTCTCGCTCTTCATCTTGATGATGTGCAGATGGGCGGGGGGAGGGAGCTGGAACTGGTTCTAAATGGCACTGTAGATTTGTGGAACCTCTTCCATAGAAGACGTTAGAACTGGCAGGAACCCACCCTGATGTGGTTAGATCTGACCCATGGGGCTGCCTTGGAGACAGTGAGAAGCTGGCCCCCACTACCTCAGCCTCTCCCCAGCCTGGCCAGGCACTGTCCCTGGGTGTGTGCAGAGGAGGAGGCAAGGGTGGGGGAGACTGGTGTCCTAGTGAAAGGGAAGTGCTCACCACAAAGTTGTTGTAGATTGGCATGTAGAGCCCCAGGAGCAGCACTGGACATGCCACTAATGCCTCTGCTGCCTCCATAGCCCACAGCCAGCAAATGCTCCCCTTTCAATGGGATGGCCCCCACCCTTACATGAGTAAGCCATAGTCACCGGCAACACTGCCATCCTCTTCCCCTTCCCTCATTTCTTCTTGGGTGTGGAGAGAGGGAGGAAGGAATGGAAGGAGGGAAGAAGGGAGGAAGGAGATGGGAATGATGAGGAGGGAGAAAAGGAAGGTGGGAGAGAGGATCTGAGGGAAGTTCTGTCTCAGCACTTGGCCACCCAAAACCCTGCTGCCCTATTGCCATCCCCTTGCCCCCTCCTCCTGGCCTCTCCTGGTGGTCTCCCTGTCAACTCTGAACCAAACCTGGCTGAAGCTGTTTTTTGCCTTTCGCTTTGCTGCTTCATAGTTGCCAAATATTCTGAGACGAGGGAGGGAATAGATGGAATGTTTTGTAGACATAACAAAGGGGATCTCACATGGGAATCAAGGTAATCCCCACAGGTAATATTCAAAGGAGGAGGAGAGTGACTAAGGAGAATGCCAACTACTTTAATTGGGCAATCTGACCTGTGATATCTGGGGATGGAAACATTTCCTCTTTTAATTATGCTACAACTTCAGGAAACGTTAGAGTTGGTCTTCACTGAGCCATGCCAATACGATGTATCCAATAAACATGTTCTTTGATGACCCCGACTGCCTCTGGGTTCTGCTTTCTTTGGATGCATTACTTGGAAGACTGACACTCCCATCTTATCGCTGAAGATGCTTTTCTTACAAAGCTGGGTCTCCTTGCATGGAAAGAGGGTGGTCCTCCCTCTGACCCATGCACTTTGCACTACTACACCCATCATGAGGAACCTGGCCAAGGAGAGTGAGCACAGCAGCAGCAACCTCAAAGAGGTTAAGCACAGCTGGGCACCTCCTTGGGGAAGTGGGACTGGGTGGTGGGGTTCTCCAATGCCCTGTGAGCTCAAGGTTTGGGCTGAGTGCTTGCCCTCCACTGCCTGGTGCTCCGGGCAACCCATGCCACTGTCTGGGGTCCTCCACATGGCCTGAGAGTGAAGGCAAGGCTCCTATGGTGGATGAGACTTTGAAACCTCTGGATCCCCCCTCCCATCCTTACCTGGCCCTCCACAGGAGGCAGAGGACAACGCTGCTGCATGTGGGAGCAAGGAGTAGGATGTTTGCAGAAGCAATTTCCTTCAAGTCTAACTTCTGCCTTGATAGATCTCTGGAGAGGAGGAGGGGGTGTCAGAGGAGTTGTGTGAGGAAGGCTGCCCTAACAAGCCAGCATCCTTACCACACATGATTGGAAACAGTCATTCCCTTTCAAGAAGGTCCGGCCTCCCTTGTGCCTGTTATTTTATACTACTCTACTTTATCATTTAAAATGTGGCTTCATTCTAAACCTTTCAACTAAAATAATTCATTTATGAATTAAAGCTAGCTTCCATAAATTCAATAGTCAACATTTTAATTGACTGGCTTTCTAATCAAGCCAACTGAAATTTGAAATCTCTCCTTGGTTAAAATGAAACAGACACGTTTTATCTTCTATGCACTTTGTATTTCATTATCTCATTAATTTTGGGAATTAACCAATACATAAGCAAGTTGCAACTTTGCATGTTATGCAAATCAGTTACACAACTCTACCCATTGACTACAGTTGCTGATGACTCAGGATGAAATCCAACCAGATTTTCAGTAAATTGTATCAACTCAAAACACCTAACCACAAAAATTTAAAATTTAAAAAAATGCAAAAATTGATATAGACGAATCATTGAAATCAAACACTTATATTAATATGTTCTTATCCATTACTATTAGGAACATCTCATTAACATGCTACCCAGCATCTAACCTCTGTATTTTCCGTTTAATAAATGAAAGGATTTCCTAGTTTTGCTATGGTAGCAAAGTGACAGAGGGCATGTGATTGGGGCAATAATTACACAGCCTATCTCAGCCTGTTGTCAAATATCAAGCATGTTTCTAAAAACTAAATGTTGGTACCAATTAATCTTAGACCTTTATTTTCTAAGGCTTTTGCAGGTAGTCCTGATTATTTAATAGCAGCAGTATATTGTAAAAAGAGAAAGCACATAGGTAAGCTATACTTGAACAAAGATATTGTCACATAGAAAAGTGTTAACCAAAAGCATAATTATTCTAAAAATAGATTCTTAAAGCCCAAAATGTGCTTGGAAAAATTTAGATTTTGAATGACAACTTCAAGTCAAAATTAAGCATAATGTAACATAAGTACGAAGGGTGAATATGCTTAAGAAAAGTTATTCCAAAGCATAATAGGTTATATATATGGCTATCTAAACAGATTCTAAGAGAATGGATCAAAATGTGGGTTAGAATGAACATAATGATAAGGATATTGAAGAAATGTGCAACAGTGAGAAAGGCAGTCTTGAAGTCATTGGTGGATAGAAAGTAATCAGCCTATTGATACCTACAAAAGCCTGCAGCAGATATTATATTTCTAACTTAAGTTGAATAGCATTGCTATCTAAAAGATTCTCTACCAGAGCTATTTTTGTATGGCTTTCTCATTCTGTATTGCAGAAGAACTTTTAAAACTTAGTACCATATCACAGGGCAAAGCAAATATGCCAATTGCCTGGGCATTTTGAGTTTCCGTCTCAACACAGTTGAAGGTTGCTAAGTTGAAGAATGATGAATTAAGTAAAAAAAAATGGGTTAGATCAATGAGCTAGACTAACCAGATCTCTTTTGTCAGACAGATTTTGTTGACAAATTTTCATTATTCCCAGCAATATTTGAAATGATTGTTTTATTAGGGAGAGTGTGAAGTCAAAGGGAGGAAATATTATTGTTAGCCATAAGGATAAAGCAGGAAACCAAATAGTGGGAAATATGCATATGTATGTACATTATAAATGTGTGACTAGAAAAAAATCTTAAAATACCAAGTTCTACTTACTTTATGCAAAGCTGCATATTTATTTTGAGATTGATTTGATTTATGCAATATGTATTTGCCAATACATTTCTTTCCCTTCCTGCTTTAAAGCTTCAGTTCCACAACTATGTTTTTAATCCTATTACTGCTAATTGGGTGAGGCCTGAAATCTCTTCTACTTAGGATAAATTCAAATTGTAATTGGGAAAATGTGTTTGTGTTGGTGTGTTGGTGTGTATGTGTGGAGAGAAAGTAACAAAGCAATTATATTGCTTTGAAATGTTTAAAAATGATTTTATTTTAAAAAATTGAAAATAAAGTTTGGAAATGTGAAACCTTGACAGGAAAGCATGGATTGGATGCATATATCAGGATGGTAAAATGAACCATCATACTTATTTGAAGAGCATATATAATCGTAAAGACTCAAAATATCTTTTTCACTATACTCATTTTTTTTCCAAAAGTGCAATAGACATTTTAGGTGGTTTTCTTATATGGACCCACTATATCTTAAATTTATTTATAAGCATTTAAAAACTATTTCTATCTTGTGTATATTTTTACATACATTATTAATTCATAGCTTTAAGAGAAAAAACAAAAAACATAGTAGTTTAAGGCCAATTTTGCTGTATATCGTGTCCTAGGGCTCTACTTAAATGCAAGATCAAGCGAATGTAAGCATATTTATTTCCTTTTGGCTTATAGCTGGTATGTCTGGATGGGGACATCTGTTTACAGACCCTAGTAATTCAATATACTTTATTACTCCTAAAATAACCTTAAACTTGATATTAATTGTGTTGCTATTGGAAAATCTAAAACTGATACTACAATTTAAAAAAAAACCTTTTACCTATACATTCAATTAAGAATTTTTAAAAACTTGTATCTCTGTGTCTATTATTTAGTTAAGTAATGGAAAAAGATGGTAACATTCCACAGTGTTGTGCTACATCTCTGTGGTTAATGGCTTTTCTTGCATAACACTACAATTTCTTTTTAAAAATATGACCATTCTCCACATACAAAAGCCACCTTCACTGATTATACACCATGAGAAGAAGAATGTACAAATAATGCTTGTCTGTGTTGAATTTCTGCCAAGATATTACTCTTTAAAAAAACAAACACATAAGGAAAATATCCATAGGAAGAAGTAGTCTTTAGCTGCCTGCTCTTGACCATATTCATGTTGACATCATGCAATGTTATGAAATATATCATACAGAGGTAACTCTAAGGGTTGTACACCTACACCTGTCTATATGAACTTATGGATGCTAAGGATTTATTTATTACACTTCCTCAAGTTTCCTCAGTTTATTTTTTTTTAAAAAATGATGATATTCAACTGAGAAATTGTAATGATAATTACATGTAGATCAGGACTGTCAAACTCCCGGCCCACGGGCCTGATGTGTCATGTGCTGGCCACTCCCACGCCCGATTTAGCAAAGAAGAAAAAAGCCCCGATATGTCACTAGACGCCTTCGTGACAACGTGAGGTTGACACCCCTGTTGAGATGATAGCAGTTCTTCTTCCTCAGAAGTAATCTTCTATGTAGAACCTCCTTTTCTTGCCTCCACACTTAGGAAGAAGAAGGGGCAAAGGAAAAAAAGGAAAATGCCTTTGTTCTATCTACCCATTTCCTATTCTTTGCTTCATCGTACCCATTGATATGGATGATTGTAGCAGTTTATAATTCTGTGTCTTTTTACTTACTGCTTCTTTATTTATTACATTTATGTTTCAGCTTTCATTCATTAACAGACCACCAGAAAGCAACATGAAAAGGAAGGTGTACTATATCATAAATACAATATAAGCTGAAGGCAATGCTCTTGTGCTTTTTCCTCTCAATTTTTCTCACAAAACATTTGTAAGTCACTAGCTGAGTGTGACTTGTAATCTGGATCTCCTTGCTCCAAGACCAACATGTTAACCACTGCATTCTACTGGAATTCGTTTAAATTGATGTTTACTTGTGCTTGAAATGTTGAAGGATTCCAGATATCTGATTGTTTCTTGTTGAGTTTACAGTGCAACTTGTTGACTCATTCCACTAAATGTTAAAGCTCCTTTAATCGACTTGAATTATTGAATTATTACCATGATTGCTTTTGGGTTGTTGCATATTGGATTTCATGTGCCAAGTTGCAAATGGAAGTTTATAAAATGTGTTAAATAGAAAACCTGTCTTTAAACTTTTGAACATACACTTGTAACATTGCCTATTTTCCTCTCCAATAATTTCTAAGCTTTAGAGTCATTAAATCTGAGCAGGGGATTGGATTCCGTGGTCTAAATAACCCTTTGAATGTATGATTCTAAGTCATGCATCTGTATCTACTGTGAAATACTAGCTGGATATAAGCAAATATTTGTATATGGGAACATTTCCTTGCCATTCTATCAGCTCTTATGACTCACATAAAATCTATGTTACAGATTATAGAACATTACAAAAGACTCTGGATAGAGTTGCTGATTGAAAATTTACTATTTGATTTAATGGATATGGAATAGGTAGGATATACGTATGTATACATAAATAGTATGTATCAAGTCCCTGCATCAGCTCACATCCAAGATTCTCATAATTATTAAACATTGAAAAAGTAAAATGGAAAATTGTTATAGGAATTTTGACAATTGGATGTATTCATTTTAGAACCACATTTATAACTTTTTTTTTAAAGAATGATAACTCCTTGCTCTTCTAGCTACCCATTTGTTGATAACTTCATATTTTCCACTAGTTTACATATTTTCCTGATAAAGGAGAGATGTGAGATGTTCTAAACTTGTGATACACAAACAATCCTTTTTTTCTTGTTCTCAGAAATCCATGGCTGGGGCTAAAGGAAGTCACAGGTTAAGAATGAGTTCTGTTCCTAACTCTATCTTTAAATTGAATATGTGTGTAAATTGGAACATGTATCTACAAACAGACTACCTATTACTGGAAATGTGGATAGTATTATCCTACCTCAAGCCATTGAACTACTGAACCCGTGCAAAGCTTTCAAGAACTACTGAAAACCGCTGATATCAGACTGTATAGGAAAAAGGGCATGGTGGTTCCTGAAAGCATTGCATGTTTCATCAGTTCAAGGAAGGAGACGAATGCCATATGCCATTTTTAGCCATAGGCAGCCCATTTGTATATAAGGTTTGTACTTAAGTCAGATGTGTTTAATCTGGGGATTGCCTGCATAGACTTGGCTGGAAAACTGAAAAAGCATTCTGGAAGAAGACAATGCAAACCACTTTCACAATGCTACCAAGAATATTACATGGTTTTGTTTCTGAAGATTTTATGTACAGTGTGTATGTATGTATGTGTGTGTATATATTTGAAGACAAAAGGAATATTTGATTGTGTACCTATTCCTATGATTAAGAAATAGTATTAATTCTCAGATATGTATAAACATATAGCATAAATTTGGAAGGCAATGCCACCAGATGTTTTTGATGAGGATATTGAAAAAAACTAATCATATTTATATATATATATATAGTAACACACTATTTAATTACTAGTGCCTGAAAGGTCTTTGTAAATAGGTTAATATTTAAATATGATGCATCTCATGTTATCTCAATATACACTGGTCTTTTAATGCTAATTCATTTAGGAGCCGAGGTGGCGCAGTGGTTAGGGTGCAGTACTGCAGGCCACTTCAGCTGACTGTTATCTGCAGTTCAGCGGTTCTAATCTCACCAGCTCAAGGTTGACTCAGCCTTCCATCCTTCCGAGGTGGGTGAAATGAGGACCCAGACTGTGGGGGAAATAGGCTGACTCTGTAAACCGCTTAGAGAGGGCTGAAAGCCCTATGAAGCGGTATATAAGTCTAACTGCTATTGCTATTGCTATTACAGCTCAATATTTAAATATGTGAAAGTGTTATGTAATGATGAACAGTTCATTGCTATTTGTATGTATACATAATTATCAAATCAGAGAAAAATGAGCACTGTTAAAACTGTCAATGTATTCAAGATCTTAGAAAATATTGCAGTGTGCAGTTTAGAAGCTGTACTATATTATTTGAATTGTGAATTCCAGAGCTCTAGCCTTTTGGAGCCCAATCAAATCTCCCAAAGTAGTTTGGCATCTTGATGATCCAGTCAATTCTTTAAACATCTTGTCCTTATGATTGGTAAATGAGAAAACATTTTAGGCATAACTTTAAAAGGAACCTGGAAGGTTGTACAAATGCCAGAAATGGGATTAATTGGCATAATACAAGGTAGCTGGGCACAGTTGGGAAAGTGTCAGTGTAAGGAGAATCCCCACCAAGTAAAACTGTTTGAGCAATTAGCTATCTGAACTCTAACCCTTCCAGAATAATTAATGAATAACAGAGAGGATCAAGACAAAGACACAAAGTGATTTGGTGTGTGCTAGCAAGTAATACATCAAAGAATGCTGGTAATTGGCCCTGTGGCTTTCATTCTTTGCCCTATTTCTTTCAATTCATTGACTCAAAATAATGGGTTCAGGTTCATTATCAACAGGTTTTAGCTGTAAGAGTACAACACTTTAACAAAGCTAACATTGTAGCACTCCTGATGGCTTGGTAAAAAAGTTTAGTCTGGAGCACACTCCCTTGATAGGGACAAAAGTGGGGCTGGGAGTAACTTTGCAGTTAATGAAAAAGTGGGTATTCAAAGTTTTTCTGAGTTTTCTCAGGTTTGGCTGTGCTTGCTGTTAGAATGCTGGAATACAACTGGTATGGGCAGGTATGTATAAATCCAATTAAAGCTCTCATATTAGAGCAGTGAGAAAACCATATCTAGCATGACTTCCAATATATGGTTGAATGCTTGGCGCCAAGTGCCTCAAGGAAAAGCCAGTTTTTGCAGTAAATGTCACTTGATTAGCAGATTTATTGGCTGAAACCACCTTCTCATTATTGAAGGACTCTTTTGCGCTAAACAGATGATTGCAAAATTTCATCCTCTTATTGTTATTGTGGTACTATTGTTATCATCATCATCATCATTATCCTATCTAATTAGTGCTGGTTAAGTTTTTTTCCATCTAGCTTTGGAAAATATAAGGAAATATGGCTAGGATTACAGTTAGCTGCCAAAATATTCTGATTATTGATCGAGTAAGGTTTGGAAAAAAAAAACAAGGATATGATACATATTTCAAAATTTTTTAACCTGCGTGGAAGGAAATGATTTATCAGCAGTGGTAACATAATATTTTTAGACTTGAATATTTTCTTAATTTTATCTGTTTGCATAATGACTGCATTAAGTACAATACCGGGCTTGAAAGATGTTTATGATTTTGAGGAAAAAAATTGTCCAACATTTGAATGTTAATACAAGAAGGAAAATGGCAATGCAATAATCTTTAGATGTTGACATTTTTGTCAGAATATGTTTTTTTTTTTGTAATTTACAGAAAGGAGGAATTTTGAAATGTGAATGTGTCACATACAAAAGCAGTTATCGTTTACATACTGTGGGATACATAACATTTATATTTAATTAAATTAGTCAAATTACAATCTTCGGTTATATATTTATTACCCCAAAGAAAACTTCATCACCTATATTTATACTTACTTTTGGATGTCAAAATCATTAATATTTTATGAGACTGGGGTACAGATATTGAACAAGATTCTTAGTATGTGAATGCTTAATACTCATTCTTAAATAAATAATATCTACTGCTTTTCAATAGATTGGACAGGATAGCTATTAGCACAATGCTTTGCTGTTGAACAATACTGTATTATGCAGATTATGAATGTAAATAATGCCAAAGATTGGTCTTGTTCCAAACCATCTTTGCTATTTTCCTGTGAATTCTGGAATGGTTCAATTATTTTAAAGGATATAAAAACATTAATAAATTTTAATCAGAGTTTTTTAGATGCTCCTCTATATTCTAGTCAATGTTGAATGATACCAAGAAAAATCAATACTTGCAATGGTTATCTTGATCTGGTGAATGTACTGTTTATAATATTTGCTATCTATATTTTAACAATCAACATCATCCTCTTTACTCAGTAATCGATTTTATAATTACATAATTCAGTGTTTATCAGTAGAAGCTAGCAACATCTTGATGATTTGCATGTATAAATATGAGAGTATAAATTTAGATGATCTTATACTGTCTGCTAGCCAAAAGTACTGTAAGTTGTCAGACATTCTGAAATCAGGTAATATATCTTGATTGATCTGTTTAATTTTTAAATTGATTATTTTTCATTTTCTCAAATGTCTGCTTATTGACAATTGTGTGTCAAAGGAATGTCATTATTCTTGTCACACATATAAGCAACATTGGACATCAAAACAACTGTTTTGTAGCTACTCTCCTAGGGACAGATATCAAGGTTTTCATTGTAAAATGCATGCAATATACAGAATTATATTTCTCTTTGTGTAAAACTTTTGGTTCATCTCAATTCTGGAAATGATTTGACCTTTTAAATTAAATTCTAAGTTTCACATTTATTTTATTTTGTGCTAGGAGCAACAGTAAAAATTTAAAACTAAATTTTCAAGGGTTAAGACTACTTATAGTCTTAAGCCTTGGAAATTTATAGCCTTTAGACTATAAAATTGGAAAGTTGTAGTTTTCTGAAGTATTCATTAAACTTTATTATTAGTTCTGTTTTTCACTAGTACACCTATTGAGTTTGACTATATTTTTATAGTCATGAGAAAAATTTTATGACTAAACTATATGTAATACAAAATACTTAATTAAGATACCATGTTTTTTTTGTGTGTGTTAATGTGTGGAAAAAAATCCCTTCTTGTGGAAAGCATTCTTTGTTTTAGAACAAGTGTTTCTGATCAGACAGGCAATTAATTTTTTAAAAGGTTCAAAAGAGATTTCTAATGATATATTTAACACCATATTTAATCTAGACCTTAGTTCTCAAAACCTGGGTGACACAGATGAAACAGATTAAAACTGTGTGGAGCCCTCCTCAATTTACCCTGTGGTATTCTGGCATAGCTAGACAGAGAGTGGTCATTCTCCAGAACTAGAATTTTTAGGACGCCCCACCATGGGCCCTGCTGCCTAGAACTGCTGAGAAATGTCATTTCAACAATAGAGGACCACAGTTTTTCCAACTCTGTGCTAAGATCTTTCTTGACCACTCTTGTATGGGCATGCACATTTACCATTCTCCATAAAAATTTCTTTATGAAAATACAGGCATTTCAAAGGTATTCAAGAAGTAAGTTAAAATGTGACTATCTCAGAAGGCTTTTGAGTCCTTAGTCATAGGCACTAATTATAGATAGTAAATAATAAATTAATTATTATCAGCGATTGTTTTAAATTGATTGTATATCAGGATGTAGTCCAGACAGCTGGAGGCAGCCAATAAGTACTATTAGCAAATTAAAAAATAAGTGTCTACTAAACTCCTTTACATATCTAAATGAACACAGGAGTACGAGAGACTAGATAATGCCAATAATATTTTAGGCATGGTAAAAAATACTTTTATGTTTCCTAAATGTAATAGAAGTTTACATTCTGTACTGGATTGAATAGTGCCTTGATTATAACAAATAGGCATAATTTCAGTAATATCATTGTGCATTAAGGACTTTTGCATATATGGGCTTCTTAATCTCAGTCTGAGATAAACATTCCTGCATCACCTAATTGGTTTGCCCTTTTAAATACGCAAAACCTTGATCCATATTCAGGACAGTGATTTTTTTCTACTTTCTTTGAACTTTCCTGCTGTGATGAAAGAGTCATCGCATCCTGTATTGATTTCGTCCATTATCTTGAATATGATTATATTATTACTTCTGAAGACATATTCTCAGCATGCCTCTGAATTTTCTCAATTGAAAGTAATATTTATAATTTATTATTATAATATATTATATTATAATAATGTCTTAAATACAGTGAACCTGCATAGATTTTGATTGTTTTATATTTTAATGAATTTTGGCTCCTAAATTTCAATATTTAATATGCAGGAGTGTGTGTGTGTGTGTGTGTGTGTGTGTGTCTGTCTGTCTGTCTGTCTGTCTGTCTGTTTGGATGTATGGATAGATGATAGATAGATGATAGATGATAGATGATAGATAGATAGATAGATAGATAGATAGATAGATAGATAGATAATAGATAGATGATAGATAGATGATAGATAGATAGATAGATAGATAGATAGATGATAGATAGATAGTTAGATAGTTAGATAGTTAGATAGTTAGATAGATAGATAGATAGATAGATAGATAGATAGATAGATAGATAGATAGATAGATGGATGGATGATAGATAGATGATAGATAGATAGATGATAGATAGATGATAGATAGATAGTTAGATAGTTAGATAGTTAGATAGATAGATGATAGATAGATAGATAGATAGATAGATAGATAGATAGTTAGATAGATAGATAGATAGATAGATAGATAGATAGATAGATAGATAGATAGATAGATGGATGATAGATAGATGTAGGCAATGAATATCATTTTCACTCATTTTCTTGTCAGTGAGTTACTTGCGGTAGCCATAAATTATTATTTAATTTTAAGAGTAAAGGAACAATGACATTTCATACCTTGCTCTTTCAAAAAAAAGAAAAGTGCCCCCATTAGTTTTTTTTATTTTGCATTGTAAAAAGTGTGCCTCCTTGAAAGTCGATTACATTATACTTTGAGTGAGAACTCAGAAAGAATTTCAGAAGAAAATGAAAAAGGAGGAAGACTCTTTTTCCCCCTTTCCGCACAATGCATCAATTGTTGGAGGGGGGTTAAATTTTTGAGGTCAATTTCTTCTCCTTTAGCTATGTAGGCAATGAAAGGTGGACTTGGCCTCTTTTTATCTATAGTATTTGTTGTCCTGACCTACAGCTGAGGAACCTGCAGCATTCATCCAGGGGCCTGAATTCCTGACAGCATGTAGGAATAAGTTCTTTTAACAGATTTTTCAGGGTTTTTGCAGGGAGGAAAAACAGAATTGCTCTGAGCTCAAGGTGTTTTTTTTCTTTTACATATTTCACAAAAAATGCCAGTCAGGTCTTCCAAGTATCCTCCAATTGTGTTGTTCTGCAAACTTAAATAATATTTATTTACTTGGGTTCATATTTTCTCGGTAACTCTTTAATATGATACTCTTAATGGAAGCATCAATTTAGCGATGGTTGGTCTGGCACCAGAGATTATCTATGAAACTTTTCTTCATGGCTTACCTCCTTTGACCATAAAGTCCGATTTTTCTTGGGTGCAACCAATCTTTCTAATACTGCTACATTCCACTTTATTAGTACTTAACACTTTCTCTCTTCTTCATTTGTTACTATGGGTCACTTCTGCCCATAAACATGCTTTCTCTCTGCTTTCTGCATCGTTTCAAGCCAAAAGTGTCTTCCATAATCAAACAGGCCTGAAGTGTTGGTATCAGTGGAAATCTATGTTTTTGCTCAGAAACCCAATTGATAAATAGATGTCTGATTGTCAATGGGCACTGGTAATGAGGAGTAATTATTGAGTAAGTCTACCATACTCAAGAAAATTGTATTGTAGTAAGGTTGAAAAACAAAATAAGGATGCTCATCTAGAATTCCTTTTGAGTAGCCAACATTATACATTACCTCCATTGGGGAATTCAGCAATCAATTTCATATACATGTTCTTGCCATAATAAAATTTAGAGTTCTTGCTATAAAATATGAAATGATTAATTAATACAACATATTATTACTGAACCAATTAGATAACTACAATTACCACCATTGGTCATGTGCTGACACCCTTGGTTCAATTATTATACTGAACCAATTAGATAACTACAATTATCTCTTTAAAAAGTCAAGAACTTTCACAGACAATAATTTTTCAGACAGGTAAATAAACACTGATAATTTGAAATACATAACAAAGATCACATAATTTGGGAGCATTTCCAAAATTCAGGACTGTTAAGCCCGGTAAGAATGCTAAACATAATGAAAAAGATCACACTAACAAATCCCTGATCATATAATATCAAACAGCTTTCAGACGAGAGTCTGAATCAGGGTGCAATACAAAGACAGCATTGGCCATGCATGTTGATGACCTGTGGTGGCATCAGAATAGGATAGTACATAATGGTGCTATTTGAGCTTTCAGTAATGTTGATCATGGTATTTTGTTTGGTGGTTGGGAATTAGAGACATCATTTTGTAGGGGTTCTC
The DNA here is from genome assembly GCF_051295495.1 of Thamnophis sirtalis. Lineage (NCBI taxonomy): Eukaryota > Metazoa > Chordata > Lepidosauria > Squamata > Natricidae > Thamnophis > Thamnophis sirtalis. The sequence continues at coordinate 56,111,269 of NW_028261389.1, read as the reverse complement.
ATTTGTCTATAGAAATTCAATCTGTATTAATTGGGAAGACAAAAGCTTGTTCCCCGTTATTTGTGAAGTACCATAGGATATTTCTCCTCTTGTCTAACATCTAAATGAAATCTCTGGGTGAAGTCATCCTTTGATTTGGGTTTGTAACAGTGGTGGGATTCAGCCAGTTCGCACCTATTCGGGAGAACCGGTTGGTAACTTTCTAAGCAGTTCGGAGAACTGGTTGAAAGAAATCTGATTGAAAGAAATCTCATTTTGTTTTTTTCCACTTTACAGGGCTAATCCTGTAAGGAAGGCAGGAGAGAAACATTCTGGTGTTGTTTCTAGCCTAATCTTTATTGCCCTGCTTACAGAAACTGCCTCTCTGGTTAACCCTTATTACATTGTAACAGCTAAGACGAAGCACCCATCGACCTGAGTGATGTTGAGTTGGCCATGCCCACCCAGTCACATGACTACTGAGCCACACCTAATCAGTTGGTCATTAGGACAGGGAACCTGCTGTTAAATTATTTGAATCCCACCACTGGTTTGTAACAACCAATAAGCTGATGATACCCAGTTATATACCTCTAACCTGAAGCTATCAAGGAGTGCTTTTGAAGGCCCTGTTTAGACTCAGGTTCAATTTTGACAAAATCAAGTGGTTCTGTTTGTTGGATTCCCCAGTTCTGAGAGGGTTACATACAAGACTTATTTGTAATCTGGAATTTTTCTGAACTCACAGCTATTGGTAAATAAACAGGTTGCATGATAGCTGAAGGCCTTTAAACAAGTTCATCTGGTGCATCAGTGGCACCTGTTCCTGAACCAGGAGACTCTTGGAGCAGTAACCTATGACCTGGCTGCTAATTGTATTACTGCAACATTTTCTACATGTGACTATCCTTGAAAACCACCTGGAAGTTATAACTGGTTCAGAATGGTGTAGTATAGGCAGTAATGGATGTGTTACATATGATCATGAGTCCTATTGTTTCATGAGCTGCTCTGGTTACCAATCAGGTTACAGATGCACTTCAAAGTCTTGGTTATCATCTATAAAGTTGTTTATGGCACAAGACCTAGTGATTGAGGAACTGTCTGATTTTTTAAATGTATGTGTCTGGCCTGAAGCCATATTCCTTTTGGATCTTTGGTCTGTCACACTTTCTATTATTCTACTATGCTGTTTCTATTGTGGGAAAATGGGAAGGGGAATGGTACGGAGTTAAATGCTATGTAGCCAAAATAAAAAGGGCTCTGCGTGGGGAGCCAAAAAGGGCGTACAATCATAGGATTGTTTGGTGCCTTGACAACCCTCTCTTTGCCTTTCTTAACTAATCTGTAACATGAATTAATTATTCTTGCCTTCTTAAAAATATAATTTTTTAAATTATAAATTTTAACTCTAATTTTAATTTTTACATATTGTTTTATATTGTGAAGTTTTATTGTGCATCACCCACAGTCCCTCACTGAGGAAGATGAGTGGTTCAAAAATGTAAAAAAAAAGCATACTTAACGCTCCTTCTTCCTCATTTCCCCCTCAACAACAATCCTCTGAAGTGCAGGGGTGGGTTCCTGCCAGTTCTAACCTCTTCTATAGAAGACGTTCCACAAATCTACAGTGCCATTTAGAACCGGTTCCAGCTCCCTCCTCCCGCCCATCCGCACATCATCAAGATGAAGAGCAAGAGGAGGAATTCTGGGAGTTGAATTCCACAAGTCTTAAACTGTCAAGTGTGAACACCCCTGGGTTTTTTTTCTTCTAAAGGGTTAGGGGTGCAAGGGTCTTGTAACTTGACAGCTTTAAGACGCACATTTCAATGCCAGAGTTCCTAAGCCAACATTTTGGTTGCTAAGCAAGAGCGTTGTTAAGTGAGTTTCATCACATTTTACAAGTTGGCCCCGCCCACCCAGTCACATGGCTAGCAAGCCACTCCCACCCGGTCACATGGCTGGCAAGCCGCTCCCACAAAGCAGGCCACACCTACAGAAGAGGTTCTAAAAAAATTGAAACCCACCACTGCTGAGATGGATTAGGTTGAGAGAGAGTGAGTGACCCAGACTCACCCAGCTCACCTTCATGCCTAAGGTAGGACAATAACTCACAACCTGCTGGTTTCTAGGCCAGTACCTTAACCACTAAACCAAACTGTTGTCTAGCTTAGGGTTCTATTTTAAAATAACCAGAGGGTGCAGGCTTATATTCTTATTATTAGCAGAGTATAAAAGAAGGATGGCAAAAAAGCCACTGTTAACATCTTCCCATCAGAGGGTCCAAGGACTATGAAAGGATTTTCCCCCACACTCCAATAATTTCAATGAAGATACTAAAATAAGTCCATAATAAGAGGTATATTTTATTAATTAGACGTATTCCTATTTGCATTACTAATTAAATATAAAGAAAATATTATGTTATCCTCAGATTTAGAGAAATTCCTTGGAAATAAAAAAATGAGGAAAAATCATTACTGGAGTTTCCTCTTATATACAATTAAATTAAGTAATCTGAAATAATATTGCATACAGTAATGTGGTCATGGCCATAATTCATTCCATAACTTTGGTCGCAACCCGATTTTGTCGTGAACCGAACCTAACCAAAATTAATGCGGTGGCCACAAGAGGTTGCTGTTGTTTGGCGCTTACAAAAAAACTGGCGTGGAAAGGGAAATCAGCCGTGGGCATGTTTAATCGCCAAGTATATGTTCATGACCATTCAAAAATTTTGTGAATTTTTTGGTCACAACCCGATTTGGTTGTGGTCAGAAGCATTCGTGACCAGAGGTTCTACTGTAATTAGGTTAAAGATGTGGAAATGTCTGCTTAATAGTAATGGTCATGATTCATTTTTTTCATTTGGGGGTTAAATTTCATTACAGTTATCTCTAAATTATTTTAATTTATTTATTATATAATATTTAGGTGGGAACTCTACTTAAAAAGTCTGAATATAGGAATAATATTTATGACTCTGGGCCTCCTCCGAACTCCATCCGCCAGTCAATGTCGACTGGCGACTACACGGAGGAGAGCCTTTTCTGTTGCAGCTCCGACCCTGTGGAACGACCTCCCCGTCGAGATCCGTACCCTCACCACCATCCAGACCTTCCGCACAGCCCTCAAGACCTGGCTCTCCCATCAGGCCTGGGGATAGGTTCCCAATTTACCTGCCCGAGTGTTGACTGTTGAATGCAAGTTGTGTTTTATTATTTTTTTTCTTTTGTTCACATATTGTTTGTCTTTGATATTGCACCCCCTTCCCTGTGATTGTAAGCCGCCCTGAGTCCCCTCAGGGAAAAGGGCGGCCTATAAATCTTAATAAAATGACTAAAAAAAAAAGACTAAAAAACTGAAATACACCCAACCTCAAAGCTTAGCATATTTGTCCTAACTATAGCTAATAATAAATTCATACACCAAACAAATATTTATCATAACATATTTGTTTTGCTGCAGCTTCCTTTTTTTCAACATCAAAATATGCGGTTCAGTTTATTTATGGTGGAAAAATAAATGTTATTAAAGAAAGATTTTTTCTGCCTGAGCAAGAACAGAAGATATTACTTTCCTTGCTTCCTTCTCTATTCCCCTGGGAACTTTGAGGGATGTGAGGGACTTTGGAAGTTTGGAAGATTGGAAGTTGCAGTTAAGTGCTGGTAAATGAAATAGGTTAGGCAGCACCAAGAGATCTGGAAGTTTTAATGAAACTATTTATGTATGTATTTATTTATCACATTTATATGACTACCCATCTCACACTCTGGACTGTGCAAAATAAATCTATTAAAATGTAAAAACCAGTTAGAACAATTACATTGTTAATATATGTAAAAACAAAATTGTAAGACAGTTAAATTAAGATGCTATATGCTATATACACATGCATTTTATGTTGCCAGGGGTTTCCCAGGCTTGATGAAAAAAAGCATATTTTGAGGCTTTCTGAGAGGCAAAATAGGTTGGGGCTAATCTCAACTCCAGGGGGCTGATGTTAAAGACAACAGGGGCTACAGTAGAAGAGGCTCATCTTCTAGGTCCCATCAGATGAAACTCCTTAGGAGATGGGACCTGCAACATGACTTTCCTACTGGACCTGATGGGAAGGGTAGAAGTAATTGGGGAGAAGAGGTTCATCATATAATCTGGCCATCAACTAAGATCTAAGGGGGATATATTTTCAATGGCACCTAAACTATCTGGGGATTCTCTGTTTCAGAGAGACCATTCTCAAACAAACACCATAATTGTAGACTTCCTTCTTTGTTAAGTTTCACTGGATGCTCAGTTATGGTCTAGTGGTTAAGGCACCAGGCTAGAAAATGGGAGGAAATGAGTTCAAGTTCCACCTTATCCAATAAAGCCAGCTGGCTAACTTTGGGCCAGAAACTCTCTCTAAACAACAACCTCACAGGGTTGTTGATGTGGGAAAAATAGAAGGAAGATGTATTGAATGAGTTCACTGCCCTGAATTATTTGTAAAATTAATAAAAGTAGGAAATAAATAAATACATAAATGTAAATCTGCCAATTCTATGCATTCAAACTTTTTGTCAGCTATGCTTTTTGCTGTGTCATACAGGTAGTCCTCAATTTATGAAAGTCCATTTTATGACTGTTAGCAGTCACAGTAGTCTTGGATTTCCATCATAAAACATTGCACTGCCCCCAGTCATATGGGTGTTTTGCAATCTGTTTGCCTCTACAATCATATGGTAAGCACTTGCAGTCTTCTCTGATTGGGGTATTGTTTACTTGATTGCTGGTCTGATGTTAACCTTGAAGTTAATCTATGCTAATCTGGGTGCTGATTGCTGGTGGAGGGGTGCTTGGGTCTTTTTGTTCCTTTTTGGGCTGGATCTGTTTTAGGTTGTCAATATTGAAGGCTGATTTCTCTATTGATGGTTGATTTGTCAGAGTGCCAGGCTTCTAGAAATTCCCAAGTATTTTTGGACTTGACTTAATCTAGGATGGTCACATTTTCCCAATTGAAACTATGGTCTGTCTATAGGTTGTGAAATTAAAGAATTTTCCTCATGTCTTCTGACTGGTGGTTGCGTTTGTGGATGTGTTCCACCAATCTTCTGCCTATTTGTCCTATATAGTGACTGTTGTTTTTTGTCTGGGATTGTTGGGTCTTTTGGCATGCTTAGGATGTTTTGAAGGACTTTAGTAGGCTTGTGTGCTATGCTGATTGCATGTAGTTGAAGTACTTTGTTGGTGCTTTCTGAGATATTCTTGATGTATGGCAATGTAATTCCTCCTGGTGGCCAACCAGCCTCTCTGCGCCCTGCTCGGAGTCGGAACCCTGTCCAGGGTCCTCCACATCCTCCAGAGCCGACTCATAGGGCCCCTCGCTGTCAGAGTCTGGTGGCAGCTCCAACGGCTCCTGCTGGGCCACAACAGGGTAATATTAGGACCACCCCCCAAAAAATTAGGGTTGAGCTTATTATTGGGGTGGGTTGTGTTTTCAGAGAAACGTGGTATATTACATTAGGAGAAAAAATATAATATAAAAAGTGAGCCTTTCCTTCCTCCCTCCCTCCCTCCCTCCCTCCCTCCCTCTCTTCCTTCCAGAAGCTGAGTATATAAATGGTCAAGCCTCTATTTTATTCGTCAGAAAAATGAAAACAATATATTTGTTGTACTGGTGTGCCAAAATGATTTCTCTACCATTTCTATATCCTAATGAAAGTTTAATAAATCAAGTGCAATTCAGTTATTTTGCATCATAATCTGAATTCTAATAATCTCTATCTCCTGAGTATGCTTCTCAGGGTTTATTATAGTTGTGAACTAAAATATGTAATATTTACAAATATATAATCTAATCCCTTTAATGTATCGATCAAGGCTTTATAGCAAGGGCGAGGAATCAATTTTCCCAAAGAGCCACATGAGAAACAAGAATTGTTATTGTTCTGTCCTCACTACACATTACTCTGTGTGCAGCTGACATGCAGCTAAACCAGTGGTGGGATTCAAATAATTTAACAACCGGTTCTCTGCCCTAATTACCAGAGGAGGGGCTCGGTGGTCATGTGACTAGGTGGGCGTGGCCAACTCAAGGTCACTCAGGTCAATGGATGCTTTACCTTAGCTGTTACAATGTAATAAGGGTTAACCGGAGAGGCAGTTTCTGTAAGCAGGACAATATAAATTAGGCTAGAAACAACACTAGAATGTTTCCTGTTAAGTCCTCGGACTTACGAATGACAGCTCGGCAACAGCCAGGTGCGCCAGAACCAATCAGGTGCGACCTGCCGTTGCCGGGCTGTCAAACACGTGGCTATTGGTCTCCCTGCTTGACAGCTCCGTATAAATAGCTGTCAAGCAGGGAGGGGGTGCCAGTCTACTTGCATTTGCTTGTAAAAGCCCTGTTAATAAAACGGTTGTGTTTAACTCACCTCAGACGCCTCCTGCCTCATCCTTCTAGGGGATTTAACATTTCCTTCCTGCCTTCCTTACAGGATTAGCCCTGTGAAGTAGAAGAAAGCAAAAGTAGATTTCTTCCAACAATTGGTTCTCTGAACTACTTAGAAAGTTACCAACCGGTTCTCCCGAATAGGGGCGAACTGGCTGAATCCCACCACTGAGCTAAACCCACATAACCTCCAATAAAATAGACTAGGTGCATAAATCCAAATGCTTTATTAAAGGAACAGGGTGGTGAAACTGAGAAAAATAGAAACACATGTTATAAGAACCCAATACAAAATAAGCAATGTTGAGTGAGCATAACAATTAAGAAATACAGATAACTCTAAATCTCACCAGTGATGCTCTGTGTATGGGATGCAGATTTTTGTCCTCAGATGAACAAGTGCCACAGATTAGACTGTATTCTTCCTGGTGCTTCTGTTTCCTCTAAATGCTAAATGAAATTGAGTCTGGTTTCCCAGGATGCACTTGTTTTTTGGAATGAGGAATGCTGGGAAGATTACTCTTAAAGGGCCAGGTCAGATTCCAAACAATACAGATTGGTATTTGTCTCCAGCCACTAGCCAGAGCCAGAGAACAACAACATATACACAAATTATATATGGGGGCATGTCAGTTGTGTAGGGCTACTGCACCCCTCCACCATCCCCCACTGTACCCTTCCAGCCCCCAGCCCCCCATTACTTTGTTTCCATCCTCAATCCCTACATTGCTGTTGCTACCTCCTGCCGCTGCTGCTTCCCCCAACAAAGGGTCAGATGTGCCCCATGGGCAGTGAAATGTCCAGGTCTGCATTATAGTGTACCACTCAGCTGAATGTGGTGGAGTTTATATTGCTCCATTCAGCAAAGCCATCAATCTTGTAGATTTTATATAGTTACTAAAATTCTTTTTGGCAGGATAAAGTAAAGTTGTTTTGCCTTCAATCATGTATAATGTAAAATGTGATCTCCAGGGAAGATTAACATTTTGGACTATATGATTTAATATCTGTCTTAATCTCATCATGAAGCACTCATGAATCCATCACTTATGAGAATGACCTCAGGATGCATAAGGAAGCTTTAACTAATAACAGCAAGCCTGGAAAAGACATTAAAATGAAACCAAGTAAAAATGTTTTACTTGTAGACTTTAAATGTAGACCTTAAAATAGTTATACAAATGGAACATAAGGTTTTTTTTAAAATACAGTTTGTATATAATATTATGACAATGTTTACAAATTGTTGGGGAGATAGCAGGGGAAGCATGTTATCTGTTAATCCTGACTTTAATTCTTCTATTCAATAGCATATACTGGAAATTGTTTTCTTGTGGTTAAATTAAAGATAGATCTTGGAGCAGAATACTTATTGTATAGGAAGAATTAGTTTTATATTCCTGCTGTGGCTTGCTTATGAATTATATTCAGGAATGTTACCTTAATACTAAGTTTAGTGCAACCTTTCAACAAAACAAATGCCTGTGATTTAGTGACCTGTAGAAGAAGCCCCAGTAGTTGCACCATAGTAGATTTGAAGGTAGAAATTCAGATGCTGTAAATGATAACTACACATTGTCACCTGTCTTATCTTAAAATGATGTTGTCTTTCATGGTCACCATAGCCATCTACAGTTGCTTTTTATTTAAATAAATCTCAGCGCTTAGTGCGATCTAGAATTAAGCTGTTATTACTCTTTTTTCTAAACAGAAGATTGTTGACTATTCAAACAAATAGTGACATTATTCCATGAGTGATACTGAAATGTGTATGAATAAATCTTTGAAAAGATTGTCTTGGCCTCTGTTGGATATCTGCACAAAAGCATATAAAAATAGGACTTCCTGGGAGCATTTTAAGTGTGTGTAGCAGGAGATAATTAATGATTCAAGCCTTCCTGTGTTTATTGTTAACTTTCTTAACTCAGTGTGATCTGGTATATGTTTTGTCAAAAGAGAAGATATTTGTGGGATAGAAGCTGGACTGTTTCTTAAGTATATAAATATACATTTTTTTTAAAAAGGAAAGGAAAAGAAAGAAAAGGAACACCTTAAGCCCTTACTGTAGCTTCATTAAAAACAATTCTTTGATGGATTTGCTCATATTACTGAATTGCACTGTGTGCTGACCATTAGTGACACACTTAACATTACAAAAATGACAGTTGAACTGCAGGGATGGGACACAGATATTTGCATCTTTGAAAGTTGGTTTCACTTCAGCAAGGTTACCTCAATACCCAATTTTGTATTCTTCCCAGCTGATATTCTCAAGTGTCCCTTGTTATTTTTTGTATAAAAACAGTGTGGGTTTATAGGATCCAAAAGCCAGATGGTACAAAAGCCTATACTTATTTATAAAATTTGTTGTTCTAAAAAGGTGACATCAGACTCCTTCTTTTACTGGGCAAACAAATATTAATCCTTATTATATTCTTCATTTTAATTTATATTTTGAACTTTTATATTACCAGCCCCACTACATGATCAGGAAATCATCTCTACGAGAAAGCTAAAATTACCTTTATTGAGATTGGCTGTGATAACAATCTTGCACGTTGATTGTGCTGTGCTTTTCTGTTCTTATAGTGCAATGAATTAGGGAAGCATCTCTCTGAATCCCATCTTTAAAATCTGGACTTTGAAAAATGCTTCTTTTTGCCAGTCCTGTATATCTCCATCATCCTTACTCTTTACAACCTTCTCTTTTTATTTTAAATGTTGGTTGTCACCTTGAGGGCTTCCCAAAGAGACATGCTTTTTAAAATGTTTTTAATGTTTTAATTGTAATATATTTTTGAATCGTAAGCCACCCAGAGTCATTGACTGAAATCAGCGGCAAAATTGAATGAATGAATGATATAAATCAAATAAAATCTAATAAAAATAAATAACATACCATTTTTAATTAAAATACCCTGTATAGATTTTTTGTTTCATTAACATGATGATGATGATGATGATGATGATGATGATGATGATGATGATGATGATGATGATATCCATTCAGCTGAGTCTAATTTTTGGTTATTATATGGGCCAGGTCCATCTCCACAGCAATAGCACTTAGACTTATATACAGCTTTACAGTGCTTTACAACCCTCTCTAAGTGGTTTACTGAGTCAGCATATTGCCCCCAACAATCTGGATCCTCAATTTACCCATCTCGGAAGGATGGAAGGCTGAGTCAACCTTGAGCCTGGTGAGATTTGAACTGCCATGCTGACCACTGCACCACCACAGGTCATAATCTTGCACATCTTCCAATCTTGCACTATTTCTTTGCATTTTTCTATGTTCTGGCTGGTGTCAGCTTTCATAGTGTCCAGCCACCGTGTTCCTTGATGGCCTTATTTCCTTTTACTGCTCACTCTTCTAAACACTACTCTTAAACTAGCTTAGAAGACTGTCATTTTGCCATTCAATTAGAATGTATATAAAAGTTGCAAATGACAACTTTTTCATATGGGACAGCAACGTTTTGAATAGTCCACAAGATTTGTCAAAAAAAATATATCTATTTTATGTGTTCTCCCAATTAGAAATACTGGGCTGGAACAGGCATTGTAATTTTATTTGATGTTAGGTTAGCCTTATAGCCTCCTTAGTGTTCTAGTTGATCACTGCAGAAAGTAATGTGCTACAAGTAAAACAGATTTATGCTTTGTCTTCTTAAATTCTTAACATGACAGAGCACAAGAAATGTTTTCAAAGCAAATGTTGGTTTTACATCTGTGTTTTAATTCAAAAATAAGCTTGTTCAGAGAAGTGGGAGATCTGTCTTCTTCCTTGGTTTCAGAGATGACCATCAGTCATTTCTCCTGTGCTTATCAAAAACCCTTCTTAATTTTTACTTCAGTTTTATAATATTTCTATTAACTTCCCATGCTTTCTAGCATTTGGGGCCTCTGATCTCAAAACTGAATACACCAATTTGATATTTGGGAATATTCTGGGATGAAATCAGGTTAAGGAAAAACTAATGAAACACAGACATCCAGTAAAAAAACCTATAGTTATTAAAAAAGGAATATTATTGCAACGTTCCTGCAAATGATATAAATCCTGCAAATGCCAATGGATTGAAATAGTAGTGGAATTGTAATGCTATTGGTGGTAGAAGCATGTTTTTAAAATATTGGGTCTTAAAGTTTATTGGAAATTTTGTTCAGTTTTTCTTCACGTATATTTTTGGGAATATTTGTAATATTCTACCAACAATCATGTTGATGTAGATTCAATAGAGCAAAATGGCTGCCAGGGGAGCCACAAATGGCTGTCATGGGAAGTTTTTCTTATTCATAAAATCGCTGTCATAATTTGCATTGGTTATCACAATATTCATCTTTGCTGTTTTTCTAAGGAGATGGGCACATTTTCAGCTAAAGCACCGGTCTATAGCAATCCACCGTTTTTCTTTTTTTTTTAAAGTCAACAAAGTAGACCCAAAGGGCATTCTTGAAAAGATAACTGTGTAGGGTGGTCCTTGCTTTGCAGTATGTCAGCTTCCTATTTAATTAAACTTAAATTAAAACAATAGTTACTGGTTAGGATTCCTCCAGAAAAATATCCACAGCAACATTAATGCATAGGTTAGAGACACCAGTCCAAATTGGATTCATGGTTTTTATTATTTTGACATGTTGCATTGTTGTTTAATTTCGTGTATATATTCATTCATAAATTATACAATTTCATATGCTTTTTTCTATATATATCATTTTACTAGCTTGCAGGCAGTGTTAAAATGATCTGCACAACAGATACATGCAAATAAATATATAAATATAAATAAATAATAGCAATATCAGTATCAATATATACCTTGATAAAATATGTTTTCTGTTTCTCCCATATTTCCTTAACTATTAGGGAAGCATAGGTAATATTTTGTTATTGGCTCCTTGTATTTTAAGTATATTCCTAATGTTGATATTCTTATTGTAATGCAACCTTTAATATTCCTTTGGGGTTATGCCTTAAATTTTCTCCTTCTTTCTTTCCTTGAATCATAGCTTTGGCCATTCAACATAATATTGATATAAAGTATTGCTTTATAAATGCTAGTATGCTCTTTTGTGTTTTTAAAATAGATTATACAATGTCTTGAATACAAATACATTTTAAAGGATGCATTTAGACTTCAAAGGTCTATATTAGGAAGATGAAAGGCAAGGAAATATTTGTTGTAATCTATGCTGCAAGTTGTACGAAAAATTGTACGAAAAGAAGCATTTTAGTTGAAGAAAATTTAAACCTCATTTTTACAAGATCATATTTTCCATTGTAATATTTAAATGGGTTCTGGGTTGATAAACAAAGCATACATGTAAATCTTGTACATACTAATATTAATCAAATATACTGCTGAGTTAGTAGTCCTGTCATATGTGAGCTACCTATATTGTTACTTTAATGTATTCTCTTACTACTTTGATAAAAGCCTTAAGATGTTGTGACAGGTGCTTTGATATTTTCTTCTGATGTTACTGTGTTCCTTTCTTCTCTTCCTTCTTCTTCCAAATTTTCTATTTTGCATAAACATGAGCAGGCATGACAGTTTTAGATAAGGGGGAAATCACCATGTTTTATCAGTTAAAAGGGAGTGGGCAAGAAAGGCATGCTCTCTCTTTTAGCTAAAATATAAACTCAATGGAAGGTATCTGTAACTGTTTACATTTGATAAACAGTAAATGCCATCCTATATCATGCACATAATAAGGACATATCGATACACATTTAATCCTAACAACTTTATTTTTGAGAATTTCAGAATGAAACATTTTATATATACCATTTATATTAGGAAATTCGTAGACAATAGAACCTAAAGAGAAATTCTAGGAAGTATATCTATCATTTTGTGAAGAATTTCACAAGGAGAAAAAACCAACAAAACCATGAAAATAATAATAATAGACATACCTTCTACATTTTAATGACCAAATAGGAAGGAATTATAATGGTATGGGAGAATATCAGCAAAGGGACAAGGTATAAGATTTGAAATATCACCTATAATATTGTTACAACTCACATCATTTCTGATATCAATTGTGTGAATGTGAATGATGGAAGTCAAGTTACTATAATCCTTGAATTCATAATTTTCCTAAGGAGGCAACAATGTACATATAATTTGTACATTGTACAAAAAGATAATTCTGTTTTTTGGGGAGGGATGGGTCTGAATTTTTTTTACATTCAGTAGTTTTTCTTTTATTTATATTATAATCTTATTCTATGTGTTCATTAAATGTTCTGTTTTGATATATCGTGTGATTTCATACAAATATCTTATTTCTATTTTTAATGTATGAGAATTTAGTAGATTTCATTTACTTCAGTCCATTTCCCCCCTTAAGATTCAGATTTCCTATATGCACAAATGCAAAACACATTTTCATCTGTAATGGATGATTCATGCTTTCAATGTATTTTAATAGTGCTTGCAGTATTTATATTTATAGATAACCTGGTTGGATGGAAATAAAAGGTGGTCATTAACTGAAGGACAATGGCAATTTGCATATGCTTGGTTGTATTGAAAAGTCCAAAAAGCAAAAATAAATTTCTAATGTATCTCTACAATTTTACATACACGCCCCATCTGGTTATCCTATAAACATCTTTAACCAACAGGAGAGAATATTTGCAGGTAATTTCCAAATAAAGTTATTTGGACATCAATTTAGGTACTATGAACTGTGCAGAATTTCAGTTTTAATTTTTCTCTTCACCACAAATCAAGAGTTCCTATTATTTATTTCATTAAATCAAAGATCAGGAAAGATTTGCTAGGAAATTTGATTATGATTAAGTTCAAATCAATGGTGGCTCAGGTTTCATTTCTATTACTCTTCCTTTTTGTTCAGGGTTTATGAAGCTTTCCACAGATAGGAGGTGAAATGGTTTGGTGTGAGAGTTCATCTCAATCTATTCACTCTCTTGTCAAACATAAATGTCAAATCAGCAGTACTGAAATGGTTTAGGAAGGGAGGGAAAGGAAAGTCTAATGTAACGTGATGAGGTCCTTCAGAAGTGAAAATGAAACTTCAATAGTTAACATGAAAGACAGGTTTGAGGATTTGAAAATATAGGTTAAATTTTGCTAGCCTGGAGACTGACGTGTTAATGTTTAACTTGTGAGGATGTCAATTTTTTATGTAGAAGAATCAGTTCTACAAGTTACAATTTGGAGAAGTGAGATTTCGTTATCTTTGAGGATGCACAGCTTTGTGCTATATTTCAAATGCTTATGATTGTAGGCACATTACGTTTCTTTTATTTATATGCGGTTCTTATCTTAGGATGGTATGTAGGTTACCTCTTCTCCGCTAGGTTGTTCTAAGAATTGGTAATTTGAGCACAAAGGCCTCTTCTACACCTGAAGTCGTATCTCCCTAGTCCAAGCCCAATACTTTACTAGGGAGACATTTTATATGTCACTGGTCTACAGCAAGTATAACCATGATCTAATTTGGCTTCTCAAAAGAATAAAAGGCTTGTTTAGAAAAGAATTGATAAAAGTGGCAAACAAGTGGGAGTTGTATATTTATTGAATGTACAAAGTATGTATATAATCATATGGTGTGTGGGGGGGGAAGGTATCCTGAAACTGGTACCATGAAAGGCATTAGGATTTTTAATACGTACTGTAAGTCTGCAAAGTGTGGATCTATATATAGTATAGATCTATTTCAAGCTATTTAGCTCTCATCAGCTAGCCATACCCTTGCTGGGAATCGAACCTGTATATATATAAAATAAGTGTAGCAGAAAATAAAGATGAAACCCCAATTTTTAAACAAAAATACGTCCTTTCATGATACTATGTATAAAGCTAGTGATGACAATGCAGATTAATAGAGAGGACTCCAAAAACTTCATCTAAAAATACTGGATTGTGAATTAATATGACTTTTAAAAAAGGAAGGAAAAGAGAAATGCTAGTCAATGAACTAAAGGAGTAGTTATTTGAAAAATAAGTAAAACAAAAATAGAAACAACTTGTGTCTATTGCCCTTTTGGTGATATTTGTGTATTAGAATTGGTGGAAATTCAAATGTTTCTTTTCCCTTCATGTTAGGTTGCTTGGAAAAAATCTTTGTACATTTGTCTGCTAATTTTTCATTCATAATGATCTGTGATAATGAAGAAACTTCATTATAGTTATAAAACAGTATTGTCATTTGCAGAGAGGGGTGAAGTATATTCACTCAGATCTACTTAGCCTTGAGGATATAATGTAAATTTTAACACCAAACACAGGAAGTATTTATGCATTTGAGGACATGTGGGGCCATGGTTTATGCTTAGACATCTTTTAGCTCTTCTTGCTTAGCTCCACTTTGAGCTAATGAAGTCTGAATCTTCAAAAATGAATGATTATGCCAAACAGCTTTTTTATTTCATATAATTAGTTTTCATAAATAATTTACTCTAAAATTTTACTTTAATCAAAGTACATATCATTTTAAACTTCTTTTTGTCAGAGAATTATATTGCACCAATAGAAGTGAATATTTGTAACTCAGAATCAAACACCTTGGTGCTCTCTGAGCTTAATTGTTTTCATGCAGGTGTTTCATTAACACTGGTAATGAAATATCTGCAAGAAAACAACCAAGCTCAAATGACACCCAGGGTACCTACAACTATATTGCAAAAGGTATAATATTCAGAAAAAAACATAAATATAAAAGGGTAAATGTTCTATGTATATGACAGCCTAAATGTAGGTATACCGAATCTACATTTCAGTTCACATAACTGATGGAACTGAACTTCAAGTCCCATAATGTTTGACCTTTAGCCTGGCTGGTAGACAATTGTGTGAGTTGAAGTTTAATTTACTTGATTATGATAATTCTATTTTCTATTTAAATAATTTATCTTAGTGTTTGCCTATTTCTAGATATACCCTTAAATATACTTTTAAGCTTTTATTTCAGTAAGTAACATGAAATGTTTTTATCTTTAAAAATGCCTTGTCACTTCTGCTTTATCCAAAATTTCATTTCATATTAAGGAAGTATACAAATATACCACTTTGCTCTCTCTTTCTCTAGAAAAAAACTTTTCTAAATTTACACAAAGTAATTAGCCATACATTATTCATTGTCAAATATTTAACACATTATTCCTTGCTCTCTTGTCATTAGCAAGCAGCTTTCATTCCAGTAACAGTGATCTCTGAGATTGGGTTGCATAATAGGGGTGGTTATATAAATTGCTAAAATCCAATCAATCCAACCCTAACCAGCTAGGATCTTCTGCATATTGTTGTATACTAAAATGACCAAACCCATTTATCAATTTCTTCTTCTTTTTAAAACACAGCATCTTATTGTATTGCTAAGTAATTTTGGGAAGTAACATTTTATGTATATCTTTAATGAATATGGCTTACTCATAAGGCTGATTGAATTCTTATATATTATATTTATTTTAAGGAGTATGTGATTTTAATGTGTATTAAGATGTTAGTTTGTTTTCACAATTGTAATATGGGAATGCAGCAATGTGTTCTAATGTATGTGCAAAAAGATTTTAAAAGATCATATGAATACAATCATCATCATTTTAGCTATTATCTATCCACTGCAAAATGAAGGCCTCATCTGCATGTTTCCAACCAATATGATCCTCAGCTTTCTTTTACCAACTAGGCCGGCAATACTTGCTGGTGTATTTAATTATTAAAACAAAATACATATTTCTATTTTGATAATATTGCATTAGCTAAGCTTGATTTTTTTCAACAAATTACTTTTTTTCTTTTTAACAGTTATTTTTAAAATGAATACTAATTTTATGCTTTCTTACCTCAAGATTATAATCTTGAAGTCTTGAACGAAAGTTCTCATGCATTTATCATCCCCCTTCCAGCTGTTCCCAAATAACAGAACCTTACCTACTAGTTTAATGTAGGTGATAGTCAAGTTAAACAGTGTATAGTAGCAATAATACTGATATTAAATTTGCCTAAATGAGAATGAGAATGAAGTAAACAGTTAAAACTATCTGTAATGTAGACTTCATTTTTAAGTAGTAATGCATAAAATAACTCTTCTAGATTTCTTTTAGTCTGCACAAGTGGTGCCAAAAGGAATTCACTGCTGATCTACATGAAACCGCTGGGCGAGATCATTCGGAGGCACGGGATAAGATACCACCAATATGCGGACGATACGCAGCTGTATCTGTCCGCCCCGTGCCAACTCAATGAAGCGGTGGACGTGATGAACCAGGGACTTGAAGCTGTTAGGGACTGGATGAGGGCTAACAAGCTTGTACTCAACCCAGAAAAGACCGAGTGGCTGTTGTGTTTCCCTCCCAAAAATTTGGTTGGTGTTCCATCGCTCAGGCTGGGGGGCCAATTTTACACCCCTCAGACAGGGTTCGCAACTTGGGAGTCCTCCTGGATCCACAGCTGACCTTTGATTACCACCTGTCGGCTGTGACCAGGGGGGCATTTGCCCAGGTTCGCCTGGTACGCCAGTTGCGACCCTACCTGAATCGGGAGGCTCTCACAACAGTCACTCGCGCCCTCGTGACTTCTAGGCTGGAATACTGCAATGTGCTCTACATGGGGCTGCCCTTGAAGAGCATCCGGCGGCTTCAGCTAGTCCAGAATGCGGCCGCGCGAGTGATTGTGGGTGCACCTCGGTTCACCCACATAACACCTGTCCTCCGCGAGCTGCACTGGCTACCTGTTGATCTCCGTGTGCGCTTCAAGGTGCTTCTTACTACCTACAAAGCCCTTCATGGTAGTGGATCTGCGTACTTGGGAGACCGCCTCCTGCCAATCACCTCCTCTCAACCCATAAGATCTCACAGATTAGGCCTCCTCCGAGTGCCATCTGCCAGCCAGTGCCGGCTGGCAACTACGCGGAGGAGAGCCTTTTCTGTAGCAGCTCCGACCCTCTGGAACGATCTCCCCGTGGAGATTCGTACCCTCACCACCCTTCAGACCTTCCGCACAGCCCTCAAGATCTGGCTATCCCGCCAGGCCTGGGGGTAAAGACCATAGTCCGCCCCCACCTGAATGCTGTATGAATGTTGCTTGGTTTTAATTATACATTGTGTTTTTATGTTATTGTATGTCTTCCCCTCCCATACAAGTTGTTAGCCGCCCTGAGTCCCCTCAGGGAAAAGGGCGGCCTATAAATAAACTCAACTAAACTAAACTAAACTAAACTGATGTAATTATTGTGATTGATTGTCTTAAACCATTTAAATCAGGTGAATAGACAATGATGACCAAAGTGCAACTTGTAGGTTCTTCTGACCTTGTCAATAGCTTTTGCTATAGTATCTTTTCTATTTGGAAAGGGGAGAGCTTTGTGCTGAAGTGGTGCTATGCCTAATCAAATAGAAGATGCTCCTGGGAGAATCTTGTATTACTCTACTACCAGTGCTAGAAAGCAAGAATATCTGCAGGAGGGAGGTCAACAGTGATGAGCTAAATCTATACCATTTGTGTCTAGCATCAATATTAAATCTAACAGAGTTGCAAACCAGGAAGTCTTAGCTTGGATATTATGTTTACACTAAGTCTCTAGATGATTAAATCACCCATTTATATTATTTTTTGGCTCTATGCATCTGTCTGAATATTAGTTGGAGTATATATTTTTTACAGATGAAAACAGATGAATAGCTATTTTATAATCCTACTTTCCCATCTTTCAAGATACAGCATTGTTCACAGAGAACTTTATATTCTTTTCTTTTCTTTTTGCTGTATGTTGTCCAGAGTCACATTGGGTTGAAATGAGAGGTCTTTGTTGCTCTCTGAGATTGGTTGTTTTCTTGCAGATGTGCTGATGATGTTACTTAATTTGAGTAATGAAATGTCTGCAAGAAAACAACCAGGCTCAGAGAGCACCAAGGACCCCTCATTAGATTACTATTAGATTCATTCTCTGGAGATTTGATATAATTGATCATGGAATTTTTCTGGATTAACTGCAATGACTGGAAGTAAAAGTGTTATAGTAGCTCTTCTTTCTATGTATCTGAATTCACTTGGTTTTGACGGGAGAAGTGATGGGAGAACCCAAAGCTCATGATTTTCCAAATAATCTAAATGGTTCCATGACATGAAACATTGTTATTGCTATAGTAGTGTAGCAATAAAATGTACTATGTTTTACTATATAGACTCCCAGACAGATCCTTTTTAGATGTATTTCAGTCAGGGTTCCAAGAAACACCCGAATGAAAGAAAATTCCAAGGCTTGAGTTTCCTCCAAGTTCCACTTTATTAGAGATGTTGTGTTGGCACATCTGGGAAAACCTGAATCTGAAAGCTTCCAGGTTTCCCACCCAATTGAAAGTTCAAGACCCTGCCCCAATACCCACAAGTCTATCACATGGTCCAATCCTCCACAAAGAAAGAGTCCTTCCATCCACATCCATCCAGGTGGAGGGACAAAGTGACATTGACTTTTTGAGAAAGAATGTTATTATGGCTACACATCACACATACTCTGTATCAGTGTTGAAATCTAATCCCCTCCCACTGGTTCTGTGGGCATGGCTTGGGGGAGTCATGTGACTTGGTGGGCATGGCCAACTTTATTTTCACTTTTAGTTATTTTTTTTAGCTTTTTAAAGCATTTTGTCCCTGTCACACGATCCTCAAAAGCTTTTCTTTTACTACCAGTTTGCAGAACCAAGGACAATTGTCCCTACCAGTTCGGCTGAACCAGGCCGAACCAGAGGATTTTTTATGCACCTCTGCTCTGCATAATCCCCCCTCCCATTTTCCAACAGTAGAAAGTATGGCAGGCCTGAAATCCAAAAAGTAAAAGATGGCTTCCAGGTCTGACATGGACTTTTAAGAATTTGTTTAAAATAAAATAGCAAAATACCTGGGAAAATATAATAGAAAATATTTCCTTTACCTTTATACATTTGCCCTGTGCATTTATGAGCCTAATTCTAAAATAGAATTATTTGAAAACCCATATAAAATTTTGAAATTGTACATCTGATTAATTCTCTTTTTCTTTATCTCCTGGGAAAATTTGTATGGAAAAACAATTTTGGGGTATATTCTCTCTGCCTTTTGAAACAAGTAGTTACTATACTAGGGCTTCTCCTTGAACAAGTGAGTACACCAACTGAATACAACTTGTAAAACAAATTGTCATATATAATACTATAATATATCAATAGAAGCAGGTACAAATATATAAAAATAAGATGATTTCTTTTTTTAAAAAAGTTGCAACACAATAGATTCATTCATCCCTTATGGTAGAATCATTTGTATAAATAGTAGATTGGAAAATGTATTTTCCCTGCATAGACATTTTAAGTTGTTAAAGTGGTCTCTATTTTGGGTTGGTGGAAATTGAAATTATGGAGATTAGGCTTTGGTTTCTACTTCCTTTGTAAACTCCAAATAGTAGCTGTTGCTAGCTTAAATTACATCATAAGGCTAAGATTTTAGTTAAAGAGCTATGTACAAAGGAGGAAAGGTTTGTGAATAAAATATTGTAGGACGTGTCTGTTAACCAGTTTATTTGCTTTACTGCACTAATCAAGCACAAATTTGAATCTGGTTATTAGTTCATATTGAAATGGAGATGAGTGCTACCCCCTATAGTTGGCAATGCTAGTGGAGTAAAATCCTCAAGGATTCCTTTTCTCCTTCCTTCCTATTAGTTCATATTGCTTTTCTGATTAAATCTTAGATTTGCTCTGTATTAATTTTGTAATTTCAATTATTTTTCTTATAAATCACTCTGGGATACATGATGGAAGGGGTAAATAAATCCATGTTGTATCTAGAAAATACTGTATATCTGGTCCATCAATATCTATTCAGCTCAGGACTTTGAACACAGGTTCCCTTTAACCAAGTTGAACATTGCATTATTTAACTATTCTGGCTTCAAATTTGCTTACTGGCATGTCAGTCTTAGTGTTATAACATTGCAAGGAATTCAGGGTCTAAAGATAGTTCCTCTTCAACTATGATACAAGAAGATTTAATAATGCCCAACAGCTATGATAAAGAAGTGCATACAGAAAGAGAGAAACCAGAACTATTTTTAGATTTTTGACACTAAAATAGACAGCTCAATAATGCCATTTGAGCAGTCTGTGTTGTAGCAGGAACCATGAAAATAGTTGTTACTTCAGTTTCTTTCATTTCACTCAAAGTTTGTTGAAGATTATGATGTCAAAAGGTTAATATAAATAACTATTTAATGTCATGTGAATGTTTTGTTTAAACTTCAAAGCTTTTACACACAATAACCTTTATTGTGAACAGGACAGAATAAAATGTAGCTATTGATGAAGAGGAATATAAAAAAGATTCTATTTTCAGGGTTCAGAGAAAAAAAAATCTCAGCAATAATATTTGCAATCTGACCATATAAACTGATAGGCATCCTTAGCTAACCTCAGGGACCACATGAACATGACCATATAGTTTTCTACTTTGCATCAAAATAGAAATAATCAGAATGTTGGGATTTTATTTTTTTATTTTTATTTTCCAGGCTTGTTTTCAGCCCTGGGCTTTTTTAAAATATTGTCTAATTCAAGAATGAACTGTAATTGCCCCTGCTTAGCCTTGTTCTTAATCAGTGGAGATTTTGCCAACTGCTGTGAAGTCAATAACTATTTCAATGTGGAAAGTTTGAAAACTCAAGGGAACCTTTAACTTTACCATGTAGAGCAGCAGATAGCAGCAGATAGACGATCTTAGTATTTGCTGTATGTCTCCTAAAAGTGGACAATCTTTTCTCTTGCCTTTGAAAATCAGAAACAGAGAAGCAAAGCCCTAAGTGTCTTCCCCTCTGCTTTCACAATGCCAAAAGCATCAGAGCAGCTCTTCCATCTTGATGAAATGAAAGAAGGGTTGTCTTACTATTAACTAGCTGATAATCCGGTACTGCCCGGGTGTTTATTTATCCCAATTCTGTATTTTCTCTCAATCTTCCCCACGGGTGAACCCAGCCTTGAGCAAGCAATATAAAGCTGTCCTCTCATAGTGATGTCAAGGGCCTCAAAAGCTTTCTTGTGAGCCATGCTACTTTCACCCCTTATGATTCATTTACATGCCTTGACCATCTGCACCCAACTACTTGCCTTGCTTTTGTTGCAGGTAGGATTTTCCTGCCTGGCGATGTCAAGTGGTAACATAGTGCTCCTCAAGAATAGGAGGAACACATTTGTCCTCAAGAATAATCAAAGCCTTGTTGAAAATATCCAAATGTAATTTCTCATGTTGGATTTTTCCACTTACCAGAGGGAGCCCCCTTGTGGAGTACTGTGAAGCCATTACTGTGGCAACTCCACTGCGCTGTACAGTAGAAGCCATTTACAGCAGTACCGTAGAAGTCATTTGAAGGCACAACAGGCTGTATTTTAACAGGACACACACACCGAGGGGTATTAGAGTATACAGTATTTTTTTCCAGAGAGTAAGTAATCTGTGTACCAAGATTACTTATTTACTCTCTCTCTCTCTCTCTCTTATATATAGAGATAACCAAGGGATTGGACCAAAGGTGCTGGACTTTCTGATTTTTCTTGACATTTCACTTTCATCCAAGACACTGAAAAAGCTTCTTGAATGAGAAGCGAAATGTCAAGAAAAATTAGAAAGTCCAGTTGCTTCCTGAAAAAGCACCTTTGGGACAACCATGACTTGGATGACTGAGAATCTCCATAGACAAGGGACTGGACCTTTCCTAGCAATCTATGTTCAAATCCCAAGATGACTAAAGAAATTAAACATTTCCTCCACAAAAGGGTGAAACCAATTCTTCATGTATGAAGATTCTCATGATGCAGATGCTTTTAGTTTTCAAGTTAAACTCTGATATGATGTTCTCTGAAGGTCATATTTATAAGAATATTAGAGGAATCAAATGTGGTTTAAGGTAGCCATTTCATCAGTGTAACATTCTATATGGTTTGATATTGTACGCTTACTACTTACTATTAGTTCTGGTGAGTCAGTTGCCCTTCAAAAAGATCACTTAAATTTCTTTGATATAAATGAAATGCTATGCAGAGATAAAAATGAATTTAGGAAGGCTGCATAGAATGATATAGTAGGATACTCTTGAAACATAATTGTTAATGTTAAATTGAAAATAAATTTAATATTTAGTCAGCATTTTATTTCACAATACAAATAGGTTACAGTTATATTAATGAATAAAAATCTATAAAGATGCATGGATCTATTTCCAAGTAAACATCTAGATATAATCCAGAAGATTATTTCAGACCAGACTGAATAATAAGCACTGCAAAATAATTGTCTGATTTCAGATGCTGAATATTACATGTTTTCTCTTGGGAAATATTTTTAACTCAAAGATTGAATGCACATATAAAAATTAGTTTAAAACAGCCATGGTTTGTTTATGTGACTATATAAAATATACAATGAACATTCCAATTGTAATTGTGAATCAGTTACAGCTTCACTGGCTGCATGATTCAGTCAAATTGAAGTGCTGAAGCATCACTAAAATAAAGTTGAAATATTTTTGGCTGAATTTTACATAAATATATACATACTGTACATACATACGTACATACATACATACATACATACATACATACATGCATGCATGCATGCATACATATAATGGGTTAGAACTTGAAAAAAAGTAAAAGCAAGATGAAATAACCATAGGATATCTGGGGAAGCAATCGGTATGTAGAGGATTAGTATAAGAATGTGAGTTTGTGATCCTCTTAAATTTGCTTGAAAAATCATTACAAAATCATTACAAAACTAGAATTAGAACTGCATACTGCATTTAATGTTAGAAGTAAATTAAAATATAATACACAAAAGCTTCACTATTATTTAAAACTTAAGAAACATTGGAAGAAAATTAGAAGAAATTTATCTTTAGTCATACTAAAGTATTTCAAGAAAGCCAGAGGCTGAATGTAACAGTACATATTTGTATAGCCTATATCCTTGAAGTAGATAAATAGTAGGAATGTGGAGAGGCTCTAAAATGGGTGTTATTTGAAGTTGTGGCTGTCAATCTGCACAATCAAAGGATGGACTGTAAATTAGCCATTTAGGACATGACCACTAACTTTATAATGCCTCTTTGGTTGCGCAAAATTTTCTCAGTCTCAAAGCAAAGCACTGAGAACACTCTGTTGGTCAAGTCATAGTTTCATCATCTAATATACTTTCCTGGATAATCTGTGATAAATCTGAAAATGCCTCATTTGACAGATTGCTCTTGCTATCAGGTGAGCTAATTTTTAAAAAGATGCTTAATGTTTAATTACTTTGTTAATGCAATGCCCATTTTTTTAGAATGTTTGCTATTGGGATATAACTGTGTAGATAGATTTCATTTCAGGCAAGTTTTTAAAACAGGGTTGCATGCTAATTATATATCAAATAATGCCTATATATCTTTTCTAAATATTTATTCCCACCAATAGTGGGATGAATAGTGACTGAAAACTGGAAAATTTAGTAAGGAAAAATGGTTTGAAATACCAGCATTTTTTTATTGGCTTGTGAATGTAGTATAGATAATTCTGATGCAAGCAATACCAATAATAATCTACTTGTATTAGCATTCAAAGGATATAGATTTCAAGTGGAAATATAACTTGTCACACTGCTATCAAATTTCTGTATCAGAAATTTGTACATCAGGCTTTCAAAGGAAATGTAACATTTCAGGATTTTTTCCTGTTCTTTTCAGGTTCAAGCCCACCTGGAAAATCCAATGAGGTATCACATTCAGCAAATTCCACAGCATCAAGTGAAACCATTCCTGACACTGGATACCAAGTTATCTAACCACTCTCTATCACTGCCTCATTCCCAATCTGTATCTTCTTCAGGATCTACACCTATAATAAAGAGTGGTCATTTGCCACCTACTACTAATATCAGCATTCCTGAAAATCCAGTAACCAAGATACTAACTCTTGGAGGAGAACATGAAAATGGGGTATGATTTATAATTGTGAGATTGGTTCAGAGAAGGCTACCATACTAAATGGATTTGACAAAGAAAACAATTCTCCAGTTTGTTCAGCTCTTGTTGTTTAAATGAGGTAGGGTTAAGGAAGGATGACTTCAGACATTAGTTTTATTGATTGCACCTCAATCAAGCTTGCATATTAAAAAATCATAACTTCATTGTGTATCCAACTTCCTCTGGACATCAACAAGCAATGCATCATCATTAAGTATTTGATTATCATATCACTACTTAATGATTTGTATATGATGTGCTAAAAAAATTTTTAAATTTTTTTCAAGCTTTCTAACCATAGCTGAACAACCTATGTGAAAGGGAAAAATGTTAGGACTGATGTTTGTTACTGGAGGTTGAAAAGTAAGGTAGGGGAATAAAAACCCAACATCCTTTATTTGATCCCATATTTTTATTTGAGACTTCCTTTCCATTTCAAAGAAAAAATAGCCTTTTTTCATGTAAATATACTATAAGTATTTCTTGTTTCAGCAAGTAAGGCTTGTAGAACTATTGCATTCTATAGAACAATTAATCAGTTGAACAACTTGCCTCTAGAGGTTGTGAATGCTCCAACACTGGAAATGTTGGATAACTATTTGTCTGAAGTGGTGTAGGGTCTTCTGCCTAGGCAGGGAATTGGACTAGAAGACCTCCAAGGTACCTTCCAACTCTGCTATTCTATTCTATTCTATTCTATTCTATTCTATTCTACTCTACTCTACTCTACTCTACTCTTCTCTTTATAAGCATATTATTTAACAATATAACAGCTCATATTCTGCAAATGTAGACCATAGGGTTGTCCAGATCTTTAAAGAGGTAGGTTGGTTTGGACAGAGGCTGAAATGAATCATTTCTTGGAAATGGTTGTATAAAGCAGTAGGTTCCTTCACTTCTAGGAGTAAACCAATAATATGTGTTCTTCCTCATTTTCAAGCTCCATGCCTTTTACTATGGAACAATTTTTGACCAATTTGAAGCTATTTCAATTGTTGGGATTCTCATGCCTTAGCTTCATGATATTCCCGGGATAGAAAGTTGTTCTCAAATCCTTTAAGTTCATTCAGTTATTTTTAAAATGTTTAGAACCATTATTTCTGCCATCTAGTCTACCTACTCTTATTTACTATTTCTCTTGTCACTGTAAATTAGTCACATAAATGATTCTAGCTAATAAGAGGTCAATAAATAGTTAATAAGGCATTATTATCCTAAGCAGCAGTATAGTTTTGGCTATGTGATGTGTATCTCATTGAGAGAGGGGGAAATACATTTTGGATTAGTCATGTGAATGATTCTAGTTAATTAGAGATAATAAGGAAATAGGGTAAAATCAGTAAATAACTGAAATCAGTTTGATTGGCTGAAGACAAATCATATTTCAGAGAGAGAGCAGACTTGGACTTCATTGTCTATTTCCTCAAATGGGTATTCTGATTACCCCCCCTCCACCCCCCAATCAACAAATAACCATTTGGGTAAGTGGTAGATTTTCCTTTTTTTCTGTTCTTTCTTCAAAGAACTCAGAAGGTCTTACATATTGCTTCCAGGTGATCTTTAAACCACATAATATATAGGAGCCATTCCAGTTAATTGTAAAAGGATCATGACATTGTGCTCTTTGAGACCATTCTGAGGAGATAGGTTTACCAAATATTAGTTTTTATTTTGGTTTTGCTCTTAAGTTATTATTTTTGAGATTGCAGTCCTCTACTTCATTCAGTGTATGTATCATTGATCTTCGTTTGTCATAAACCTGTATAGGATTGTACTGTAAGTTTCTCTATTAACTATTCATTTTCACTCATTAGCAATTCTTGTTATATTAGATGGAAGACGTTATTGATGATATAATCAACATGGAATCAAATTTTAATGATGAAGGGATAAGTCCTATTGAAACACCACTGCTCATGCCAAGAGTGGTAAGTAATTGGCATACTTTTTCATAAGAACAATTGAGAATGTGGGTCAGAAAATTGTAGTTTGGAATTATAATCAAGTAGAATGTGTTATTTGTGCTCTTTTGTTAAACTATCCTTTGCAATTACAAATTGTAAATGTGTGCCATAGAAAGCTGTATTGTTTAAAGTTGTAACCCTATATTATAATCAGTGAGGCTGTGGATTCATCTTTTGGCTAGAATACCTTTAATATTTTTATTTTCTTCACAAGTTTGTAGTCACTTTTTTCAGAAAAAGTTCATGCAGAACAACATGTATGATTCAAATTCCTTAGCATTTGTTTTATTTTTATTTTAAAGGATAGCATTTATTAAGACAATTTTCTATGAAAATATAAATGATTGCCAAGAGAATATATGCTCTACTATTTTAGTATTGATTGATTTTAATTATTTAAGTATTCTGTAGGTCTGAAAAAATATGAACAAGAATTGTATATAGTATATATGTACAATTTACAAACTTAACAATTGTTGTTGAAACTTACTGTTGTCAAATATAACAAAATTGAAATACAATTTCCTATATATAAATCACAATTAAGTATAACACTTTATTAAAAGTTCTCTCTATCCAACTTTTCAACATTTATTAACAATTATTAAAAATAAAGATTGTATCTTCTCCTCTCACCAGAAATTGAAGTCTAGCTGTTTTAAACTCCTACACTCAAATATTCATTTAGATCTTTATGGCACCTGAAATAATGTTGTTGATATGAACAATTTCTAGCAATAATTACCATGATAATACTGGTACATAATATTAGCATTAAAGTTAGTACATATTTTAAGGGAAATGAGCTGACTAAATTTTGACACCTCTATCACTAATTTTAGATGACTGGAAAAGGCTGCACAAGACATCAAGGCAAATGACTTTGTCAAGCACATTTTACATTAGATCAGGCATAAATTCAAAAGAGAAATCAAAGGTTATTTGATATATCAGCTTCAGCAACTGTCAGTATGTCATGAGTACTAGCTTGACAAAAAACAAAAATTAATAAGAAAAACAAGATCAAATTATTTAAAGTATCCATGCTCATTATTATTTTAAACTAACCATTTACTTAGTTAAGCATAATTAATGCTATATAGTATGATTCAATAGGGCTGAGTAATGAAAATGGAAGAGTTGGCTTTGGTATACCATTAAGTGTGTCCCTTTGATGAAAAGGTTTAAGGTAAACTTCCCCAGAGAGAAAATTGGATATGAGATGGGTGGCAAATAAATTTCCTAAATAAATAAATATGAAAAATATAAATTTATCATTTATATAAGCTGTTTCCCCCAAACGTGCTGCAATTAACTATTTCTAGCAAATAAGAAGAAAAGTTGTACCTTTTAGTGTTATTGGTAAATGTTCTGAACTTTCAAGTTGATCTGATAATTGCTAAATGCACTAATACTGAGAAAGAAACAGTGCGTCCATATGTTGTGCATAGTTGATCATTATCAGCAATGGAAAGCAAAGTTTTCCCCTCAGTTCAGTTCAGTTTCTGCTGAAATATAGCTGGGAAGAATGTGGAAAGACATTGTATATTGAATGTGTGCCATCTACAGCACACATGGAATCCATTTTGACAAGACTATTGGGCATTATTTCCTTCTCTCTTGCCAAAGCTTTCTGTCTCATTTGGTATAACATTCATAAGCACAGTGAGACATATGCAGATAAGCATTTTAAGAAATGCCCCCTAATCTGTAACATGCAAAATGACTTCATTTTTCTTTTATTTTAATAGGAGGTGGTTTCAAGTAGAACTATCTTTTGATACCATCTTTCTGGTTAAGTAAGATATAATTGTGTAATTTTCTGGTGAGGATGTGATTTCATAGAGCTGTTATATTTCAATGCGGTCTGTTTCCTCTTGCTGACATCTAGTGTATTCCTAGATCGATCTGTATAATAATATTTGTTCAGAAGTAACTAGGCTTTTGAAACAATTCAGCTGTCATGGTGTTTTGTTCTGCCTAATTTGTACACAAAATATTTATACAACATTTTTGTTTGAGATAAAACTTGTCATAAATTGGAATTTAGTTGGTAAATGCTTGCTTGCTATGTAAAGAACAAACTACTAGGTCACCTCATTTCTTTTAAATCAATACAATTTATTTCAGCATAGAATGCCTGCCTGTCCAACCTGACATTCACTGTGCTTCCCCTTTGCCCCCATGCAAAGATTTTGGAGTGATCTTTGTCTGTGTTTCTTCATCATGGCATCTTAGCATCTTATAGATATTCGACTTTTTACTTTGCATTTATTGCTGATAAAAACAAGATATATTTCTTGTTGCTTATTTCTACACACATTATTAAAATATGTATCTCAGTATCATAGGAGTTGGCATGACATCATTAGCAATCTTGGTAGTTGCTGGCAGTATCCATTTTTCCTTATTAACATTTAATACATTTAATTTATATTGTACCCAAAATATATCCTCGTATTTTACAAATTGGGTAAGTTATAAAGTTTCTAACTTGAAGGCTGGGTGCAATAAAAGGGAATAAGCTTCAATCAATATGATATTCTGCAGGTTGAATATGTCTGGAAGATCCATTTTAATATAATGTGAAAGTGGTGTCTGCAAATGACCTACCACATGAATAAATGTATACCTGGCATCCAAACGATCATTATACAAATTGTATAGCAATTACAATCACATGCAGCAGGAACCGTTGAAGCTGCCACCAGACTCCGACAGCGAGGGGTCCTATGAGTTGGCTCTGGAGGATGTGGAGGACCCTGGACAGGGTTCTGACTCCGAGCAGAGCGCAGAGAGGCTGGTTGGCCACCAGGAGGCGCCTGAGCATTGGAGCAGTGGGGAGGAGCCCAGGGAGTTGTTCCTGGATGTCCGGCACCGAAGAGCTGATAGGCGTAAGGAACAGTTACAGTTACAGGAGATAATTGCACTCAGCTGCTGGTAATTAGGCTCCTCTCAAGGCTATAAGAGGAATGCTTGTGCACACACCCCATTGCAGGAGTCAACACATTGACTAAAAGTTGGAGAACTATTGTAACTAGCTTGGCAGGCTGGATTGCTGCCAAGGCTTGTCTCTGCTTGAATGCTGCCAAGGCTTGTCTGTGCTGGATTGTTGCCAAGGCTGGTCTGTCTGTTAATAAATTCCTTAAAGTATCGTTGGCTCAGGGTGCTTTGGTGTGGGACGAGGGGGTTCAGAACAATCACATATAGAAAAACCCACTGTTAATGGTAGAATTTCTTTTGAAAAGGATTGATATCAATTCAACTAGGTAGACCATTCCAGGAAATCAACTCCACAGAAAGACTAAAACTATACTTTGTTGGGATTGGCTATAATAACAGATTCTTGCAAGCCTGATTGTTCTTTACCTCCTTTTATTTTATACCTTTGTTATTTTCTATATATTTGTCCTTTGGACAGCCCCTAGACATTTCTTCTGTGGAAGCATTGAAATCTTAAGATATATTTAAAAAAGAATGGACGGAGAAGAGGAAACATTTGAACATTAAATCTTTTGGGCATTATTATTATTATTATTTTATTTAGCGTATGGCAAATACATGGACTTATAGTAGTTCAAATGTTAATGTCCAGTCCACCCATAATGTCCATTCAAGGACAGGATTGTCTATGTTTAAAAAAATCAGACATTGGGCTGGTGTAAGCTCTTGATGGACATTAGGACACAATGTGGTGGATATTTTGTCAAGGAGCACCACAGTCACACTGAGGGGTTAAGACAAGACCCTACTTAAACAATAAGTCTTGGCAGACACCATGTTGGGTACAGATCCTATTCAGAGTTGACCAATGCTGGTGAGGAAGGTCAAAACCTGTCACCTTTTGTGTAGGATCATCTGTGTAACTCCCTGTATCTGGGTGTCCAGCAGCCCATTTGGCTTTCCATTTTGTATTGATCAAAGTTGTTAGACAGCTGTTGAGCGAGTGCCAGAGAAGGCTTCCTGGATTTAAGCCTGCCCATTGATAGATGAGGAGGATCAGTGTGCACAGGAAGAAGTGGGTTTTTCATAATTTTGTTGTACTCTTTTACTAAGACTTCCTGCCTTCGTAGGGCTGGTGGTGCAATGTGGCTCAAGATGGGGAGCCAGCAAGTTGGAATAGATTTTGAACATTAATGACACACTGCTAATTTATTATCATGCCATTTTAGAAGGATTTTGCTTTGCTTTATTTTGCTATCATGTCCTTTAAAAATTAACCTCTGTGAACAATTATTTGAAATGTGAGTTTTAATGTGGATTGAATGCTGCATTTTTTTTTTAGAATGAGAGAAGTCCCACATTGGCAAGAGGCAGACTTCTCATTGCAGTAAATATTTAGATCATTGTAGTATAGTGGTTAAGATGTTAGTGGATTGCCTGTGAGGTGAGGTCAAAAAAGCCAAGAGGACAGCCACAACAGTCTTGGGTTAATCACTCCCAAGTTTCTTTATATTCCGCCATAGAATTGTTCTCAATAAATAACCACAAGCTGCTAGTTGAGAAGATACCTTAAAGTCTGTCTTAAGGAAAGATCTTGTTTTACACCATGAGAGGCATGCATAAGCGCACCATCGTGCCTATCATCCCTGTCCTACTGTCCCCATTTATTCATACCCATTTCATTCATACTTAAGTTTATTCTTATACCTATTATCTTGTAAACGATTGACAAATCAAAATAAATAAACTAGGAGAAATTCCTGTCTAGTGGTGGGATTCAAATAATTTAACAACCGGTTCTCTGACCTAATGAACAGCTGGGTAGGTGAGACTCGGTGGTCATGTGACTGGGTGGGTGTGGACAACTCAACATTACTCAGGTCAACATGCACTTCACCCTAGCTGTTACAATGTAATAAGAGTTAATCAGAGAGGCAGTTTCTGTAAGTAGGGCAATAAAGATTAGGTTAGAAACAACACCAGAATGTTCCCTTCCTGCCTTCCTTACAGGATTAACCCTGTAAAGTGGGAAAAACAAAATAAGATTTCTTCCTACAACCAGTTCTCCTAACTGCTTAGAAAGTTAACAGTCGGTTCTCCCGAATAGGTGAGAACTGGCTGAATCCCCCACTGGTCCTATCCCAAAATAGATATATTCTACTGGAAATTAGCTAAAAACTCATGTGATCAGAAATCTAGCACTGAAATGGATATTGTGGCATTGAGTGTTCTAATCTGAATCTTACTTGAAGAAAAGGATCACAGCATAATTACATATCAACTGTTGACCTATTCCTTGAAAGGTTTTCTAGTTAATACTGCTGCTATGTTTCCATTATCTAGCTTGAACACTATTCTCTTTGGATGTTCTGCTTTTCCAATATTGTCTGCCTCATCCATCTGCTTACTATATAATCAAACTCAGCATTTTTGCTTGCCTGGTACAAAGACAAGTGTTACCTTGAAGATAAAAGGTCTTGTAGATGGGCAGTTAAATCACAGAGAATTGAATATAAACAATTAAAGTTACTTCAAGGTCATTTCTGTGGTTTGCAGCTAATAAGATTCTGAGCCTGTTTATGAACAGACTTAATATAGGCTGGGCCAAATAGAATACACAAAGCTGTGCTGCTTCCTCTCCAATTTAGGAGGAGAAATATATTTTAATAGTTTTGTTTCATTGTGTAGGTAGTTGCATTAGAGGAAGTGGATCAGTTTGCATTAAAAGGTCCAAAATCAATGCATATTCGATCATTCATCTGCAAAGTCATGAACATGTTTGTTAGTTAAATTGAATAAATCTAAAGATAAAATAATAAAAAATGAAATAAACATTGAACAAATTCTATTTTAGTTAATTAAAATGAATGACAAAATGCATTTTTCTATCATATGCATTGTTAATGAAAATACCATTAGATTCTTAAACTTTTGAAGCACTGTCATTGATGGCTGCATTTTAAATCAGTGTGTCTGAGGTTTAAATTGAAGACCTATTTTTTAATTTTCTCCTTGGAAATTAGCAGAAAATTAAGTATTTTGTCACCACCTATGCCCCATACTTTCTAATTAATTATAGGATAAAATGGGTTCTGGGTGCTGCTCTGTTGAGACAAACTGTAACCAATAACTAATTACATTAGAAGCAGTTAAAATAACAGGTGAACAAATTAAACAAGTAAACAAGTTTAAATTTTGAATTAATTGAATGTAGAGAGGATTTTCAGTGAATCCTGGACAGATATCAATCATGATTTTAACATGGTCCAGACAGGATTGATTTCACAAATAAGTACAAAGTAGTTCTTAATATAGAACATCTGGTTATTTATAACTGTCTGTATGAATTTATGAGGTGAATGTGATGTATCTGTAGATTCAATGTCTGACAGCTGTTTCAGGTATGTTGCCTTAAGATGATAGAAGTGTAAAGATAAGCATGGATAATAGTGGCTGCTACAGTAAACCAAGTGGGCAGAGATTGGGAAAGCAGATTACAAATAGATTCATAGAAAGAATAAACATATTAGGCTGTAGATAAGTATGACTACCTAATGAACAAAACATTAAGGGAAGACATGACAGCAACCTTCCAATATAGGAAGGTGTCACAGGGAAAAAGGTGTGTCTTTAGTCTCTATGATATGCTAGAATAGCACAACAGAAGGAAGCTTTACAGAGACAAATTCAAATTCAAGAAGTAATTTTCCAATTGCTAGAGCTATTAAGCAGTAGAACAGCATGTCTCCTGGAATGTGGCCCATCTCTAGAGGTTTTCAAACAACATTTGGACAGCCTGTCAATAGATCAAACCATTTGTAGTAAAATGCCTTCTGAGCTAGGTAAACTAGCAATATCCAATATAGGGAAATGTAACAGTTATAATAGAATCAAAGTGATAGTCCAAAAGCTGGCCCAAATGTCATGATAGGAAGTTACTTATTCAAAAAACAAGCCATGTTTTTTTTCTGGAAAATGCATGCTAGAAAGAAGTGGGGGGGGGTAAACTCCCAATATACATCACCCTAGACTGGACAGATATCGCTAAATGAGTTATGTGTTCAAAGATCAAAGTCTGATCCTAAGTGTCCAAACTGGGCAGTCAAGATCAGACAGATTCTTCAATGGCCATCCTTCTTCATGGCAGAAAAAAGGAAAGAACTATTTACACTCTTTATCTTTTATCAATTTTGTTATTCAAGGTAGAGTGAAAGCCATTAATTTACATGGTTTGATCCCATAAGAATATATATAGCTACTAATCATAATAGCTAGGAAGTAAAGTCTTAAAGGTATTAAAGACTTAGAGACTGGCAGCTGCAGGGGAAAAGATTGGTCTTTGGCTTGATCCAGCAGAGTTCTTATATCTTAAATAGGATAAATATACACATGCAGAAGAATAAAGTCACTGGGACTATTTCATAAAATTATTGAAAGATTGGCCACTGTTTTTGCATCTTATCTACTTCACTAAAAGCCTTATAAAATTATGCTAAGGGACCAAAAGAGTCACATTGAATTTTTTTGAGAATCAGTTTGGTCCAGAGGTTAAGGCACCAGGTGACCATGCATTTTAGTTCTTCCTTTTAGTATGAAACACAGCTGGGAAACTTTAGGCCAGAATTCTCTATCAGCCCATCTGACTTCACAGGGTTGTTGTTGTTGTGAGGAAAATAGAAGGAGGATATATTTGCCACCTTGTTGAATTATTTATAAAAATAATAAAAGCAGGACAATTTTTTAAAAGTGATGGTAATGAGAAGAATGACAAAAAAATCACCAGCTCCTAACCCCAACTGTATATATTTAAAAAAACCTCCAAATTTCAATCAAATAAAACACAAACCAATGTTCAATTTATTATTTCAATTGGATACTACCAGAGCATATCTGAAATTTAATTTGGTTAGTGAGTTCTTCATGTTTCTGCAGTTGCATTGTCTAAAGATATCTGGTTAACTATTTGCTGTGTTAAACAATATCAAAGTAAAACTTTCCTGGATTGAAGGCCTGCATCATGTATTATTCCAGCTGCAGCAAGTCAGACTGCAAAAGAAGGCTGTAGCAGATGCTGCTACCATTCGGCGCTCAGCATGGTATTTACTTTCAGTGAAATGATAATCCAGACACTCTTGTGTTCGGATGACATTCAAGAGAGAAGAGCTGGTGTGCAAAAGATCATTGACTTGAGGGGTTCAGATGAGGACGCACTGGGAGATTTTTCTGTACATGCAAGAAAAACGCCTTTATTCTGTGCCAAAGCATCCACTCTCCTGGAGCTGATTGACTGGTCTGAAGATGTTTATGAGCCACCTTTGACGTGCAAACTGACTACAGTAGAAATAAAGAAGTTCATTGATGAACAAATGCAAGTACCACAGTGGCCCTGTCATGTCCAATCAATAGAGAGATGTGTTGAACAGGTCACAGAGGCAGCAAACAGAATGTATAGATATGAGAAACGTGAGGGTTATATCAGAGGCCAAGAAGCAAGTTGGCGGATGATGTTGAAGAGTAAGTCAAAACAAGACTTGATGAAATTCGCTTCAACATGTTTGTCACTCAGATAATTGCTTTCTGATGTTAAATTATAATTGCATGGATTATTGTTTGCTTAGCTAGATAAGATTCAGGCAGAAAAAAACTTTATTTTTTTGTAGAACAAGGTGGATAACAAGAGACTTTTGAGAGGTATATGATCAGATGTGGATTTACAATACCAAGCTAAATGGGCAATTGCAAAAATAACAACAGATTTGAATTATTGCTGTAAAAACACATATTTTTAGAACCCTTCACTGAAAAAAATTGCAAAGACTAATTTTCATCCAATTAAATGACAAGCTCACTCAGACTCACAAATGTATGGTAAACATTTAGTGAAACTCTAATATGTATGGTAGTTATTAACAAATTAACCTTCCAGTGATAATGTTAACTTTATAATCAGCACTGCCTTCTTAATGGTTACTGTATCCTTTTCTCCTTTCATATAACTTCATATTTGCTTTCTATTCTTTTATAATTATCCTGATTCCTTCAGCATCACAACATTATACATATTATTGATAATTTAGGGCAATACTGTAGCTGATGGAATATATGCTAGTCCATTACAACTAATTCCATCAAAATTTCCAAGATTCTCCACATTTTTTATATTTCCACTGAAGTTCAAAAATACAGTACATTGGAACTGAGCAAGTGTTTACCTAGACTAGGGTATTTTCAGCCATCTCAGGAAAACCAGGCATGAAACAAGACTAGACAGTGGTGGGATTCAAATAATTTAACAACCGGTTCTCTGCCCTAATGACCATCTGGGTAGGTGGGGTTCAGTGGTCCTGTGACTGGGTGGGTGTGGTCACTCAGGTCGATGGACGCTTCGCCTTAGCTGTTACAATGTAATAAGAGGTAACCGGAGAGGCAGTTTCTGTAAGCAGGTCAATAAAGATTAGGCTAGAAACAACACCAGAATGTTTCCTTCCTGCCTTCCTTACAGGATTAGCCCTGTAAAATGGAAAAAAACAAAAGGAGATTTCTTCCAACAATCGGTTCTCTGAACTTCTTAGGAAGTTAATAACTGGTTCTCCCGAATAGGTGCCACCTGGCTGAATCCCACCACTGAGACTAGATGACCTAATTCTGCTTTATTGTAAAGCTACTTTAACAGAAACTAACACAGATCATATGTGAAAGTTTTGAATGAAAACAGATGATTTTTATTATTCAAAAAAAATCTGCTAAACAAACTGCTGTGAAAACTGAAAACAGATGAATCAAGACATATAATGGACAAGATTTGTTGAATAAATTGTATACAAAACTGCATGTTTCAAATTCAGGATAGAAAATGCATACATGCATAGAGGAAGAACCTGGTAGTTATTCAATAAAACTGATTGGAGCAAAGGTTGGGACAAAGAAAGGACCTTCCATACATATGTGAAGTCTGCTGCTAAAAATAGGCATCCATGAAAGTATCACAGTGCAACAGTGTTTTTATTATTTTAATAAAAACATCAGTTCTTGCAAATACATCTGATAAAATTGTAATGTTAATTGGTTTTTAAGTTTACATTTACTGTGGATGTAGTGTTAAATACTCCAGTTTACTGATATTATGGATTATGATGCAGTTAGACATTTGATTATTTTGATTCGTTTCATCTGTTTTCTGATATCTTATTGTACTGTTTTGGGTTGGTTTGGTGTTTTTTGATCCCTTTGAATTAGTCTTGACTCCTGGTAACGGACTGGACAAGTCCCTTGGCAAACAGTTCACCATTGCTTACTTCTTAAAGGGTGGCTCAAGATCACACAACTGGCCTTGTGCCTAAGACAGGGCTAAAATTCAGTCTCCTGGTTTCTAGCCTGGTGCTAGAATCTTTCTCTCATTACTCCTTACTTGCTTTCTGTAAGATTTCCATGTAGCTATAGAAGAAATAGGACAAAACAATCAGTTGTTGTGCACTGATCTTGAAAAGAATAAAAAACACTCTTGGGTCTATACATTGGCATCCTTCATTTTATCTGCCATTGGGGCATAGAGCCCTCTTCCACCTTCAAAACCATTGACCGTCTTCTCCTGTAACCCTGGACAGGAGCCCTTACAAGGTGCTACCAGCCGGGCCAGTTGGACCAAGTTTTTTTTTAAGGAGGTGTTACTCCTCCATCACTCACCCTTTGTCCAGGCTTCTGACAGGCAGAGCCTGACTTCCCAAACATTGGGCCCAGGATGGCGGGTTTTGGGGGCTATAGAATCTTAATGAAACTTAAACTTTATCTAGGGCACTAGGTAAGAGCATATGAAGGTCGATTGTATGCCCACTGGGTAGCCAGCCAATATCTAGCAAGTTAAAATCCTGGTAACAGTCCCCTTTCCAAATCATGTAGTATCTATCTATGGGGGGGAAATTGCAAGCACAGAAAAAGTAATCTGTATGAATCAACTGTTCATATTGCATGAGGTTCTATCAATCAAGGGCATTACAAATTTGAAAGTTATTTTAAAAATTCCAACAAAACGCAAGCTTAATTTTATGTTTGGAAGAATTTTATATTAAAGATCAGAAATGAATCAAATAGCAGTTTATAAAAATTATGTCTGCATAGCAGATAGAGAATTAATTACCTAATGTCTCCTAATGCCCTTGCAAGACAATTGCCCATAACATGATCTCATATGCTCTATCCAGGTCTATTTTAAGATGCTTTGCATAGCTGCATCTTTTTTGTATGCTGTACAAAGCACAAACAATTTAGGAATTGAGTTCAGGGAGATAGTTAAAAATTCACTTGGGTCTCAGGTAAGATCAGCAAGGTTATTTTCCTTTCAACTTAACTCATATTTGAAGTGTAGTAACAGTAATCCTGTTATTGGAAAATATGCTATGGCATTAATTCAAAATTAGACATTAGGGGCCATAACCAGGCATCATTCTGCATATAAAACTCAAATCAATCTCCTTCTAGTTTCTGCATATGGAACAATGACAATTTTGACCCTTAACATTTTATTTTATTTTATAGATGATAAGAGCAAAATGTGTTTTTAGATGAGCATTTGCAGTTCCCATTGAGATTAAGACATGAATACACATCTGAAATGGAATTTTGTTCTTAAGTACCTATATATGCTTCTCCTATGACAAAATCATGAATTTATTTTTATTCTCCCATATCTAATTTTATGTCTTTTTCTTTTACTCTCCCTGTGTTCTTCAAAGCTTTCAAGTAGCATTCTGGATATGTACAACAGTGACCAAGGAATGACGGCTGCCAATATGGGTCTTACCAATACTTCCTGTCCTTCTAATTTGCCAGTTAAAATTGAAATCACAGGTAATGCAGCTTTGAGATTTTTGGCAGACTAAAAAGCTTGTTTAAACAAAGGCTGAAGCATCTATCTGTTTGTAGAACAAATGTAACCACACAGATATAAAATATAGTAGAAGTGATTTAAATACACATTGGACACCTTCACAGTGTATTGTTTCTATTCTCTAATTCCTTATTAGCTGGTTTTAGACCATCCATGTGATTGTGTTTACTCTTGGTAATGAATTATGAAATGTGGAGAACAGGTAAGGAACATGGTTAGCCATTTAGCATTCTATTTCTAGATGACCAGTAGCCTTCCTGAATCAGAATCTTCTGGTTCAAAACATTTTTCTCTCTTTGTTCTGAAGTGAATATCCCTAACAATAAAAGTCATGGTAGTCCTTGCTGATCCTTATAACTAGACACATACAGCTAATGGCTGTAATTACTGTAGGATACATAATTGATCTGCACACATTTTGACTTCTGGCCCATGATATAAATAAATTATCATTCATTACATTTGTTCCAGGTCATCATAAGTGACTCTCTTAAAGGTTCACAATACAGCCATTCACCACATTAATGAATTAACATCTTTCAGACTTTCATTCAATTAATCTAAAGAATGTTAACAACCATACAGTTTATCAGTGCAACTTAAAGGAACAAAGAGATTATTTTCTTCCTCTTTCTCCAACATACAAATCTGATTATGCCTGGCAAGATAATAGGAACTCAAATTCACTTTAAAGTATTATAAAGTTTTCTATCGCCACAATGTAAAGTACAACAAATTGGATACTGCTTCCTTAGAATTTTAAAAATTAAAAATGCATGATATTTTTTTTTAAAAAAAATCTCAGCACATACTGTAAACAACAAGTAAAGAAGTAGCAAATAGCAAGAAGAATTAGGAAGTCTGAGATGGTAAATTTTTCTTAAAACCTTGTTTGTAAGAAGTTTACTGTTCACATAGAATAATCCATAAACTGTTTAGTTAGACTTTACTTTCTATCACAGATACACACAGAATCACAAAAGAGAGACTAAAAAAGGACAACCATAATCTCAGTGAGTACATTTAACACTTTCCAAATATTTATTATTGTTAGTAGACTATGGAAATAACTCCTTGCTTTAGAGTTATTGTTGAAGAAAGACTGAACAAACTTTTTTTTGTATGTGAAGGGATCTGAAAAAATTGACATGGACAATAAACCAACTCTTTCAATTTTTCAGCATAAATCATGTCTTTAATTTCTTTTTTAAAATGTCCTAGTTGTAAGCCATTGCCAGATTTTATCTTGATCTATTTTCCCCTTGATCTTTTATAGAAATTGACCATGTAATGCTATTTCATGCCAGTATTCTGTTCTTGCTTTTATTATATTATTTTGTTTCCTACACATTCAATAAGTTTCAATTTTAAACTCGCATCAGTGCCTGTTCTTCCTGTCTCTTATGCAATTATTTTCTTGTTTGACAATTTGTTTGATTGAAGTAAACTTTTTCCTCCATTTCTGTGGGGAAGACACCATCTATTAATATTTCTATGGAAATGTAATGTATAGTGAATCATCATTTACTTTATTGGTCTTACTCCAAATTGGCCAGTTCAGGGTGTGTCCAAATCATATAATTCCAGCAGTGTATTATATCATAGGTATGGCCCAGGTATGGGTGCATTTTATGGTGTTTCCATCACTATTTTTATACCTAGCTCTTTTCTCTTTTTTTGTTTTTTGTATGTGCTGCTTAATAATCACATTTTAAACTTGTCCATATCTGATGTTATTCAACTATAATGGCTCCTGCTGGTTTGGCCATTTAGCAATAGCAATAGTATTCATTGTGCTCTACAGCACTTTCTAGGCAGTTTACTGAGTCAGCATATTGATGACAATGTGAGTCTCATTTTACTGACCTTGGGAAGATGTGAGTCTGAATCAAACTTCTTACAGTGGGCAGAATGCGGCAATACTGCATTCTAACCACTGTGTTACCATGGCTCCTTTGGCATTTCAATTTTCATATATTGTTTTTGATTTTACCCCAAATTATTAAATATTAATAATACCACATTTTTGGCCCTCAATGCCTGGGGTTAATCTAGATATGTTGCCTATTGCTGTGTGCATAGAAGAAAATCCTGAAATGACCAGAAATTGATTTTTAGGACAAAGAACTAGAATGCTCAATTTGCAGAGATTGTCTGTGGGGCCCATATCATCTTATAAATTGTAATAACTTGTGCCATAAGTATTCGCTCACCCATTCGCATAATCAGAATCAGTTGTGAGCGAATACTTTTGGCAATATAGTGTATTTTCTTACCCAGTTTAAACTAAGTAACCAACATCCCCACTTCACTTAATACCCTTGTATTGAATTATGCAAGAATTGGTGAAGTTAACTTAATTGGAGTGTATTTTATTCCCATTGTTTCTGTGCAATTTATATGCCTCATGCTTCATGGGCATCGTAACATGAAAATGCACATTCCAAATAAATTATGTCTGTGTGTCAAATAATTTGAACAATATTCTAGTTAACTTGATATTTTTACGTCTGAATAATCATTTTGGTGACAATGACCACTAACTGTGCCGTAACATTCTATAATAATATGAAGCAAATGGATGGCTGCATTCAACGAGCAGATATTAAATGTAAAAATGTTGGGTGTGAAAGATCAGATTCACACACGAAGGTCAAATTAACCTGATTTAATTATACACATCCCTATGCACAGGAATATTCTTACCTGCTAACATTTAAATAAGGATTAACAGAATTAAAGGAGATTGGACTTCTGCTTGTGGCCACATAGAGATTCCAGGCTGATCCCTGTTTTAACTCTACCCTCTGGCCCTCCTTCCTCTACACAATATTTTACAATGAAAAAGTGACTCATACTGTTTGTTTAAAAAAAACCACTTGTAAAGTAATTAAAAAACTTAAAGTATATTTGTTATGTACTATTGAGCAGGGTTTTTTTTACCAAATTTTCAAGCATGAATCAAGATTTACAATATGTGAAAGAACAAAGCATACATTTTAAAGATCAAAGCTAGACCTTCCTTAAAGTAAACATGGATGAAATTGTAAAGTAAATATTTTCATTCAAATGAAAGCAAACACATGATGGTATTATCACCTCTTTGCAGCCTTTCAAAATAACTTGTCTGATATGATAAAAGCACTGATTCATGAGCACCAATTCACAATTTTAGTTCATTGTCAATCCAAATGAGAATCACAATTTGAACATACAGCCTTAATATTAGAGGTACACATTGTTATATCTATCTTATATGTTAAATCCCTATAAAAGCTTTGTTAGTTGCATAGTTTAAATGAAGAGTTAGGTGTTCTTTCATTAAAAATAAATATTTTTTTTCTTCTTTTTCCCCTTTTAAAATAAGTTGTCTTCAGGATAGTTAAACTAGCTGTTTAATGGTTTTCACAGATTAAACATTTTCAACATTTACAAATACTGTGACATTTTGAAATATGGTGTTTTGTATCAGAATAACTGCGTTGCTGTTTGTTAACAAATTATATCTTTTCTGTTATATTCTGCTACTATTAAGATATCTTGTTTTATAGTTGAAAGAAGAAGGAGGTATAACATTAATTATCGGATCAAAGAGCTTGGCACCCTTATTCCAAAGTCTAATGATCCGTGAGTTCACCTGTCATTTTTATCATTGTATTTAGAATTTAAATTTAAATAAAATAGAAAAAAATGGAGCAGAGTATGAAACAGGAATTTTCGATGTGATATTTAGTGTGGACATTTTGTCCAAAGTGGCAGATTGCTAGAGTCAATTTTTGTGTCAGTTGATGGATAATTTCAGATTTCAATTTAACTGATAATCTACGCATAATATATTGGTCCACACAGTAAGGTATTTTTAACATGATACTTGAAATAACATTCTTATAAGATAAATGACATTTGGGGCTAAGTATCTCCTTATTAACAGTGACAAATCATATTAGCATAGATATACAAAGCACTTTCATATAGTATTTTATATAAAAGTCTGTTTTAGTTTGTTTTAATCATACAGGTTTTAAAATATGATATGGAATTGTTGCTAAAACTAAACTATGATTTTAGTGTATTATTAACACTGAATATCAAAATTAGATAAAGCCTTTTATTCAAATAAGAATAAAAGCATGTTCATTAGAGGATCATGTGAAAAGACTTATAAATTTTAAATTATATTCAGAAATTTATGCTTAAATTGTCAGTAATATATGGTTCCTAGTTCATTAATGGAGTTCTACACATAGATTTTAATCAGAGTTAATAACAAAAGCATTTTTACTAAAAATATAAAGACTATAAAAATAGAATCATGAATCTGCATTTAGAACTTACACAAAAAGGCACTTTATTACGTTCTTTTGACACTTATTTTCATTCTGGGATTAATTTTAATATATAAGGGCTTTTTAACTATTCTATTAAAATTTCCATTCAGAAGCAATAATATCTAAGAGTGAATAATGGTCATGTAAATCATTATTTCATATTAATATAAAAGATTTTGTACATTTTTATGAATTTTGCTGACATGCACAATTGTGAAAAGGTTATCATTACTTTCTACAGTGATATGCGCTGGAATAAAGGAACTATTTTAAAGGCATCAGTGGAATATATCAAGTGGTTACAGAAAGAACAACAGAAAGCTCAAGAATTAGAGCAGAGGCAGAAGAAATTAGAGCAGGCTAATAGGAGACTGTTGCTACGAATTCAGGTTTGTAGAGAAAAATGCTCATTCAAAGCCAATCTCTTCCTTCCTCCATCTTTTGATTTTGCTACAGCTTTTACATGATCAAACTGTATTCACTGATTATAAAACACATACACATAG
This sequence comes from Thamnophis sirtalis, assembly GCF_051295495.1. Classification (NCBI taxonomy): domain Eukaryota; kingdom Metazoa; phylum Chordata; class Lepidosauria; order Squamata; family Natricidae; genus Thamnophis; species Thamnophis sirtalis. The sequence continues at coordinate 56,068,223 of NW_028261389.1, read as the reverse complement.
ATCTACACTATAAGGGGGAAATCTATATTACTTGGAGACTTAAGATACATTTTGAAAAATATTTCTTATCTTGTTTTACTTTGGGGTACATTGTCCAACATGCAATTAAGCAGCATATAATTTTCTGGTCACTTCCTATAATAGACTGTAATTGATCTACAGAATGTTTAATTGGGTAAGGATTACGCACAGGTTCTAGATAGCATTCCTAAATATTGTAAGAGGATTAGTGGGAGAACAGAGGCATTTTAAAGTATTTAGTGCAAGGCAAAACCTATGGGCCTGTTTCATTTTTAGAGGTAAATAGTGCAACCAGAATCAAATGAATAATCTCAGCCACAATAATGCAGACAAGTCCCTGAAATTTTCTTGGAAAGATTTCAGAAGTGGTTTGCCATAGCTTAAATTAAATTAAAATCAAATAGACATGTATAGGACTGTGTTGTAAGGTACGGTGATGTTAGATAACAGAGTATTAAAGCTCTAGTAAAATTGATAGGACTTCCACGTCTAAGTAACACAGCGCTAAAGAACACTCTGAAATTACAGGGTTTGAAAATATGTTATCTAGAATATGCATAACATGGTAAATAGATGTTTACTGAAATCAATCATTGTTTCTATAAAAACAATCAAAGTGAAACATGTGAAAATGTGGGCATTTTAAAATTCTGAGAGTGCACTGTCCCCCACTTTGATTATTTTTGGTCCGATGAACTCAAGAACCAAGACAGTGGGAATTTGTGGAGAATTTCTAATAGAATATCTATTAGGATCATACTTCAACTGATTAGTTTTTCTGACATGAATTAAAAACGTGATCTTGATCATTTCAAATAATTTAATTTCTTGGGAGATGAACTTAATATGAGTTAAGCCCAGGCAATTGCCTCCATAGTATCACTGCTTCCCCATAATTAAAAAGCCCTGCTAAACAGTTACATTAAGCAACCATTCTTTATTCATACATTAGATCTCCCTCATTTTCCCAGTATCGTATCTGACCTCTGTCTTCTTCAGATGTCACCTGTATCATGGAGGATATTAAGAATTCATTCTACCAGCAGAATTGCATCTACAAGCAAAATAGGAAGACCATATCATAATATTTTAGATTATTAAAATATTTATATGTTAATATTCTAAAATAATTTAAAATTATTAATTTTGTTATCAATCTTCTTATAATATTAGTTTTGTTTACTACATTATACTATTTTAATATTTGTTATGTACACAACACTGCAAAGGTTTCCAATCTCAGCTGTCATAAGTAACAAGGGATAAGCCTGGGTATTTAATATTTCTGTAAACTCTGAAGCAAGGAAAGAAAAATGTTTTTGTTTTGCTTTGAAAATTTTGGAGAAAAATGGAATGTTTTTATTTATATAGTTATTTTTAGCACTCTATATAGTTATTTAGTTCAGTACTCATTATGATAGTTATTCAGATATGACTTTCTTTCTCTCTTTCTTTTTCTTTCTTTTGTTTCTTTTCTTGTTCCTTCCTTCCCTTTCCCTCCCTCTCTCTTTTCTTTTTTTCCTTTTGCTTTCTTTCTCTCTTTCTCTTTCGATTTCTAGGATACTAAAGTGAAAATATACTTTGATGAGAACAATTTTAACATTAACTGAATTTATTTTTAAGAAATATTTTACTGCAAATGCATATGCAAAATGCTTAGCTTTAAAATGAAGCATTCTTCAATTTTGCTTATTTGAAGAAGCTGATAGGGAAAAAATAATCCTGTAAAGAATTGTCAATTTTATATGTGCGTTTATGTGTATTCTGGATGCAGAAAGCACTGATTTTCCAGAAAAATTGTGAAGAGGCTCAGATTATTTTGTTTCAAAGGCAATGTATAAAGAATTTTTTTCCGAATCTGAATCTCCCTCTCTTTAATTTCTTCTAAGCCTTTATTTTTATCATTCTATTATAAAATAATAATTTAATTATATTATTGTTTTATGAACTTTTGGAAATGTAGCGATTTTTCATTAATATCATTTTTATCATTTTGTATCTTGATTTTCAATCATAGATTAATGTCTTTTGCAATTTGGTTATTTTATATACCATTTTATGTATCATTACAAAATAAAGTATTATGAAATATCTCATAATCTGTTTTCCATTTTTCAGAAGAAAAATGCCTTAGATTTTTTTTATTCCCTCATCATTATGGCTATTATGTAGTCTCTATATGGCTTTATGAAAACATAAAAAACTGTCAGACTAGATTTCAGAACTGCACCAGAGATACTACTGTGTTGAATGGAATCCCAATGATTTTTTGTAAATCCTGCTCTCTAAATATTTTGTTTTCTCACGCAGGAGCTAGAAATACAAGCACATGCCCATGGACTACCCACCATGTCTTCAGTCAGCGTGGTTGACTTAGCATCCAGGGTCATGAGACAACAGGCATATCCAGAAGAGAATTCAATAGACTATATTCAACATCTAGCCATGGCTCATGAGCAACATGCTGATCTACATGACCCAGTTGCAGCCTTTTCTGATCCCCTCTCCCATTTTACAGACTTGTCTTTTAGTGCTGCCTTAAAAGAACAGAGACTAGAAGAAATATTACTAGATGATACAATATCACCACTTGGGATAGACCCTCTTTTATCTTCTGTGTCTCCTGCCGTATCAAAAGGAAGCAGCCGAAGCAGCAGTTGCAGTTCAGGTGATGACGTATAACATAGAAGAATATTCCATAGATAGAATAAAAGGAATTCTCCCTTGTTTTACTGGTGCTATATTTATGTTACTGCTTATTTCAGCACAATCAGGTTGGTTGCTGATAGAATGTGTTTTAGAAAGGATTGAGTATGAAATAAAAAATAAGAAAATGTTCCAACTATATAGAGAGTAGTAAGATTTTACTCTTAGGCAAGACAAGTGGGGCACATTTTCAAGGAGAACATTACTTTTTCATACACACAGGGCAAACATTTTGAATGACAGCTTAATTTATTCATTACAAATTCTCTGAATCATGAAAAGAAGTTTGAGATAACTCTTTGGCCTCTGTGCATGGAAGTTAATATATAGAAGGCCTACCGTACCTTTTTATGTAGAAACATGTGTAAAATCTACTTATTTCCATAACTCTCTTGTTTGGAAGTGATGACTCAAACCATCAGACATTTTGTATCATTCTTATTTATTTACCAGGAATGCTGTACATACATTACCTTACAATTTTATTCCACTATTGTGTTGAAGCAGGTTGATGCTAGAGAATGTTGGGGTCAAAGGTAGCGCATTGCATATCAATCTAAAACTAGAGGGTATGTGTTCTAGTAGTTCAATATTACTATAGTTCAAGGATGCTTCAACTATTGAACATGAGAAGCAAGAGCCTAAAATAGATATTGGAAACAGGAACCTAAAATAGATATCTGGCAACTTCTAGAAATTATTCTAGGTATCATAGTGGATCCATAATAGCTTACAAAGATTCAAGTTCAGAGAATGTACTTCACATCCTGGAATTCTTGACATTGATCATGAAAATATTTCCTACCAATTTAAATTATTTACTAACCAGGAATGAATCCTAGTGGGTCGTAAACTTAACAGCATAGAAAGTGTGCACTAGGGATATAAAACTGTATTGCATGTGGGAAGACTATCTTCACATAATTTGACAGCCTATATTCCCCATAAACAGGCTATAGTGCCCAGCAGTATCACTTGAAGGTGAATTATATGATCACAAATTGGTGTATTTTGTCCCAGTGCATTTTGGAGATAAAATCACCCAGTGGTTATAAAAAGTCTAGGCCATATAAAGAAAGGCCTAGGTTGATGCAGTCTAATACTTAAAATTATAAAAGACTGTTATGAATGTTAATTGTTCCAGTCACTAAAGAAGAGACATTTTATTTGAATGGAGAAATTGTACTACAGGAGTATAGCTTCTGGAAACTATATCCCATTAAAGTCAGGAAACATGTTGCGGAATTCATTGTGAATATTATTTGAAATGAAATATAAATGTTAGGTATGAAAAAGGAATAGATGGATAGATAGGAACCAAGGTCAAAGAGATTGAAGAACTCAGAATTTTTGCCATTGGAACGTTTCATATATACCATACTTCTTAGAAAGTGTCTGTTTATATTACACACACACACACATACACACACACACACACACACACACACACACACACACTCTTTATAAAGATTTACCATCCAAAGGTGAAACTAGTTGACTTTGGGATAATCTTGAAAATTGGCTTAAGGATGTAGATGTCCACAAAACAGATTGATAATGAAAAAAGAAGTTTAGTAGACATGGGTTACCTCAATTTTGGCTATATGACACTCTGGAGAATAGCATGAAATTTTGATACAAAAGAAGAAGAAGAACCATACAACAAAGTAGGACTGCCAAAGAATCTAGGAAATTTCAAAATAACCTTATGCTGAAAACTTTCCTAATGAATATATTGAAATTAAATGGATTATATGTCCATTATAAATTAGATTCTATTGAGGTGCTTGCTATTTTGTTTTTTTTAATCTTGCATTTTCATCTGCAATATAATTTTATTGATGATGTTACAATATACATGCATTTGTGTTTTAAATCTCAATTTAAATATTTTAACAAAGGAACTTGTATATTTTATGTCTTTCCCCCACTTCTAAAAAAATAAATGCACTTCATGCAAAGAAGACATTAGAGCAATTTGCACAGTTCTCTCTCTCTCTCTCTCTCTCTCTCTCTCTCTCTCTTTCTCTCAGAGCATGAGAGACAGAGAGAAGAGAGAAGAGAGAAGAAAGAAGAGAGAAGAGAGAGAGAGAGAGAGAGAGAACTGTGCAAATTACTCTAATGTCTTCTTTGCATGAAGTGCGTTTATTTTTTTTACCAATATTTGGAATATAAGATCAAGTATTGAAAGATCTTTATTGTGTCCTTTATGCAAATAAAGTAGGATTTGCCTTCGTACCGTGTTCTCATACATGGGGAAGACCAAATAATTATTTGAGTATTTGTTCAAATATATTTGAAACCCAAAACCCCAAAAGCTTTCAAATAACTTAGTCAAGACTCGGTAATAAATATGTAATTTTCATGTGATGAAGGTCCTAGGAATTTACAACTAAATTACTCATTGGAAGAGAAACTTTGGATTTTTTTAATCTCTTTTTTTCTAATAAGAGATATTCAAAATTCTCTAATTCGTTTAATCAGAATGAACAGTAAAATTAAGAAAAATTATTAATTATTTAATTAATACAGTAAATGTAGGTACTAATGAGATAAAATTCAAACCTAAGCCTTAGGATATCTTAGAGCAGAGATAAGATTCTACAAAAACTGAAAAAATGAAAAAGAAAAAAATGCTATGGCTTTATATCACTGTAATAATTCCATCACTTAAAATTAAGAATATTGTTATAGATCATTTGATTATAATAGGGCTGTGTTTATAAAAAAAGATTATTGTAATTTAAAATTATGTGAAGTCTTGTAGATTATTTGAATTTACTGTTACTGTTATAAAAATAATTGTTATTTTTATAACAATTACTATTTTTAATATTAATACAATCACTTGTTTTTAAACAACTGCATGCAAAAGAATATGCTTTTTTACCAAATCTGATTCAATCTTTATTAAAGTAGTTTTAACAAATGCTTATATTTTATTTATTTAAAGTATGCAATTACAACATAAGTAAAATAGATCTTTTTATAACTTGCATGAGTTCAGAATGGCACTAAGCAATATATCCAGTGACACAAAATAATAATCCCAGTTAAGCATGCTTACTGAGGAGACTATGTTGAACAATAAATACACAATGCTATTCTAAATCATGTTCATGTTGCTATGTACAATGTCCTTAATATAATCCTGTCTTTTTTTGTTTTATTCATGTTCTTAAAGTTTTGGAAACAATTTAAAATGCTATAGTAATTGCTGGTAGGCAAGATGATACTGAATAATTAATAAAGAAGCTGTACCAACCTTTTAAGTATATTAAAACTTCCTCTTCAGACAGTTTAAGAGAAACAGCATATTTTATCTCAGCAAGTAATACATTGGAAATCATTGATAATTACACAACATTGTGTCATTCAAAAGATATCCATGTTTCATGAATTTAAGAAAGAATTTTAGCATTTAAAATTCCCAGTACTAAGTGTGTGTTTTTCTAGAATATATTTAAATAATTATGCATATGATAGAATGGTACATTGTGATTAAATAGAGTACAATGCTAGCAATAGCTTTGTAGCAGCCTTGCATAATTTAAAATTCACAGTCTTTAAAAAGGCTATTTAGCATGGCATGTGAGTGTACATATACTGATTTATTTGCTTTGGACTTATTTAATTATAACTCTTAATTATTTTGTTGTACACAGTGGGACTAATTAACACTTGTAATTTAATTAATTTTGAATTTGATGAACTAGAAAAGGAAATTTAACATGGGAGCCGATGATGCAAAAGCTTTAGTGTGCTTGAAGTCACAGAATGATCTGTACGTAAGCAGAGTTGGGTCACTCTGTTAATTCAGTTAAATAGCATGAGAAAATGGAATCATAATATACAGATTACAAAAACACAGTCTGCTATCTACTTAATTAGAGACAATGATATTAACAAAAGACTTCCAATCAAATTCAGTGTCAGCATCATTTGTATAGAAAGACAATGTCGATTAGAAGCAAACTTGGGGAGATTTGATGCTAATCAGTGTCAAGTCTGCCAACCAAATCAAGGATGCACCAGTTGTGAAGTATGCCAAGCAATGTTGGTAAATCACTGATACCCATCAACTTAAATATACATCAGTTTCATTAATTGGCAACTACAAGACAAGTGTCGAATGCTCAGGATAGCAAGGATTCTGATACGATCCACCACAATGTGGTTAAGTATATGATTCATGTAATAAGAAAAAGGTGCCTGCAGGCTATTGTTCCTAGCATGGATTAAAATTTGCATATTGCCTCTCCTTATGTCAAAACATCTGGTGTCTGCAAATGCTAACATTTCGTTAAAAAGTTTCATGAGCAAGGAAAAGTAGCCTAGAAATATTGCATGTGACTCATTCAAGCATTATAATTGAATAAGAGGCAGGGCTAGGGAGAGAAAGGCTGATGGAAAACAACTGTATAGGGAGAATTATGGGAGGGTATATATTGTAAAGAGACAGGAACAATGTTCATATTATACAAACATTTTCTTCCAGGTGTCATTAAAAATGACAATTATTCTGATTGAAATTAGCTGTGAAGCTAGAATGTCACTATTAAAATAATATTAATATATTAATTTCTATCTGGAATGGGGATAAGGAGAATGCTTTATTCAGCTGGCATTCTTAATACAATTTTAAAAAATCTTACTGTTATTCATATCTTTCTAAACATACATGTGTTCATATATTGTGAGATGGAGTAAGATATTTTAAACATTCTTCTTAGTAATTTGTGTGGTTCCAAGATTGTACTAGGTATTAGAAGTATTCTAATATTTGCAGGTGTGAGTATATAGCCAACCTTTTCTGAAAGTTCAGGAATGGAGATATCTGGTTAGGGCTTGAAGGGAAAGGTTGTTGGTTTTTTTAGAATCCAAAGGGTGTAACTAGATTAAGAAGTTCAAAAAAATATCCTAGAAGAAGACAATAGCAAATCACTTCTATGGTTTTGCCAAGAAAACTGCTTGGATGAATTGAGCTGAGATTGATTCAATATTATCTGTGATATTTGTACCTTACAAAGAAGGCACAAAAGGTTTTTTGAATGTCTCATTGATAAATATCATACAGGTTTTACAGCCACAGAAAGTCAAGAAATTCCTCCCTCTCTCAATGAGGCTATAAAAGATTCCATTGTATATTTCATATTTACTAACTTACAGACTCTTTTTAAAAAGCAGTGCTGACATGCATTTTATACACCATGCTTGTTTATATATTTGTAAGTAATCCTAATTAGCAGCAATAAACTATGAAGAAACAAAAATAAGAAAAGCCGAGGTGGCGCAGTGGTTAAATGCAGCACTGCAGGCTACTTCAGCTGATTGCAGGTCTGCAGTTCGGCTGTTCAAATCTCACTGGCTCAGGGTTGACTCAGCCTTCCATCCTTCTGAGGTGGGTAAAATGAGGACCCGGATTGTTGTTGGGGGCAATATGCTGACTCTGTAAACCGCTTAGAGAGGGCTGAAAGCCCTATGAAGCGGTATATAAATCTAACTGCTATTGCTATTGCTAAAAAGCCAATAATGCAGTAAATAATATCCCTAACTTATATGCTCAACATGATGTTCCCCAATCATTCATTTTTGAGTCAAACATAAAATGGAATAGTATTGTATGTTCTAGCTCCTTGTGAAATGCAATAAAAGTTTAGAAGTTGAGAGTGAATGAGCTGGAAGGGACCTTGGAGGTCTTCTAGTCCAGCCCTCTGTTCAAGCAGCAGAAACTATACTATTTCGGATAAGTGACTGTCTAGAATCTTCTTAAAAATATCCAGTGATGGAGTGTCCACAATTTCTGGAAGCAAAAGAAAAGGGCAAAGCATATCTTTTGGAGAATTGTGTCCCAATGGGCTTATCAGAGAATGCATCCATCTACTTCTTCAAGCTTGGGAGGTATTTTAGCAGGCCATCTTTAAATAGGCAAGGCTGCGCCTGATTAAACCTAATGCTGTGTCATTAAAGGTTTTAAAAGCGATAACCAACATTTGAAGTGAATTGAGAAACCTACTGGGATCCATTGGGTGACCCAAGAATTGCTACTGATGCAGTTGTCCTGCCAGCCATTCTGGCCATTGCATTCTTGACCAATTTTATCTTCTAAATTGTCTTCTGAAGAAAATCAGTGGGCACTTGGCTACAGTAGTACGTTTTGATTCAATATATGTCTAGCCAGAACCACATACAGGTATATTTGATTTGATTAGAGCTCAGTTAAGTTCTGGGAAAAAAAAACTTATCTGTACATACAGTCCTTCTTGACCTTGTTTTGCATCTGTACAGAACAGAGCCTGCAAGTATAGTCCTTTTTTCAATACATTTTTTTTGTAATGTATGAACACCAAGGATAGGATTAAATCAAGAGTGTCAAACTCAACTTCATTGAGGGCCGCATCAAGGTTGTGTTTGACTTTGGGGCCGGGGGGGGAGAGGCATGACCATGGTAGTTGTGGTCAGCTCAATGTCACTAGTGTAAGGGGCTCCTGTGGTGGTCCGAGTGCTCTGCAAGTGAAAACGGGCTCCCGAGCTCCATTTTTGGCTGTGACTGCCTCCCTGCCAGTGAAAACGGAGCTCAGGAGGGCCACCCTCCCAAGCTCCATTTTCACTGGTAGAGGCACTGTGAACCACTCCTTCCCTGTTTCCAGGGCGGCCAGATCTAAGCACCCAGGAGGCCACATCTGCCCCCGGGCCTTGAGTTTGACACCCCTGGATTAAATTAACTAGCTTGTTCCATTCTTGTGATCAATTTTTCTTGGAAATCAGAAAATCAGTTGCTTCTTGGAGTGAAATGGGTGCCATATAAATTTAAATTTAAATAAATAAGGGTAGCAGGAGAAACCATAATGTCTCCAGCTCTTCCTTAAAATTAGTGATGAAAATCAGCATTTCCATCAAAGTGGAAATGCAGAAAGATATAATAAAATTCATTCATATTAGGATAAGTTCCTAACTTCTTTAAGTTAATTTTTGCTTTTTATAACTTGTAAAACAGTCTGCATCTTTTGGTACCTTTCAATATACTCTTTCTAAATGTAGGTATTTGTCAAGACACAACATTTAAATACATGAAAAATATCCATTTAGTTCTGATAATGATTCGTATGTAGGATGTATGGCTAATTTATGGCAGAGGCGGAGATTTTCATTTAATAGATTTTTGTTTGATAGCATACTGTTGTGGCCCAGCAGGAGCCATTGGAGCTGCCACCAGACTCTGACAGCGAGGGGCCCTATGAGCCAGCTCTGGAGGATGTGGAGGACCCTGGACAGGGTTCCGACTCCGAGCAGGGTGCAGAGAGGCTGGTTGGCCACCAAGAGGCGCCTGAGCCTTGGACCAGTGGGGAGGAGACAAGGGAGTGTGATCCTGACGTCAGCAGTGAGTTGTTCCTGGATGCCTGGCACTGGAGAGCTAATAGGCATAAAGAACAGTTGTGCAGTTACAGGAGGTAATTGCACTCAGCTGCTGGTAATTAGGCACCTCTCCAGACTATAAAAGGAATGCTTGTGCACACATCCCTTTTGCAGAAGTGAACGCATGAACTAATGTTGGAGAACATTACTGTGAGCCTGGCAGGCTGGATTGCTGCCGAGGCTTATCTGTGTTGGATTGCTGCCAAGGACCTCTCTGTCTGTTAATAAATTCTCATAAAGTATCTTTGGCTTGGAGTGTGTTGGTGTGGGACGAGGGGGGTCAGAACAGCATACTATAATTCTTTCATTTTCTTCATTATTTACCTTCTAGAAAACTTTGCATATATGTAATCAAAATGCTGTAGTCTTGCAGCTTTCAGGCTAATGAACTAGTCCTCCTGTAGCATCTGATTTTGGTTTGAAACACCTGGCATACAGGAAATCAATTGGTGAAAATATCTTTGTGCATGAGTCAGAAAATTCCAAACAGTTTTCCTCACTCCTGAAAGCAGCAAGGCTTCTCTTAAGTAGTTATCCATAACTATTACTTTCTATACTTCCTAATAAACAAAATCCTAGCATTCTTTCCTTCTTCAGAGGGAAAGCTGATTTATCTTAAAGCACTTTTACATTTTTTAAAAATACCAGCTGTTAGAAAAACCCTGCACTTTCATGCCAACATAAAACAACCACAATAAAGAAATTGGTGAATTGTCTAGTTTCAACCCATTCTATAATGCTGATAGTAAATGAAGCTTAAAAATGGAGAAATGTAGTTTGAAGGGAATCTGTAGTCAACATTTGCTTGAGCTTGAATATTGATCTATACAGAATCCATGCCTTAATAAAAAGGATTTAAATTGTCTAAAGAATGGATTTTTTCCCCAGAACTCAGACAGAAGCTAGAATTGTATGCATGGCCCCATTTTTACCATTTCATTGTTACAAGCCTATTATCTAACCCATGCTGTTGAAGCTATAACTGTTCATGACTTAATTGTGCTGCTCAACTTTTGACAACTATAGATCAGTGCCCATATTATATGTGGACACATTGTCAGAAAATGTGTAGCTTTAAGTAAAAAAAAAAAAAGAAATCAAGATGGATTCTTTCCTATTTACTGTGCAAATTAGGGGACAGCTGAACTTTCCCCAAAGATTCTTGCATAATAAGATTACAGGTCTAGATACAAAGACATTTTGCAAGTAAAATTACATAATTTTAACAATTATCAATTATTAATTCAGATTCAGAATATGGATGGAGAACCATGAAATAATGCTTTTTTAAGTATGACATCTCACAATTATACCAATTGAATAGAGACAACATTTTTTTACTAATTATGATTCATTAATAGATCCAGTTAATAACATACATTTTACTCTTGAAAAGCATACTACAATAAATGTTTTTAACATGAAAATGAGACTGGGAAAATGTCATCATCTAAATTCTAAATCCAAAATTTATCCAAAAAGTTATTTTTGATGGTATGTTAATATCAATTCTACTTGAAAAAAATGTAATTAGTAACTTTTCTAAATAGGTTTTCACTTATGCATTACTAGAGTTTTTCGCACAAATACCCTTGTTGACTTTTTCTCCTCTCTTTCTTCTCTGTTTTGCCAGATTTAATTTTAGTGGTGTCATATTTCCTTACAGTAAAATAAATAAGATGTATATCAGTGAAAATGAGTCATTCTGATATGGAAACTGAAAACATCCCAATGGCTTTTTGATGTCTCCTTCGTTTAATATTTACCTGTAGGCATATGTGAATTCCTTCCATTGAGATATCTAGGTACAATTTATGGAATGACACTAATACAGGCATTCTATCTTAAACTCACAAAACTCAGATATTCTCTTAATTTTACTCTAAGGAATTTTAAATTGACTCTGTTAAAGCCAAGGTTATTTGCCTTGGGGATGCCTAATGGAAGGAGCATTATAGCACTGGCCACAAATAGGTATCTGGAGAGATCCAAGTGCATGGTGCTTCATTGACAGTTAATAGATTGCACTATTGCTGTAGCACAGTGATCTCTGAGGCCAAGGGTCATACCTTTCCCTTAATATTTAAATAAAGATACTCGACTAGAGCAGAAAACAGCTTATTGCCGGTTATAGCTCCTGCTCAATTTCCAAAAACCTTTACAAAGTCATGCTAATTCTTGGCCTCTTTAGAATGCACGATAACCTTTCATAAATCTATCTTTTCCAGATGTCCTTGGAAATGACAGTTATAAAACTACAAATGATTTGTAATGCAAAACAGGGAATGGCAGACTTAGAGATTACTTCTTCATGCACTAAAATGACTGAAGAGTGTAACTAAGCAAGGTTCAAAATGCATTAATGGGAAGCTTTTGACTGTCTTAAAGATATTTAAGAGGTACTGTTGTGAAGAGAAGGGAGGGGCTTTGAACTGTTTTTTATAAAATTAGGAAGCAATCTTAGGATCCTGTAGCAGAATTGCTGTGAATCCTGCTAAACAGTTATATACAACAAATGGAATGCTATCTCTTCTCAAGCTCCAAGAATTTAAAATGGATTATCTCTTCTGATTTTTTTTTCTTTCTGTACATACTGAAATTGATATATCATTCTTGCATAGATTTCCCAGCATTTACCATTTTCAAATTGAAAAATGCCTTTTTGGTCATTCTGTTACCTCATATATATGGTTTGGGATTTTTTCCCCCTTTTAACATAGTAAAACAAAACCTCATTGGAGGATTTGAAATACAACAAGCCATAGTTAACTCAATGTCATTTGATGTACATTTGTATAATTCTATAATTTATGACATTGTCATTTGCATATTGACAAAAATGTAATTAGATCACTTGTATAACTATACAAATTACTTTGTACAAATGAAGTTAAATCTGTCAAATGTATGAATTCAGATTTAAAGAACATTCAAATTTATTAGATATCTCTTCCCTCAAATTGAGATTCTATTGTGTATACATGCTTGCCCAAATTTTCAAGTTGTACTTTACATAAAATATTTAAAAAATTCCTTGATACCCAAAGTGATAAAACTGGGGACTAGGCGTAATTTGACAGCAGTGTTCCAATATCTAAGGGGCTGCCATAAAGAAGGGCAGTCTATTCTCCAAGCGTCTGAAGGCAGGACAAGAAGCAATGGATGGAAAGTAATCAAGGAGAGAAGCAATGTAGAATGAAATTTCCTAACAGAACAACTAATCAGTGGAATGATTGCCTATAGAAGTTGTGGGTGCTCCATCGCTGGAGGTTTTAAGAAGGAATTGGACAACAATTTGTCTGAAATGGTTTCCTGCTTGAACAAGGGGTTGGACTAGAAGACCCCCAATGTTCCTTCCAACTCTGTTGTTCTGTTAAAAGAGGAAGTAAAGACTATAAAAAAGGAATTTTTTGTAGGCAAAAGTATTTTATATTTTTCTGTATATTTTAGATCTGAAAATTAGTGGAGCTACCTAAAAATTATGGTGAAACCCTTTTTTCTCCATCCCACAGTTAAGTAAATAAAACTAGGGAAGAGTAGTAGCTGAATGGTAGAATGGGATCTTTTTCGGAGCAAGGCCTGTAGGTTTTCTGTACAAATTCCTTATTTGCTACTCAAAATGCATAGTGTTTGATGAGCAGTGGTCCATTTTTGTGTAAAGAAATATTTTGTGTGTCATGGTAGAATCAGCACCATCTACTAGAAGCTTTACATTAGAGCCACAAGCTCTGCTGATATGACTTAAACCAAAGAAACTCAAAGTGCTTTTTCTTCTTGAAAATCCTTGCCCATTCAACTGAATCAGCAATATAAGCTTTTGTTATACTATCTTTTGTAATATGAATAAGGGGAATCTAGAAGATTTGGCATCTGGAAAATTTGATGTTTTTGTCAAAGTGGTGATAGTAGATCACACCAGGCACTTCATCCCTTTCAAAGCTGTGCATTATGTCATGATGCCCGTATGATGCTCCAAGCTTTCATCAAGATATGCAACCATCAGTTGTGGATGTGGTCCAGCCTACTTTTATTATTCTTTGACTGTCATTTGAATACAATTGGGATTGGAAGACCTTCAGTGGAAACTGAGTTTATTGTTTCATCTCTTTAATGGCCTGCCATTGCTGCAATGGTCTACCAAAGATGGGGTAGTAGAAGTGATCAGCTTTCAGGTGCAGGCATCTGGGTGTATATTGTCTGTAACTCTAACTAATTAAAAGTGATTTTTGAAGGTCTTTTAATGACCTGGGGACAAAACTGAAACATAATTATTTCATTCATTTATTGTAAATGATCGGGGAGCAGTGTGGTGAGCGCTCACCTCACAATCAGAAGGATGTGAGTTCAATCCTTGGTAGTGGCAGATATTTCTCTCTCTGAGTGGAAAGAGAAAATATCTGCTGTGAGATGCACATAGGTGTCTGGAATGGCATCGGGCCAGTAAATGCTCAGCTCCATTCAGTCACTATGATTCCATCCTGATGCAAGAAATGACAGGGTTATTAAAAAGGGGAGAAATGCAAACTGGATTGGGCCCATAGAAATGTAGCTGACATATGGCTGGATTGTAGCTGAATCTGCTTTCTGAAACATTCTTATGTGAAATCCTTATGTGAATTTTATGATTAGCTTAAGACATATCTAGCATGAAAAGGCTGTTTTAAATTGTTTTGTCAAACATTTTACCCTTAATCTGAACATGTTCAAATTCATTTTATCATTCTGCTTTACTGTAGTTGTGATACAAATGTACCTTGTGACAGGAAAGTTAAGAAACATTTGCACGTTTATCCTGAGACCAAATAAGGCACAGGAATCCCTGAAATCTCCTGCTAGCAACCAGCACCTTTAGGGCCACATCTTCTCAATATATAAAAACTTGGACTAACCAAAAGGCCAAAAGCAAACCATGATAGGAATAGACTATTAATTCACTGCCTGCAGAAGTCCTATCCTCTTGGCAATTCACCTCTTCTAGTTTTGGAGCTGACAAAGATGTCAAAAGACAAAAATGTCTCTTCTCCTGCACTTCTGTCTTGCTTATCAGATGTTATGATATTATATCCCTTAGAGTAAAATATTAGATGTGCCCTGCATGCATAGTCTTTATAGGCTTTTTCAAAAAGTTCCCATTTCTTATTTTACCTCAACTTGTCTCTAGAGAAGAAGCCCAAAATGGCATCATTAAATTGTAAGATCTATAAAATAATAGAGGAAAATGTTATTCTGCTGAAAAGTGGTTCAAATGCATACAATTATTTTTCAGAATGACAATACATAAATAACTGGTCAGAGTTGACTTTACTGACATACATTGTACATATTAATAAATGTTTACAAACTACTTTATTTCACTGCTTTTACAAAATAGTCTTTTCAGTTAGAGTCCAAGCATAATTAACATTAACCTATTGTATAATAAATAGATTTTCCTTGCAGTGTGCAAATATATGAGAAGGTCAGTTCAAGTGAAAAAGCACTAACAATGAATCGAGGATCTTCAATTTTCTGTCACTTAAAAAGTAATGATTATTAATAACCCCCAAAAGTCAAGAAATAGCATCCTCAGAAACTCATTCTGGATTAACTTGCCTCATAAACCTTTAAGGTGACAGCATTAGCTGATAGAATTCAGAAGACCTGCTGTAGTAAGAGATATTTTTTTGCAGCACATACTTATCAAATCTTTATTTCTCGATGTTGCTCTCATAGTCTTTCATTCATCTCTCTCATCTAAACAAATATACTGTTTTATGTCATGTTTTTTTTCTTGAGGTAGAATATAATACATCCAAAAAAAAAAGTCCTCTGTGTTTTTAATTAATATGGAAGGGAGATTTAATGTTTCCATTCCCATCTTCCTTTCCTGGTTATCTTAAGATACTCAATTCTAATATTGACAAAAGCTCGAAGCCTTCCAAACAGCCATATACAAGGCAGCCTCACTGTGTCACATTTCAGAGTGAGGCATCTTTGTGATAGAGAAGACAGCATGATTATTCAGGTTTTAAATATTTTGTTCTTGAAAAACTAGAAGCATATGAGACAAGAATAATGTTTAAAGATAGAGCAGCAACTGAATAAACATGGAGAATAAATATAGATAGATTTTAAATGATTGAGTAAATGAAGCAGGGTTACTCTGGTACTGAAAGAACATGAGTTCATTGTAAAAATCAGAAGGTTACCTGAGTGTTGATGAGGAAGTGTAAGGGTAGCAAATGACAAAATGTGTGTATATGTGTTTCGTGTATATGCTGTAACTTAACATATTTATCTTTGACATCAGGATGTAGATATGTAATTTTCATGAAATATCACCATGTACTTCATTATGCTGATGTATGTGGTATGTAGAGGATGGTGCTTGAAGTACCAGTAACTTTAACTATCGATATCTTCATTCAGAAGATAGACCCGTGATGGTGAACCTACGGCACATGTGCCACAGGTGGCATCCGGAGCCATATTTACTGGCACGCGAGCCATCAGCTCCAGCACTCAGCCTTCTGGAGGCTGGGGAGGCCATTTTTGCCCTCCTCTGGCTTCAGGAAAGCCTCCAGATCCTGGTGAAGGTGAAAACTCCATCCCTGGGGTGGTGGTGGTTCGTGCGCACATTCGCGGGATGTGGGTCATGCATGCATGCACAGGTGGGTGGGGCACATTGAATTGTGGGTTTGGGCACACATGCACGTGCGATAGCATGCCTTTACAAAAAGGTTCGCCATCACTGAGATAGACCAATAGTTTGGGATACATTGGACTGGTTTTTAATAGCACTCATCATTTAACACTTAAAGTCAAATAATATTTGACCTTGAATAAAGTAGCAATAGCCAAATAATTTGCACAATGGTGGAATGGTCAAAAATTGCAAAATCCTACTAGATGTCTATGAAAAACTTGTCAGCTGAAAAGTGTCAAGCATTCCACTAAGTCATTGAGCCATAGAAGTATATAATTAATGCAAAACAAAACAACTGTCCAAGCAGAATATAACAGAAACTGACAATAAAAATATTGCCTCTAGAATGACCATTAAAATTATTGCAAAAAGAAATAATTTGTTATCAAGGAAAAGAAATGCTATAAATAATGCAAGCAGCTGCCCCACAATAGCAGATCTATATTTTATATTGTGTTCCCTACAATATACCTATTCTATGTCCTGATAACATTACTGCCCTCCTGTTACTGGAAGAGAGCAACATGGAGTAGGAAGCACTGTGTTTTAGATTTAAATGAATTTGAAAATAAAATCACACAGTGTGTGATTGTCAAATTTTAAGTAGACTTTCTTGGAATCATATCAAAGCTGAAGCAGATGTATTGAATTTCATTATTGATTCAGAGACTCATGTGAGCATGGTGACAGGGTCAGTCCTTTAGCGAAAATTGATAACTCCTTTCCCAAGTGTTCAATATAAATAAGGAAAAGGGAGAGAAGAGATCGTAGCTAACATCTTTGGCTTCTATACATACTATGTTTTAATAAATCAAACTGTTTTGGGATAGAGTTGTTGAAGGAACATACTAGAGCAGTATTACCTTGAACTTGGCAACTTTAAAGTGTGCGGACATCAATTCCTAGAGTTCCCCAGCCAGTATGAGAGATGACGTCCACACATTAAAGTTGCCAACTTGGAAAAACACTCTACTAGAGGAGTACTCTAGACTTCAATGCTTTTTCTTAGTCTCTGTCTCAGAAGCAAAGATGGAAAGGGAGGATCTGTGGGAGTCAGCTGTAAGTAATGAAAGATTGCTTGGAAAATGCAAGTCTGCCTGCTTTCTACTTCTGCTCCCTATTCACTATTTCAACTGTCATTATAGTTCCCTAGATGTTAGTGCTAATTGAGCAGAAAACAAAAAAAGCTGTAAGCAGTGTTTCATTCATCACCATTTCCAAGCCCCTGCAGCTATCCTTCTGAAATACGCAAGTTTTTTGCCTAGAGTCATTTTTATGATATATGTCATTTTTATATAATATCCTATTAAAAAAAGCTCAAAGTAGAGGGAAGGGAATCACTTCCCTCTTCCAGATTTAAAAATCAGTGTTCCTAATCTTCTGAAATATTGCTGGCTTTTTATCTAGGGTTTCTTCTACAGTCTGTGACACTTTATAACATTCTCACTTTGGAAAATGCACATCCTTTTTGTGGTTGCAATGAAAATGTACAGTAATTTATTAATCTAGTTTGATCCTAGCTAAGGGACATATTTGCCAGCTGTTTTCATTTAATTATGCCAAGAAAAAAGGTTTTCCTTGTATTAAAAAAGTAAGGTTAGCTAGAACAAAAACTCCCCAGTGTGAAAATATGCTACAGAGGAAGTTATAGTCACTTGTTGATTTCAATTTTTAGTCAAGAGTTTCATGTTTGTACAATAAGATTCGGATTCAGGCCCAAGTTGAGTTAAAGGGCTTCCAGATCAATCTGAATTGTATTAAACTATTTCCCAAATTGCCAATTCAGGATTCAAATAGAATAGTGATACAACTAATTATGGGATATAAAATGCCTCCAATTAAGTCTTCCAGGAAAGTCCTACTATCTCAGCTGTGGTTGTACACATCACTTTCTCATAATAGTACCTGCCCTGTAGATCTCTTCCTTCAGGTTTGCTAGTGCCAAGGCTTATAAGCTTTGGATACTTTTTAAACACAAACCATTTTAAGTTAGTTCAATAGCCATTTCACTCCCTTTTGTCTGAAAAAGAATCTTTATGCTTTCAATGTTAGTTTGTATTTGATTTGCAAATCACTTGAAGACTATTTTCTATGAGAAACAACATAAAATACTTTTAGTAAAGGGACAACTAAAATATATGGAAAATAGATTGAGATTGTTTATATATTAGAATATTTTTAATCAGTTGTATGTTGAATGACATACACTTACTATTGTAGCCAGAAGATGTATGTCCAAGGACATTTTACTTAAAGTAGAGCAGGAAGAATAAATACATAATGAACAGGCACTGTGCACAAAATCAGAAGAAGAAAAGAGAGAGAGAGAACTTTCTTCTAAAATGTGCTATGACAGTGAGAGCAGGGATGGCCCTAAAGAACACAATATCCCAATCAAGGATCTAACAAGGATAAAACCACAGCCCAACAGCACTGGCAGGATAAGCTACTGTATATAAACAGGGAGCAAACACCACACTCAGTTGATTGATATTATCTAGTTGGAAATGTCCACAGGTGATATCCAACCTGTTTGTACTGGTTCATCTGAACTGGTAGTGGAAATTGCGGGTGGACCCGCCCCCACCTCAAGCCAAAGCACATGCACGGAAGGCTGAGCACATGCGTGGACGGGCTCACATTTGCGAACCGGTAGGGAAACTAAGTGAATACCACCCATGGAAATGTCTACAACAAAGGAATCAAACTCTGAGAACTCCAAGGATTCCATAGTTCATAGCCTGAGTTAAAGAGGGTCCCCCCTCCTTATTGGAACCATATATGGGTGTCAAATGCTTCAGAATCGAAGAAATTTGCATGTACACAAAACTTTGTCAAGGAACAACTATTTATTATGTATGAATGCTTACAATAGCTTTCCCCTGCCCACCGCTGTCAGATACAAACCTCCAATAAACAGCAGAGCTGTATGAAAAACAGCTCAACAAAATGATTGAAAAGTGATAAGCTAATGATCATGGATGATTACCCCAGACTAAACAATATTATTCCACCACCACCTCAATAGTTTACTAGCTACCATCATCTTATCCTTCTGCCCAGATTTCCTTAGGATGAAGAAGGCAGAAGCAGAGTTGTGAATGGGAGCTCAGCTCCTCTATTCCCATTCTATCTCAAATGATCTGAAATGCTTGCTCTGATATTTGTCTTTGGCATTTTGGCTTCATTAAGCGCACCTAAAGCAGCACACATTCGAAAAAGCCCAATCACTCTTTGTGGTATAAATATGACTCAGCTGGCCAGGCTAGTGTTCTCGGCAGCCCCTCTACCCTAGGCTTCTCTCTGGCCAAATCAGCCCCTTTGTCCAGGCAGAGAATCTCATCTCAATTAAAAAAAAAAAATCATATTGGCAAACACGTCTGAGCAGTATGTTAAAAAAAGTCAAGATTGTACACTTGAAGGTCTGCCCTTTTTTATCTGCACATGTTGCTTTGATTGCATGGTTGCACCAATTCTTTTCTTCCTTAAGCCCCTCCTTGAAACAGTGGTACTTAATTTGCAGCCACATTTTCAGTGGGCATTGCTATTTTAGTTCCTATGTAAGGAATGGGCCACCATTTGATCTTTGACCAATAACCCTAGAAAGAGTTTGAAATTTTTAAAACCACAACAGGAAGTATTTCTGCTAATATTATTTAAAAGAAGAAAGAAGAAAGAGGAATGTCTGCTTTCCCTCAATTGATTCCTCAAACCTTATTCCTTTTGAGGGCTTACCTAAATTCAGCGCCTGAATGCAGGGAAATATCTAAAGCAGAACTAAAGAAGCTTAGATCTTGTTCTAGTAAGTATGCTGTAAATCAGTACAATGTAAAAACTATTGGCCAACAAAGCCTGTGTTTAGTTTGATCAAAGATGGCCCTGAATGCAAAGTCAATTTCCATATCAATTTATCTGATATAGTTCCAGTATTGGCCTTCAGTATTTGATCACCATTTGACTTTTAAATATTTGAATATTATTTCAGGATATAACAAGAAATATTTCACATTTCAATTATTTGGGGTTATTACAAAATACTCCATATTTTCTAAGCATATGTGTTCTGTCACTTGATTTCCTTATTGGAAAAGAGTTGGGTTTCCTTTAAAAGCTGATCCTTGATAGGAAATACATTTTCTGGTCCCTGAGTCATTATCTGGCAGATATAGTGAGCCTGTAGATAGCTGATAATTCCTGATTGAGATAAGGTTGATATTGGGTGTACTGATACTTATATGATTTGCCTCTAAAGGCAACTATTGTCAGCTGGGAATAAAGAATGGACATAAGGCAAAGGTACTTTAGATAACATTGGAAGGAGAGGAGAGGAGTAAAATATTGGGCCAAAGTTCTCACTCTCTTAACAATATTCATTGTGCCCTATAAAGGAGTTTTCAAATGTTTGTGAGGAGCAAGTATGTTCTTGCCAGAGTGGTAATAACATTCAACTATGAAACTACTTGGTTTTTCAGAGAGAAAAATGTCTTTATTGGTTCCCAACAAGAGAAGGGTATGAACAGTGCTTATGGGAATAAGTTCTTCATGTTCATACAGGTTATGGCCCTTATACGGTCTTGGCTGATCTTGAGAAGCTAAACAGAATTGGTCTACTTGCATAGCACATGGATGTGAAAACACTAAGAAGTTTTAAGGCTGAAAAGTAAAAAGAAAAGAAATATTGGAAAAATGCAATAACAGCCTAAGTGTTGTCAACAGAGATTTCTGCAGGTTACGGTAAAAAAAAAGGCAAAATGTTGTCATGTTGATGCAAAGGAAAGTTTGCCTATTTTTTATGTCCATCATCTGCATGATGTACATTAAAGAACATCTGAAGCTTCACTTGTGCCATTTCAGCTGCAACCTTGCCATTTCCCCTCCAAACTTGATTGTTAAGAAATTTACATATAATGACCAGGAATCAATCTTTTATACAATAAGATATTGGCAACAATTCCTTTAAAAAATGGCTTAATGCCCAAATTATGACAAGTTGACAGAGCTAACTAAGTACATTTCTTTGTTTTTGAGATGAAATATTGTTCTGACTCCATTCTTTTAATTTTCTTTGTACTGGAGTACATGGTAAGTGCCGTATTGTAACTGCATTAAGATAATTTTGCTTCAGTATCTAACAAGGATTTAGCTATATGCAAGTTTATAAAATATTTAATAGATGGCACCTTTGATCTTTAACTACCCACATTAAAAGGGGAGGTAAGGGGAATCGTGCAGTCATTTCTTTTGGAAATGAAATTCCAAGCATGTGAGCTTAAAACAGTTTCAAAATACAGAGCATTTGTTGCATGCAGCATTGGCCACTAGAGGTCTCTCTTGGAACAGCTTTCTTTTGAATTAAAGGAAGACTCCTTTAAATATTTTACTCAAAAGAACAGTTTTAGCTTTTTGATTGGAATTCCTCCCTTTAACTTATGCCAGAGAAAGATATAATGCCTCCTTAACCAGTTCACCTGCTGATGAGTAGATGTTGGCTTGACTGAATGAATCATCTTGGATATTTTAATACACAATGGGTAGACTTTGGCACAGAAGTCTGAGCTTTCACCCTGGTTTTCCAAAGACTGAATAT
Source organism: Thamnophis sirtalis (assembly GCF_051295495.1). Classification (NCBI taxonomy): domain Eukaryota; kingdom Metazoa; phylum Chordata; class Lepidosauria; order Squamata; family Natricidae; genus Thamnophis; species Thamnophis sirtalis. The sequence goes on along the minus strand of NW_028261389.1, from coordinate 56,045,808 downwards.
TCTGACCAGATAAAAACAATACAGTAAAAGTGCCTTACTGTTGAGAGACAGGCAGCGTGAGACTTTCAGCTCCACTGAAAATGTTTAAGATTCAACATATACTTAGATCCTGTAATTGCAAGCACAAACCCTTTCTGACTCCTCTTGGAAGAGAAAGGTTGAGTGCATCATTATGATTTTACTTTACCCAAATTTTTTTTTATAAAAATGAATTGGAAATACTCTATTGAAGGCACACATTTATCTTTTATTAAAAATAGTCATAAGGTTTATTCCATTGGGCAAAGACAGCTGAAAGAATGTAAAGTAGCCAAGACAGTATAAGTCATACTTTATTTCATTGTGAATATGACCAGGTCAAATATGCATAGTAGCAAATCATTATTACTTAGTCTCTGAAGCTATCTGGAATCATTGAATCCCACCCTCCACATCCCCTGCTAGATTAGGGTTTGGAATTAGTTTTCTTAGTCAGCAAATCCTTTTGCAAAGTTTTGGCAGAAACATTGTTTAGTTTAGTTTATTCCATTTATGATCGTAGAGCAATCACACACAAAAAAAGAGATAAAAGAAAAGAAAAAGTATTCCTTCCCGATAAAACAACCAAGAAAACTAAACCTTGCTAAGGTCTTGCAAATGTCTATTGGAAATCTGACTCTGCTGCAGAGTAGCAGTTATATTTTTCTTTTTCTTTCTTTTTTTCAATATATTTTTATTATTTTTACATTTAAAACAATGCTGAACAACAGAAGTCGGAATGACTGTACATTCACATTATATACAGCTAGTCACAACTATTGACAGTTAGCCTACTTAATACATTATCAATCCTTCTGTCCAATCACAGTATATACAGTTTGTTCCAGTCTTGTCACCTTGTCTTATACCAGTCATAAAAATCTATTCCAGACTTCAAAATATTCTGATTCCCCTTTATTTTTAAGTTCAAGAGTGAGCCTATCTGCTTCTGCACAGGCCAACATTTTTCTGATTATATCTAGCTCTGATGGTGTATTTTCTTTTTTCTAATATTGTGCATAAGTAGCTAACATTTTTCAAAGAAAAGAAAAAAAAAGAAAGAATAGGATGAAGGAAATATGGGACAAGTTAACAGGGTACCTGAAAAAATTCCCGTTCTAATATACCCCAAGGCACGCATTATTTTAAGGGTGATTTTAATGTCAGGTGATAATAGATCAATTTATTCTAAGGAGAGAGCAATTTTAGACTCACTGAAGTTGAGATGATCTGCACTTAGCATGTTCACAACACCTTTGTGGGTTATTTACTTTTCCCAATATTGTGTTCCTATCTTTACATTCTGAATTAATTTACATTGCCGATACCATAACCCTAGCTAGCAGGATTCCAATAGAAAACTGCACTGTTGGTGTCAAACTAAAGTTACCTGCAAATTTTGGCTTGATGCTTTCATTGCTTCCAAAAGGAGAATCCAAAACATTTTCTGTCCTTCTACATCACCATAAACATAGAACATGCCTTTGAATCTTGTCTGAATCTACTTATAAACCTCTGTTGGTGAATCAAACCAGTCATCAATTTAAGGATTTACAAAGGTTAAACAATTTTATCAAAGGTAAGTTGTAGCATTTTTCTCTTGAATACCAGAGGAAAATTTCAGTCAGGGATAAACAGAGGTAGACCACATAAAAACCTAACTGAATATCTGAATAACTGAACCAAATATCTGAACATGAATTACCATAACTACATACAAAATTGCCCTTTTCCTCCAGGGATTTACATTTACTTGCTCAAAATTAGACCATTTCTGTGCAATGAAAAGCACTTTTCAGTATTTTGGATTTTCTCAATGTTCTGATACTGGCCATTGACTTGAGTAGATCAAAATCAACAGAGGAGAAAAAACACAGAATATTCTTAAGACAGAATCCAGTGTTAGGAAAAAAGGTTGGAGTGGGAATAATTGTCCCCTGGGCCTCTTGAAGTTTTAAAAAGTCCCTGGGGAGAGCCTTTTATTCAGCCTTAAGTAGGTATTATGAAAGATCAGCTGGGGTTCAGCAGAAGAGAAGGCAAAGGAAGCTGGGAGCTGATATTCAAAGACCCAATCCACATTGTTTCACTATTTTCTTAACATTGGCAACAATAGTTTCTTTTGTATTCCAGAGCTCACCAAAATGCATATTAATGCTATTTCCTTTTTGAGTCTTTGAGCACAATCTATTTTTCTCTCTCGAAAAAGTAAGAACTTTTCTTGGCCTATTCATAGTGCCCAGTCATTTATCTTAAGGGTGGCTTTTGTACCATTTCTCACAAGTCAACATAAAGAAATATTGTTTCTCCCCAATCCCCCTTCTCCCATCAAGGTTTTTTGGTTCCTTGTTGTATTCGTTTCCCTATTTTATGTTAGCTTGCCTAATTATTCTGCTATACTTAAATTAGTGTATAATATATAGAAACGCGATGGCTCAGTGGCTAAGATGCTGAGCTTGTTGATCAGAAAGGTCAGCAGTTTGGCGGTTCAAATCCCTAGCACCGCGTAACGGAGTGAGCTCCAGTGACTTGTCCCAGCTTCTGCCAACCTAGCAGTTTGAAAGCATGTAAAAATGCAAGTAGAAAAATAGGAACCACCTTTAGTGGGAAGGGAACAGCGTTCCATGAGCCTTTGACGTTTAGTCTTGCCAGCCACATGATCATGGAGAGATCTTCAGACAGTGCTGGCTCTTCAGCTTTGAAACCGAGATGAGCACAAGGAACAATCTTGGGCATTGAAAAATGACTCACCGTGCCAAATCTTCAATCTCCCCAACTGTAGGGCTAGAATCTATCATGGCACATGGATGTCAAACTCGCAACATCACGTTGTCAACACATGATGTATCACAACAAATAAAAGCTGGGATATTTAGCTAAGGAATCTATAACAAAGGAATTAACATGGATAACTGATATTTAGAAGAGAGGGCAGTATTGGCACCAAGCATAAAAAATGGAAGAAACTGGGTGGGTTTTTTGAATTGTCTGTTTAAATAGCTATGCTGGGAACTATCCTGCTAGGGTTCTTCCAAGCTGCCCCAAGGACAAAGGATTCTTTGAAGGTTTTTGAATCAGTCACTTGCAAGATTCTGCTGTTATAGTCAATTTCAATGAAAATCATTTTAGCCTTCTTGTGGATCTGATTTCCAAGTCTGGTCTACCTAGTGGAGCTGACTTCTGATTTTGTTGTACCTTCACTTTCTTCTTATAATTCAGTGTTCTGATCCCCTCCTCCGTCCAGTAATGAATGCCGAGACAAGCTTAACTGGAATGTCACAGCACTTTATTAGCAAGAAACCAAAACCTCGGTGGCTGAAAGCCAAGCATAACAAACAGATAAGAACCTTGGCAGCAACTCAGACTTTGACAGATAACAGCTTCTCCAGTGTTAGGAATGATGTTGAATCCTGCAAAACCAGGTTCCTCCCAGTCTCTCTTTAAATACTATCTTGAGAGGAGCCTAATTACAATCACCTGGGTCCAATTATCTTTGGTAACTGCGTAGCTGCTCTTTACGTCAATCTGCCCGGCGTTGCCAGGCATTCAGGAACAACTCCCTTGGCTCCTCCCCACTACTCCAATGCTCAGGCACCTCCTGGTGGCCAACCAGCCTCTCTGCGCCCTGCTCGGAGTCAGAACCCTGTCCAGGGTCCTCCACACCCTCCAGAACTGACTCATAGGACCCCTCGCTGTTGGAGTCTGGCGGCAGCTCCAATGGCTGCTGCTGGGCCACAACACTTCAGTAACATTAGGGAAGTGTGTGTCTTCCAAATGTTACCTTGTTCTGGATATAAAATTTGTTTCATCCCTTTTGCCTAGGCAATGGTCCCTACAAATCTCTGCCAAGATTATCTGTTTTCCTCCCCCTACCAGCTCTTTACCCTGTCCCAAATTAGAGTGCTATTTATGCTAGACTTGGCATGTATAAATAATAAATGCTATTTTTTTCTTTTCTGCTGATTGTTCAACCTAAGAACTCTTTTAATGTGAGTAATGATAATATTATCCACTCAGTCATGTCTGACTCTTGGTGACTTTATGGTAAATATAAGTGCCTGGCCTAATATTCTAATTCCCAGCTACATTTTTTCTTAGTGACACAGAAAGATGAATTACAGCAAGCTACTAATTGTGACACATATTTCAGATTACCCACACTGTCTAGCAATAAGTCTTTAAGTACTTTGGGCAGATGTCTGTTCTGGAAATCTTAGGATTTGAACCTGGAATCTTTTAGGAAAATCACAAAGATCTTCATCAGAGTTATAGTTCTTCTCGGTCTAAGAAAATCACTTACTGTATTCTGGTTTTAAAAAGTTTAATTTAATGTAAAACTAAAGTTGAGTTGATATTTGTCCAATACTTTAAAAAGATCAGAGGGGGATGTCAGAAATTAATGGAATGGTCTGTGTGTGTGTGTGTGAGCATGACCCGTCAAAAGCGCGGAGGACAAAATCGCGCTCGACGAAAGCGCGCATGTGACGTCATCACAGCGCGATGAAAAAAATTAAAAATTGAAATAAAATTAAAATTAAAGCAAGGCGATTCACATAAAGGTAAGGGTTAGGTTAAGGGTTAGGGTTAGGTTAAGGGTTAGGGTCAGGTTTACAGCGTTAGCGTTAGGTTTAGCGTTAGGTTAAGGGTTAGCGTTAGGTTTTTTGTTACGTTAACGGTTAGGTTTAGGGTTAGATTTAGGGTTAGGTTAAGGGTTAGGTTTAGGGTTAGGTTTAGGGTTAGGTTTGGGGGGGTTAGGGGAAGGTTTTAGCTTTATTTTTACATTTTTCGATCACAGCGCGATGTTTTTGTCGCGCTGTGATGACGTCAAATGCGCACTTTCGTCGAGCGCGATTTTGTCCTCCGCGATTTTGTGGTGGAACCGGAGAGAGAGAGAGAGGGAGGGAGGGAGGGAGGGAGGGAGGGAGGGAGGGAGAGAAAGAGAATATAAAACAACATCACCCTATATTAGTGATGCCAGCAGACATTTGGAAATTTGCACTGTAACTTGAGAAATATTTCTTTCTGTCAAAATCCTATGGAAAGGTATAGCGCCAGTATAGTTATTCCAAACCTGGATGGGCTTGTAATCTATGGCAAAAACTAGTGGAAGCCCAGTTGGGTAGACAGCACTTCTCTCCCTGCTCCTGGACAGGCTCTTAAACAATGCTTGGCACTTTATAATAAGCAAGTTATAAAACCAATTACATTTAAATAAACACATATCAATGGTTCAAGAATTATGAAATCCTATATAAATATACAAATACTGGAAGCTGGGAAATTGTTCAAAGAATTAGTTTTTTAAATATTCAAGTAGAACTGAAGAACTAAAGCCACAATTAAATCTAGCTTATTGCTCTTCCTCCCCTCCACATCCTACATAGTTGTACTGATTTCAGGTTTCAGTTTTATTGCATTTCTCTATATATACTTTTTTGTACTAGAAAGTTGAATCACAGCATAGTCTCAAATGTAGTTTGGAAGCAGGCCTGACTTTCACTAGATTTTAGCTCTTGTCAAGCAGGCTTAGAATATTGCTCTTTTAATGCTATTTTTAAAATCTTGTGCATTTTTACCACCATAAACCTTCTAAAATGGCTTTTGAAGTAGTGATACAATAACATAAGCCCATATTCTTTGCTTACAAAGAAATCTTGGCATAAATACATAGGAATATTAAAAAACAATTGCCTTTAGCAGCCAAGGCTGTTAAATCATCCACAAGCTATCATCAAGAGTTGAAATCTGCCTGCATATTTTTGATATTATGTTTGGCTGTCTAATCAAAACAGTATGTAAACTGTTGGCAAGTAGAAAGGTAAACCAAGCCAACCTTGTTTACAAGTTACATCTGTGTTCCTGGAGATTTTCTGAAGCAAAACACAAAAATAGTATTGCAATGAAGCAATGTCTTTGTTCTGGATATAAATTCTCCACACATCACAAGTGATTTATTTACTTGCATATCTCCCCCCCCCCCACTGCCTCCTCAGCTCTCCCATCAACTTTGAATGAATTTTCTCAGTTAGGGCATCTTATATATACACTTCTAGATTATCTCTGTCAACATAAAATACAAACATCAAATGTAATTGTAAATGTAAAGGAGAATTCTATGTGCCCACTATTTCTAAATTCTGATGGATTTGAATGTGCTCTCACCCACAATCTGCTAAAGGCCCAAAGGCTGAGTTAGGCAAAAGATGGCAATCTTCTTTGTGATGTTCCCTGTAATAATTATTCTTTATGTGACTCACAGGTAGTTGGTACTAATGCCCAAACATCTCACTCTTAGAAATACAAAAGCAATGATCCTATTCTAGGAAGTTTAGCACAATTTTTCAAGAGCTCAAGAAAAATGAAGTCTGTCCTGTGTGCCATGGAATGTTATATTTCCAATGCCAGCAAATTTTGTCTTTGTTTAGATCTAGGATAACACAAGGACTTTCTGCTAGGTTGGTAAAGGTGATGCAAACTGGGCTTTTAACTTCCCAGAAACAGTTTCTAAAAAGTTCACAAACTATGATTTTAAAAAATAATAATATTATTTATCTCTGATGGTATTTATATTGTGATATGACTTTACTTATAACTTTGTTGTAAAATGCCCAGAGTAACTTTTTGTGACTATATAAATTTGCTAAATAAATCAATCAATATATAAAATCTCTTTTCAGGGTTACTATTAGCATTCATGATATAGAGGTACAACTCATTTTTGCAAATATTGCTGTAATTTTATGGATGGATAGAAGAGAGGAACTCATTCAGGGTTCATTACTGTTGTGGTATGTAGGTGGTAGGGTTTTTAAAATCAGTTTTAACTCTTTTGGGTTTGTTTCAACATATTTCATTAACTACGAGCAGATCTATACTTCCTGCTTGGCTCATTGCCAATGTAGGCCAGACACTGCTTCCAGAATGCAAAAACAGATCATTTGTCTTCCCACCACTCCCACTGGTGTCTCCCAGCTTCAGTTCAAAACTGCTCTTTTTGGACTTGAGCTATCTTAACTCTTTCAAAATGGTTTGTATCCAGCACTTTTAGTAGCAATCCCAGTTACAGCTGCAGGCACTCCTTTTCCAGCAGGGCTGCTCCGTTCAGGCATTTCATCCTGTGCTGCTAGGCTAACATGTTCTCAAGATTTTATAATTTTGCAATGGATCCAAGGATGGCTGATAAATCAATGACCTATTCTCCAAAGCTACGAAGCTCATACTTCATACAAACTCTTCCAAGGAACATACTAATAGTTTATGTCCAGGCTGGGTGAACTACATTTTTCCACCCCTGCTCATAATACTGCAAATATTCCCTTCTCTTTCTTTTCTATATAATTAACTTCTTTAAGTTGCAATGTAAGAAGATTCCTTCTTTGTTTCTATGAAGTGAAACTGTTCAACCTTGCTGCAGTTTCCATGAAACCTCCACCCTTTTCCTATTGTTATGACTATTTGTAGCATCAAACCAAGGGTGAACACAAGAGAAAAGAAAGTGTCTGTGTTAGTGTCAAAAGATATACAGTAATGTGGGATGGAGAGGAGAGGGTGAAGGCATGTATGAAAGCAAAGTAAAAGCATAAGGACCAGTGAGAAAAGAATAATCACTGAATGCATTGAAAATGTTACCTAGTTGGACAGTGAAACATCTGCAAGAATATAACACGCTCATAGACCATCAATGACTTCACAAAGGAAAAGGTAAGTAGGGGTAGACCAATCTATACAGCAGCTAATCACTAGGCTTGGCTTCCCTGAATGGATGGGAAGGACAAGCAGAAGGATTGTCAATTGGGTCTTGCAGTGGCCATCATGTGAATGAATGCCAGCCCAGTCTCATAGCCAGCATACAGAAATTCAGACTGAAGCTATGAACAGCATAGCAGACAAACGGTCCCTGTTCTAACACAGGTTTATCCCGTGTCTTCCAATACAAGTTGAAAGGCAAATAAAGGTAAAGGAGAATAGGCACTGGGATGGCAGAATGCCTTGTTTTTATCAAGATCTTCACTGTGGGTGTCCCCTTCTTCAGCCAAATCTTCCTCTTTATTTCTTCCATGCTGAATTCAAATCTTTTGCTGGGATGTCAGTTAACCCTGCTATTTGGGAGCCAGGCAATACAACGTATGGATGCTTTACAGTCGTTTTAAAATCCAGCTCCTGAGCTTTTATATTTTAAAAAAAGTTGATTTATTTTAAAAATTCCTTCCTTTTCATGTAAAGAACTTCAAGGTAGCTCCACAGTTCTCCTCCTCAATAAATTAAGGTAAAATTGGAATGTTACCATGCAAGTCATAGGACATTTTAAAAAAAAACAACCTTGATTTCTGTCAAAAGTCTTTTATGATATTTATTAAAATCTTAAGATTTCTCCATCATAACGCAACTTTTTAAATCGTTCCCTATTTAAGAAAAAAAAATCCCAAACACCATGTTGTGAGCTGCAGTTAAGAATGAGGATGCCAAAAAGAATAGTGCCACTTTAAGTACGGGCCCAAATGAACTGCCATCTCCCTTTTTAGTCTCCAGCTATTTGTTTTCACAATGTTGCAAGTTTCTATTATAACACTTGCCTGCCTGAAAAACTCTGGAAAGACTTTGGTTTCCATGGTGACACTTTTCTTTTTTCATACATATTTATCATTTAAAAGCAGGAAATCCACTCTCATTTTTTTCTATCAGTGAATGCTACTTTTAGCACTTAATAACTGAAGCCAGTGCTGATTTATTTTTTGTGTCAGTGTGTCTTAAACATATCCCTCCTATCAATAAAACCTCATGGAGTGGCACAGTAATTTTCTTCTAAGTAGTTTATTTTAAACATGTCTTCTGAAAACATTATTTGTCTCCCTTCCCCTCTAAACAGAAGCAGGTTCCCTTCTTAACCTCCTTTTCAATTAACACAGATACTTGGCCAGGTTTCTAACTATTTCATCCTGATCATGCGAAATATCATCTTTAGCTGGGCACAGAAATATCAATATAGTTGATTTTTTAGTGAGTATTTTTGTTTTTTAAAAAAGACAATTGTAGTAACAATTTAACAAGAAAAAAAATTATCCCCAACCTTTCCCTGTTAACTAAAGCCATATAATATGAAGCTTTTGGGTTTTACTTCTCTTGAAGTGAAACCTGCTTTTGAATTTGAGTGTAATTGTCTGTTTCATAATCTGGAAAAACTAAAATGTTATGTCAACACCCCATATTCACACATCTTTTAACTGTTTGTATCAGGGGTGGGTTTCTCGCCCCATTCCAACCGGTTCGGTTGGAACGGGGCGGGCGGCGTCCTCACGCACATGTCCGCACGCATGCGTACTAGCATCTGTGCGATGCTCCAGCTGCTCCTGGAGGATCGCACAGGCGCTGTATGCGTCCTGCGCATGCGTGGAAGCGCAGAACTCATCAAAACCGGGTAAGGAGCGCGGGCGTGCGGGTGGGCCCTTCGCCGTTCCCAGAAGTTACTTACTTCCGGGTTCGCCGATCAACTGGTTCTCAGGGACCGCCGCGAACCGGTTGAAACCCACCCCTGGTTTGTATGCTATTGTTGTATGTTAAAGAAAACAAGTTAAACTGCAATGGGTTAAAACGAGCAAGCATACTGAAAATTCAATGGTCTCGGTTCAGTTCTGAGTCTCAGTTCAATTCGGAACTCTCCTGTGGCAGAAGAGGTGATTTTTTTTCATCCTCTGGAAAAAAAATGGAAATCAAAGGAATTGATCCCACTGTTCACTTCATCCAAAAGTAAGATAATGTAGATGTGTCTTCATACCCTTGCTTATCATTAAATCATTCCACAATAAGTGACTCTATTTTCTGAGTGGTGATTCAACCTTTTCTTTAAAACCCCACTTAGAGGGCTTCAATAACATTTTAAGCCAAAAAGTGGGTCAAGGAAGATAGTAATCTGGTGGGTATTGTGGTCTGCTGGTGGCCTGTGGAATTGGCAGCAGTCAGACAGTGAGGAGATTGGGGACAAACATGGACCAGTCTTGTAGTCTGGGGAAGCTCGGATGAGGGCTCGGCCTCAGAGGAAGTGGGGGGGCAGGGCCATCTGGTAGTTACATGCTGCTTCTGGAGCCTCCGAAGTCTGCCATCAGCAAGGCAGAAGAACAGTGTGAGCCTGTTCCCAGTGTGTGCATGTGCAGAGCTGCCAGAAGGCAAGAACAGTTAAGACAAAAAGGGTGACTCAGAAGTAAGGCTTAGAGATGATTGGCCCCTCCCATAAGACATAAAAGAGGAGCAAATGGACGTGAGCCTTTGCAGGAAGCAAATAGTTCATCTAGTCAGTTCAAGCTCTGAGAAGTCCTGACTCTGTGTTACGTTTTTTACTACTGGTTCTGTTGGCATGGCTTGTTTGGTGGGTGTGGCTTGTTGGTCATGTGACTGGGCAAGTATGGCTTCATGGTCATGTGACTGGTTGGTATGTACACACACACACACACAAACACACACACACACACACACACACAGAGAGAGAGAGAGAGAGAGAGAGAGAGAGAGAGAGAGAGAGAGAGAGAGAGAGAGAGTTCTTCTAACACTATACACATTCAACCTCACTTACTGCATTACACATCCAGAGTCCACTTTCTGCCACACTTTTAACTATAACTTCTGTACATTAGAACACTACATATGCCTTCAGATGTTCTTCCCTAGCCTGCACATGACTGTTAGAGCCAGAAGATACATAGGTTGAATAAAATGTGGTGAAACTCACTGAACAACGCTCTTCTTAGCAACCAAAATGTTGGGCTCAATTGTGGTCATAAGTCAAGGACTATTTCTGCCTTCCTCTGCATGGCAGCCTTGTCCTAGTAAACTCCTTCTCCTTTCTGGCAATTTTCCTCTCTGTTAGAAGTACCAAAATAATCCAGACAATATAAGATTTCCTGCTGGAACCCTGCTGTTTTATGATTCTGTAAGGATCTTCTGCTGGAACACAGTGTTTGGACTAGATCAGTGGTGGCAACCTTTTTGGCACGAGTGCCCAAACTACAGCCCAAAACCCACTTATTTATCACAAAGTGCCAACATCCGAATAATGAAGTTTTACTACCTAAAATAATGATAAACAAGGCAGAGTTCAGCTAATTCTTCTAAGAAAAATGTGATAAATGCACTTTTATATCCCCTTTTTTTCTGCTTTTGAAATATTATGTTTAACAACAACAAAAAAGAAAAACTTGTAATATCATTGCTCTTTCTCTCTCTTTCCAACCCTTTATCTCCCCCTCTCTGTTTTTCTCCCCCCCTCTCTTTCTGTCTCTCATTTTCCCACATTCCCTCCCTTTCTCTCTTTCTGTCCCCCCTCTCTTTCTCTTTCCCCTTTCCTCCCTTTCTCTTTCCCGCCCCCTCTTTTTCTTTCTTTCTTTCTTTCTCATCCCCCTCTCTTTCTCTCTTCCCCCTTCTCTCTATCTCTCTCTTTCCCTCCCTCCCCCTCTCTCTTCCCCACTCTTTCTTCCCCCATTCTTTTGCCTGTCTCTTTAAAGCATTCCTTTTTGTCTCAAGGGCCCAAGCGGGACAAAGCAATTGGGAAAGGATTGGTGGGGGGGGGGGATGCGGAATAAGGTAAGGAGGAGAAACAGAGGCATCTCAATAGCTTTTCCAATGGAGGTTCCTGTGTTGGGATGCCCAGCGTCCCTCCCCCAGCTGAGTGACAAAGAGGCGCGATTTAAAGAGATAGGCAAGCTGGTTTGGGGAAAGGAAGCAGTTTCTCCTTCATCATGGGCTCCAAGAGGAGAAGGGGACCCCATCTCCCTCATTGGGAAGTTCCCTCTCTCTGTTTCTCATCTCTCTTTTTCTCCCCCCTCTTTCTCTCTTTCTCCATCTCTCTTTCTGCCATCTCTTTTTCTCCCTCTCATTCTCCCTCCCTCTCTTTTTTTCTCTCTCATTCTCTTTCCCCATCTCTCTCTTTGTTTCTCATCTCTCTCTTTCTCCCCCCTCTCTCTCATGTGTGTTTGTGTGTGTGCCTGTGTGTGTGCATGCAAGCCTGATAGAGGACAACTGCCCCTTCCTCTTTCTCACCCCTCTCTTGTGTGTGTGTGTGTCTGTGTTTGTGTGTGTGTGTTTGAAAGAAAGAAGGAAACTTATTTAGCAAAGGAGAAAAACAAATGTTGTCGCTTTAAATCGGAACTGAGCATGCTTGGCTGTGGAATTCTGGGAGTTGACGTCCACAAGTCTAAAAAAATTGCTGCCTCACCAGCCATAAACCTCACTGCACATCACTGGTATTTGCTATTTAGACTAGAGGAAAGGGGTCCTAATACTCCATAAGGTTTGAATTTGTAGTGATGTGTGGAAGACATTGCAATAACAGGTGTTATATTTTTATACAATCAGGAAAACAATAGCATCATTGTCTTAGATATTTAAAACATAACACCTTAGGATTTTAAACCCATGGAAAATTTTCGGGCTGCTCTGGGCCAACCCCCATGAAGAGGTATCTAGAATCTACCTACTATGTCCAAGCTATACTTCTGGGAGGTTTATGCATCAAAAGACACATCTGCTTTGTAACTTAATAATAACTGTGCAAGTTACAAGAGGTTGTTCTGCAATGAACAAATAGCACTAAAGTTAAAAATATTCCCCGATTGTATTTTCTAATTTTCTACTTATTGGAAATACAAATCAGAACGCTTACGAAGGGCGTCTCTTCCATATGTGCTTTCCACCGACTTCTTTCACATGTGCTTTGTGTTACAGAGCAGACTTATAATAATATAAATTATTTATAATAATAGAAATCTAGCCAGCTTCAGAAATGGCTTCTTTTGAAAATAAGCTCAATATAAAGGAGGAATAAGTATTTTAATGAGTTAGTGCTATTTTAGTAAAAAGAGCAGTTGGAGAGATTTTAACATCTGAAATTTTATTGTAGGCCATAATTATAATGAAATTTATTTAGAACATCCATTACTTAGCTCACTTTAGAATGATCCATTGTATTTCTGTCCTTACTACAAGCATTTTTCTTTTCTTTTGTCAAAATTTGGATGCGCCTATCATATAAAACTTGTTCAGTACAGAGTGTGATAACATCTCCTATATTTATTTATCCTCTATTGTACAGCTGAGGTGGTCTTCATATATGCACTAATAATGTTTACATTTATAAAATGAAACACAGACATTCTGCTGGAGTGAAAGATCATGAGGTCAACAAAACACAGAGATTAGATCATCTAAGTTGACTGCAATGCAGTGAAATTCACAGATCTTGATATTTGTCTTCTCATTGTGCAACTGAAGTCAAGATGTTACTTAGATGAGAAGTTTCTTCATTGTCTACCTTTTCAGTACTTAAAACAAACAAACAAAAAAGAATGAGTACAACTTATCTGTTAGTTAAGATACTGAACAATTTTATAAACAATAAAGCAGCAATTCTCACATTACCACCATTCAGGGTTCTTTTCTATATCAATTTATCTGCTGAAGAATTGTTCCACAAAGTTAGTGAGACATCATTTTAGATTAGCTTGGACATATGTTAATCCAAATATATTGTGGCCTTCCAGCAGCCAGTGGAGCTGGCAGCAGATTTGGACAGTGAGGAGGTTGGAGAGGAACATGGCCAGGCTTGGAGTCTGGGGAAAGTTCTGATGAGGGCTCTGTGTCGGAGGCAGAGAAAGGGCCAGAGCTATCTGACAGTTATCAGCTGCCTTCAAAGTCAGACATCAGTGAGGCAGATGAACAGCTGGAGCCTGTTCCCAGTGTACACATGCACATTGTTGCCAGAAGAAGGGAACAGCTAAAGAATGGGGGTTGACTTGGGAGTAAGGCCAAAGGTGGACGATAAATGGCCCCTTCCAGGGGAAATAAAAGAGGAGCAAAAGGGAAGTGTAGTTTGCAGGAGACAATTAGTTCGATTAATTGGCTTGTGATTTTCTGAGACTCCTTCCAAGTTTTGCAGATATCGGCCTGGCAGCTCTCCAAGCAAGATAAGGTCTGTGACTGTAAATCCTCCCTTGAAATACTTTGTTGGATGTGAATGAGCACAATTCACAGTAAATTAATAAAGGGGCTTTTTGTCAAGACAAGGAGTTTGCTTCATGCTCTTGGGAAGCCTCGGTCAGAACAAAATATTACAATTATGTAGAGTTGTAACCAGAACTGTTGGACTCAATATAGTCCTGTTGGAGCTTTTGATTTTATCTACTGTTTTCCCGAACCCAAAACGGAACAACCCTGAGAAACAACTTCAGAATGACATCTTTCTAAGGTTTTACCAATATATCTTTGGAAAACTAGTAAATGGATCTAAATAATGTTTACAGAAATGCTACTGATATTAGTGTTATTTCTGTAACATGGAATTGATATTTTATCTCTGGATAGATTATTGCAGCCTGTTGCCTGGAGCAAATTTTTAAAAAGTCGAGCACTTTTCCCTTTTCTCCTAATTGCCCAATGATGTTATTAGACTAAACTCTTTGAAGTATTCATTACTTTCTCATGGGAAAGGATTTTTTTAGAGAGGTCAATTTTTTTCTTTCTTTCACAATCACAGCTCATGCTAAGAAGTCACATTTGAAACGAGAGTTGTTTTAAGCTTGTACCCTAAACTCTCTGTCAAATAGGTCTGAAGACTGTTTTTGTACAGCAGAAAGATATTGTTGCCCATGCAAAAATTCCTTTCTGTATGATGTTGATATATGCCACCTGCATTTCCCAATATTGCTTTTCCAGTTCATCCTTCTACAGAAATGTGTTTTTTTTAGATTTTGAACAATAGAATCTGAATGCAGAACTTTCTAAAAACTTTAATCATTTTAAATTATCATTTATCCCATATGTGTTTGGGATAAACATCAATTCATCACAAGCACTGAAATGCTTCAACATTTGACTTAATTCTAAAGAATCCCAGGAATTGGAATTTGGTGGTGTACTGAAAAATCTAAGTTAAAGATCTACAATTCTATTTGCTATCTTTACTTCCCAGGATTCCCTAGGAAAATGGATTGCTCTTAAATCACTAAGGATTGGGCCTGGATAGGCCAGGTGTAGTTGCTTCATGATCTTTGATTGCATTTGTGAGTATATGTTGCTAGCTTAGAATAAATATTGTGCAAAGGTACAATGCCAGACTCCCGAAGAAAGGGTATAATCATATCCTTGATTAAAAAAACTTGCATTTCTTATAATAAAATTATCAATTTCCCAAATCTAGGCTTGATGAAATCCACATGGCCTGGTATTTTTAGGTTTTAGATAGTGGATGATGAGCTAAATCCCACAGGGTATTGACCCCAAGGTCTTGCCAATTCATCTCCAATTTCTGATGTCAGATACTAAGTTGAACAAACAGATATGAATGTTTAATTATTCATGTCTATAATTATCTTTCTTTACACGCAGAGACACTTCAATGTTGCCATTTTCAATTCACAATTCCACATACTTCCTGCACAAAATTACTTTCCACTATTCTATTTTTCCAATCAGTGCCCAATTTCTCTTTCCCCTGTCACAAAGCCAAGCAAATCACCCCTGATTCTTCCAGGACTGGAACTCTGAAATCCAAAGAAACACCATGTAATTCAAGTTTGCAATCTGAGCTTGGAGAGCAAAAGAGCCTAATGTGAACTATTTTCAACTTCCATTGGGAAAAAGAAAATAGTAAAAAATTATAATGAGAAAGCTGCTGCTTTTCTTTTTCAGACCTGGATGAAAATAAGAGGGTTAGCAAAACCTTCAGAGGACATTCATGATGCTCAATTTTGGCCTGATATCATGAAGGGTATCCACTATATTTTTGGTAAGGTTTTTTTTTTTTGGTAAGGCAGAAATGTAGACCAGCATTGTAGACAACAAACTGTCCAGCCAAAATTCCAAGTTATGTTGGTTAACCAAAGCAGAAATGTCATATCTTATCTTAAAAAATAAGAAATTCTAAAGAATTATAATCAGTGATTTTTTCATTTGATTTTTCTTAGTGCCAAACTTGGCATGACAATGAAATTCAACCATTGATCTATTCTAATGGGATTTTGGTAACTTTGCTGCCTCTAAACACTGGATTTTGCTTGCAACAGAGGATTGTTTCAATTTATTGACAGGCTGGGACCTTCTAAGAAAGGATTCCATCATGTACATCCATATTTTTGGAATATATGTATTGGATTTTTTTTTCCTATGGAAATTTTTAAAAGCCCCTCTCACTTATAGAACTCAATGTTATCTTGCTGGGAATATTACATGTTTGTTTGCTTATTTATTTGAAATATTTATATAGCTGCCCATTTTATGTCAAAATCTGAGTAAGTTCCAACCAGGAGCAGAATGCAAAGTTAAATGAGATTCAATGCCAGGGAGAGAGACAAATCAAAAGAATGAGGGTGACATAGAAAAACATCATTTGTTAATCTGCTAGCATACGTTTAGACTAATGTTTATAAATAGTCTAACAACTAGCATCTTAGTTTTATATTCAGCATGATTGTGGCAGGTTTGTAATAAAACGTAACTCATACAGAGACTTATGGAGTTGACAGGCAGACCAAGGATACATCGGAACTGGGTTGGATAAGTGTTGTGGCCCAGCAGGAGCTGTTAGAGCTGCCACCAGACTCTGACAGTGAGGGGTCCTATGAGTCAGCTCTGGAAGATGTGGAGGACCCTGGACAGGGTTCCGACTCCGAGCAGGGCGCAGAGAGGCTGGTTGGCCACCAGGAGGCGCCTGAGCCTTGGACCAGTGGGGAGGAGACAAGGGAGTGTGATTGTGATGTCATGCATTGGAGCAGTGGGAAGGAGACAAGGGAGTTGTTCCTGGATGCCCGGAAATGGAGAGCTAATAGGCGTAAGGAACAGTTATGCAGTTACAGGAGATAATTACCCTCAGCTGGTGGTAATTAGGCTCCTCTCAAGACTATAAAAGGAATGATTGTGCACACGCCCTTTGCAGGAGTCAACGTATTCACTAGAGCTGGAGAACTCTCATGGCTAGCTTGGCAAGCTGGATTGCTCTCAAGGTTAGTCTGTGCTGAATTGCTGCCAAGGTCCTGTCTGTGTGTTAATAAATCCTGGAAGTATCTTTGTCTCGGTGTGCTTTGGTGTAAGACGAGGGAGTTCAGAACAGATAAGGGTGGTAATTTTGCCTTTCAGAGATCCATCCTCTTGTATTTTAAGGTCTTTTAGCACTTTTAATGACAAATCTAAGGCTCGGAGTTAATATTCATGAATACCTTACATGTGACCAGGACTCTACTCCTGAAGTGTAGTACAGGATTCTTGATAGTGTAATAATGCTTGACTGGCAGATTCCTACCTGAGCTCCTGGATTTCTGCTGGTGATGAAGTCCTCTTGATATTGATTGACTTCATATCCATGAATGACAGTGAGGGTCAAGAACTTTAGAAAGTATCTATTCTCCCCCTCTCCACAGCTGATAGTTAAATTGTCCTCTTTACAGTGAAATGTGATGGTTCAAAGAAATAACCTCCTGTCAACTTGAAAGGAAGACATTGAAATTGGTCTTTTAGCTAGCATATGTAGTTGATGTCCTTTTATTAATAAAGCAAAATTTACAGAATAAATATAAAGGGTGAATAAAGTCAGCATCAAGATACACTTCTATTTTACTCCCTTTGAATTGATGTAGGATGTAACTGGGTGAGAAAGGGTGAGCTACAGAGACGTATGAAACTGGTGTAGTATTTTTCTTGTACAATTTTTGTAAGACTTTCTGGATAATATAGCCAATTTTACTCATGGCCTGCCACTGTGCATTGACTCAAATTCGGCCTTTAAGTATATAAATTTATAAAGTTTGATGAAAAAACATATTTGTTGCTATATGGATGTATTTTAACCATCTCTAAAGCCAGTTTGTTCAGCAATGACATTGTCTAAATCAACCAGTCAACCAATTTACCTTTAAAATGTCCAGCATACAGCTTATATAGTGGAACTGTTTTAACAGATTAACAGAGTTGGACCTTGTAGGTCATCTAGTCCAACTCCCTGCCCAAGCAGGAGACCCTACACCATTTCTTACAGATGGCAGCCCAGTCTCTTCTTGAAAGCTTTCGGTAGTGAAGTTTCCCCAACTTCTGAAGGCAACTTCTGTTCCATTGGTTGATTGCTGTCACAGTCAGAAAATTATTTCTTATTTCCAAGTTGAATCTCTCCTTGATCAGTTCCCATCCATTATTTTTTGTCTGGCCTTCAGGCGTTTTGGAAAACAGGTTGACCCTCCTCTCTGTGGCATCCCCTCAATTAAACAGTGATAGATTTACCCGATTTTTAGGAAATATGAGCTATGCAATCTGAGTAAAAATATTTGCCAGGATTGAGGACTATTGTTTGTTCTTAGCCTTCAATAATTTCACAGGGAGAAAGTTTTGCCAGGGCTTTTACTTGCTTCAGCTTCATGGGGGGGAAAAACCAACAGGAAATTGCAACCTGCTTCTGGGCAAAGCAATGTAGTATTGCTGAAGTTAGTGTTGTCCTGGAATTGAGTCTGTCCACACAGTATCTGATTTTTATTAGTTAAGGACTCTCAAAATGATTTAAATTCCATTCCCAAATGTACATCCCAAGCTTAAGCACCCATTCTTAGTGGCCAGGTGTCTCTATCTCCTCTGCAACCTTAGCAAGCTTTTACATTAGCCATCCTTAAAGGGGCCGGCGTTCAGCAAGACACCTACTCAACAGCTTCTTTGCTCCTGTCTATTGGGAGAAATTAATTCAATCATTCACAATCTCTTCCATGGTTGTAAGTCAAGGACTATCTGTAGTTCCATTGTAACTACTTCCTGAATACCATTAGGGATGATGCCATCTGAATGAAGGAATATTCTTCTGTAGTAGCAAAAAAAAAGTCTCCATATTGGGGAACTCTAAAATCCCTATTGAAACAGATGAGAACACAGTCCTAAGAATTCCTGGAGTATTGCAGCTATTGACCATGTAAGAGTGCTGGAAGGACAATAACTCAGGGGTACAACATGCCTACATAATAAAGGGCTCTTAATACTTTCTGAGTTTGGTTCTTTTCTTGCAGACACGTCATTCCCAAAACTAGGTAGTATCATCAACTAGCAATGAAGATGTTAACTAGTTTGGGAATGAAACTTCTACAAGAAAACAGCCATGCTCAGAGAGTACCAAGGACTCCTCATTTCCCTGTGCCACTCATTTTCCTTTATTGATACATAAATAAGCCAGATGCAATCCTTTCTGGCTAAGTAAAGATATGTCAGAATTGTGTCTGAAACTTGAAACATGACACTTTCTATTACCTATAATTATTTGTGATATGTTTATAGAAGATACAGTTCAAAGCACTGGGAAACCCTAAAATTATTATTCTATAGTTAGTCCAGCTGAGGTAAAAGGCTGCTCTCTATGTTCTAAATATCACTATTCAAATATTGATATTAAAAAATGGGCCTATATCTGTCACAAAACTATGAAATAGGATCACTTTATGCGGAGTATTTTTTTGTATTCAATACTTTTCAGTATTGTTATGTTTAAAATGAATATTGCATATCCATTTTCCTAAACAAGTGTTTCTTGTTTAAAAAGTATGAACTGTGGGACATAAGTCTATTTTTATCTATTATACATTTACAGGTATTTATGCTAAAATTGGTCTATGAAATTCAATGTGGAAGACTGCATTTTTTTTTTTTTTGCTGACAGAGAGATTGATGTACAAAATAGTTCAGGGGATGAAACCAATAATTGTTTTAGATTCTCTTGGGCTAGAATTGAATTTTATAATTAAAAGCAGAAGATGTTCCAATTCAAATAACACTGACACATAACATGGCATAATTTTTACCATCTGAACAGTTTCTAAGTTTTATTTCCAAACAGTCAAGTAAATTAAGTCTACAATTTTACACAGAATTAAATGTAGTCAAGGTTATTCACTATGACAAAAAAATCCCAATAATGTCATCCTGTCTATTTACTTGGATATAAGCTGTAGGAAGTTATCACCCAGCCCTCTCCCAGAAAAATGAAATATCCTAGGAAATATTGAAAAGGCAGAATATTATGTTTCTCTGGATGTGAAAAGGAAGAAACGTGTTTCAAAAAGACAAAGTAACTCTCCCTGCAGCTTCCTGCCCCCACCTTTTTTGTCCATGAGCCATTAAAGCCTGAGCTAGTCCATTTACATAATAAAGAGTTCTCCTCTTCAGTTCCAGGGGGATGGGATTAAGGCATAATATTGGCCCTTTACTCAACTGACCACATGGCATCTGAGAACTCTGAGAATTCAACCAAACCTGAACTCAATCTAGAGAGTTGCCTTGCATGGCCCCATGTGAGTCTGACAACCAATCAGAATACATTTCTTACACAGGAACAGGAAACAGAGGGGTGGGGCCAAACAGATTATAAAAAGCCCTGCAAGCTCCTCCCTTGACCCTTCTTCTTCTTCACCCAACACCTGACAGCATGTGATCACCTTTTTCCCCAGGTTCTCAAACCATGCGGTCCTGTCCACCATTAAAACATTAAACCACCTTTCTAAGCAGCCTCCATGCCTCCAGTGTCTTTTTCCCCACTTGGAGCCGAACCCAGAAGGACATTTCTTCCAACAAAGCCCTAACACATTTAATGGGATTTTCTTCATTGAGTATAGATAAGTTTGCAATTTGATTTTTTTTTGATAAAATGAATCATATACCTTATAAATATATATGGAGGTGGGGAAGATAAAAAAATAAATCTCAAATTTTATTTTAAAAACTATTTTTAACTTAGGTTTATATAAATGAAAAGAAATACAAACTCTATATATCATACTTTACTCCTTTTCTTAAAATATTGACATATAGGAATAAATCTTCAGAACAAAAATTAAGCTATTGCCTATTTCTGGGGTGTCCAAATGACTTAATGGTCAAGAAAACAAAAGCATGCTGGGTATTTTCCAAGTTAAAACATATTAAAGCATATTAAAACATATTCATCAATTACACTGCACACAAAAAAAAGGTTGTCTCAAAAAATGAATGTTCTCATTGTGCAATTTAAGTTTTAAATCAAAGTTGACAAGTAAGCTTAAGATATCTCTCTATATGACCCATGGGGTACCTTTTGCATATATAAACACAAATTAGCATTTCATGGCAATTTGTTAATTTAATTAGGTATTTTCAGGATTTATTTCTACTATTACTTAAGCAGAACGTCCCCTATTTCAGGCTTTTAGCTAAAGGTCATATGAGTGAATCTTGTTTTGCCAGGTGGATGTCTAACATATACAGGACTTTGATAAAAAACAGCTGTAGCTGCCTGATACCAGCTATGGCTGAACTGCAAACAAATATATCTTGGCCCAAATACTTGCCACATCTGCCAACAATTAGTTATCTATCAGACCTGGAAAGCAACACAGAATAAACATGATCTGATTTCAGAATAAGCAAACAAACAAGAACCTCCCGCATCATTATTCATCAAGTGGAGGTGAAGTTACCCAATGTGTAGACTCAGGCTCAAATCTGTCAACTGGTAAAGTTTATTGGGCAGTATTAGATAACAAAAAATCTGATGGTCTGAATGCTTTACAGATGTTCTGGGACTGAAGAAACCAATCTGTCTTTGGGCTCTTCAGGGATACCAGATATGAGTGTCATGCTACCTTCCACATCACCTTAAGCATGCCTGCATCTCTGCTTAATCTCCTTTGTTCAGAATCTTCTTCTTTTGTTCAGAACAAAATTTAAATTAACTTTATTAAAGTAGCATGTTCCAGAGGTTAGCAGGCTTTCTGTCTCTTAGTGTAGGTTTTGGTTCTTCAACTTAGTTTGGGGAAATCAGAAAACTTATAGACGGGTCTATTTAGCTTAGGACTGCCTGCTGGATTTCTATATTCTTTATCTTCTCAATATACAGAAAGCTTTTGGGAACAGAATGTGGCAGAGCACTGAAAGCAAATTGACTTCTGTTGCTCTTGGCATTTCTCAAACATGGCTCTAAGGATCAGGGACATTTTCCTCCACCAATTTACTTCCTAGGGAGACAGCAATAACAATTCATTCCTTTTGCCCAATTCTTGGTTCCATAGCAGCATGATTTCTAAGCTTGGAAATATATCTTAATTAGCATTTTGTTTTTTTTTAAAAGCAATAGCTCTTAGACTTCTTAGAACTTTACAGCCCTCTCCGAGCAGTTTACAGAGTCAGCATATTGCCCCCAACCATGTGAATGCTCACTGTACTAGCCTCAGAAGATTGGAAGGTTGAGTCAACCTTGAGCCAGTCAGGATCGAACTGCTGGTAGTGAGCTGCAATATTGCATTCTAACCACTGCACCACCACAGCTCTTTCTGATCATCATGGCATCTTTTCTGATCATCAGTGACATTTAGCTCTTTATTGTGTAGTCATTTTCATAGCAAGATCATAGACCAGTGGTCCCTCAGTCTCACCAGGAACCGGTTTCATAGAAGACAAGTTTTCCATGGATGGGAAGGTGGAAGGGGTGGTGGTGGTTATCTGAAGAGAAGCCTTCACTAGAAAAGGCTTTCTTTTGCTCCAGAGGAAAATCAGAAAGCACAGAGAAACCTTCACTTGAAGAGGCTCTCTGCTTCTGCTCCAGAGGAAACTCCCAATCAAAGACCCAGGCAAGCAGAAAGAGGCATGAAAGGCCACTGCCTGAATTTTTCCCTTGTATTTTCCTTCCAGATTACATCAGTGAAATTTTGTTTCTAAGAAAGTGGGAAGGAGGTAGGGGAGAAGAGACAATCCTAACAGCTTTCCGGCAAAACAAGCCAAAGGCCCAGCACATTAAGGAAGTCCTGAGAAAACCAAGAATGAGAAAGAGGGAGGGGGGAGGAGGAAGGGAGGGAGTGCAAACCAACTCTGCATAGAGCAATGCTACTTTGCAAATAAACCTGCAGTGTGGAAAAACCCCTTCACTTGCAAAAGTTTGGTTTCCAAGCAGTAAAAGCAGTGGTTGGATTCAAATCATTTAACAACCAGTTCATCTAGGTTCATGTTGGCTGTTGTGGGAGGCATAGCCCATCCCCATTCTCCAACTTTGCCACACATGGGTGACAAGCTTCCAGTGATGGCCAACCTGACCCTGGGTGAACCAGTTGTTAAATTACTCCCCCCCCCTATTATCAAAGTGGATTCTGGGTGCTGTGTTGCAATGGAGAAATGGGAAATGGAGCAGCCAGCATGAGGGCTTTTCCTCTTTCTTTTCCCTGCTCCTCCTTTTTCCATTTCCTGTTTCACCTTTGCAGTGCAGCACCATGCCCATGGAACTTGCCCCACCCACCACAGCCCAGCTTCCCTTGCTTCCCCTAAGCATTTCTTTGCCTACCTGATTTCCAGGTCCGTTGCATTTCTCTGTGGCATTTCTCGCCGTTGTGTGCAGGGAAACAAAAGTTTGTAGGACTAAAAAAAAGTTAAACCAATCAATCCAACTTCTCATGAAAAAAAAAAGATCTTGCAAAGTTGGAATTGATTGATTTAACTTTTTTTAGAGGAAAAGATATCCCCTTCACACCTTGGGTGGCCCCCCTCCAATAAGGTTTCGGAGGAACCCTTGGTTGCAAGCCAGGCTGATGCACATTTGCAAACTTAGAAAACTGCATGAAGGCAAAATGAGACCAGTTAAGGTGCCAGGAAGAGGGGGGGAGGAAAGTGGGGAAGAAGAGGAGGAAAAAAAGAGGTACCAAAAAGAAGATGAAGCAAGACCAGGAAGAGGAGGAGGAAGAAGAGATAGCAGAAGGAGGAGAAGAAGAAGAGGAGGAAGGATGCATAGCTCAGTATTGCCAAGCCAGTTGCACTGGGCAACTGCCACGCTGCTCTCCTGCCCCAGTCACCACCCCTGCAGACTCATCACATGCCTGGAGGTAGAAAATGTACCTCCAGCTCACCTCCAGTTGTGCAGCTTGGTTTCTAACCAGCCACAGACTGATACCAGTCCACGAGCCAGGATTTGGGGACCCCTGCCATAGATGAAGAGTGCTTAACTCTGAAGCAAAGAATTGATGGGTTGCAAAAACAAACCTGCAAGATCACAATGAGATGAGATTTCCAAAGCAATGGTGTCAACCCAGCACTTTCCCACCTAAAGTTCTGTTTTGAAGTAATCTCTGTTTTTTTAAAGAATTTTTTAAATTTTTGAATAAACACAAACAGACAAAACACAAAACAAAACAAAACACAAAGCATCTTCTATTACAAATGGTAGAAAGTGTGTGAATTGGTTACAAAAACTTCTGTGCATTCCCTTCCACAGTCATCACCTACAATTCATATCAAATCATGTATTTTAAATCAATCAATCAATCAATATATTTTATATATTACTATCATCATATCTCAACCTTCATTTGACTATAATTGTTTTTACATCCTTTTATATCAAATATTCCAGATTTAAAGCAAAACCACATAATGGCATTCCATTAGCTCTTCCCAATATCATCCAGTAACATTACATCTTTATAACATGTTATAAATAAAAATTGGTTATGTTTAATAACAGGGTTTCTAAACCTCCTTTCGTAGTCACCATTTGCAATTTATATCAAATTTCCTCTTATCAAACCAATACATATATAAATATATATGCATTATTATCATTATCAATCAATTAGTTAACTGTATCCATTATCACTTCATATTATACATAATGCTCTAAATGTAACTAAATTTAACTCTATCTTTTATTATAAGCTTTCATTACATCAACCTGTGTTTCTCCAGTAATAGTGCAGTCTTATGTCTCTTGCCATTTGTGGCATTAGTATTCTGGTTATTTCCTTAGTAAGTTTTGTATGAACTTCTCTTTGCAACTTATTGCTTATTGCATATCTTGTATAAGCTCAAAACCCTCCAACTGCTTCTTCAATCAGCTTATCTTTGGTTATCACTAGTGCTTCTGACAAAATTTCTCTCCTTAGTTCCATCAATTCTTCTCTCTTTTCTTCTTCTATACTTTGAAATCTGGGGTAAAGCTCCAGTCCATCTATCTCCCCATTCCATATTCCACTCTTTCCATTTCCAACCATGTTCAGTTCACTGTCAATATCAACAATTTTCTTGTCTCTTTGTTTATTTTCCCTTCAATTTTTAGAACTCTGACCTCCACTTTCTTCATTTGATGAACATCCTCAATTTTTTCATCAAATTTTGCTGTTCTGCGATCTATGTTCTCCAATCTCTCCTCAATTTTCTTTGTTACTTCTAATAATTTTTGAATTTCAAGCATAATCTTTTGCAATGTTAAGGTTTCTTTTTCATGTTGTGCCATTCTTCCAACTTGTAAACACTGTCACTCTGGCATTCAAAACTTTTTATTAAATTTAAAGCAAGTTCATTTATAATCTTTCAAGACAAGGCTTTGTTTTCACTCCACTCCAGCTGCCAACAAAGCTTCCGAAGAGCACCCGTACAAACAGCCCATGCTCCTCTCACCATTACCCTCTGTAAACAAGCTGAGGAACCTTAAAATGCAAAATCAAATGATCAAATAGAAAAAAGAATAGACAATATTTCCAAGCTTTCCAAGCCTCCAGCCTCCAAGTGGCAGTGTTACTTCCTTTCCCTCTGTTAATACAGCGCTCTTTGTATTCCATTTATATCTTCTTTATATTCCAGGCTTAAAGAAAACAAAATTCTTAAATGGAGCAAAAAAACCAACAACCATCAAATCCAGCATTATAAAAATAAGGAAACAGATTTTAATCCAAAGGTATAAAAAAAGGATATAAAAAATAGAAGAAAAACTAATCCATTCAATTTAAAGAATAGGAAACATTTGCAAAAGTACCATCCGTAAAAGAAATTTTTTAAAAAAGGATAACACACTGTCTAATGTAGCTTAATTTCGCCGCTTGTTCTCTTCTGTTTTCAAATTTAATTTAGCTTTAACTTTTTTTTGGGGGGGGGGGTGTTAGACTCTTTTATAATAATAAGATTTCCTCACCAGATGGACACACTTTTTCTTTCCGTTTTCCTCCTGTTCTGGAGCTGTCCCAATTTCAGCAGCTTCAATGGCTGTGCTTCTGTCACCAGCAAAAAGAGATTCCCCTGGATCAATCAGGGAGTTTGCAGTGTCCCTGAGATCAGCAGGACATACTCTTCCCTGTCACGGTCTCTTTGGGACAGTTTAGGTCCCAAAGGGACATCCAGCAGCAAAAGTATCGACTGCGATCTTGGAGCTCCAAGATAGCATGTTGTGTCATTGCGACGTCAGCTCCTCCCACCTGAAGTAATCTCCGTTGAGTTTTCATGTCATCTAGTACAAGTATGAAACTATTTTTTTTAGAAAGAAAAGAAAAATTGCTCAAAAGATATGACCAATATAAATAGAAACCAAAATAAGTATTGATTTATATCTGGCCTATTATACCATCTTCAGGAAATCAGAAAAGAACAAACAATCCTCAACCAACATATTGTGCAACAAATATATTGCATTTTACAAATATTTGCTTTAGTTTTGTCATATAACTTTAAAATCTAATTCAGGAATTTATGGCTTTACAGGTCATGTATTTGGGTTCCTAAACCCCATAGGTGAGAAGTTTCCTACAGAAATTTCCTTGAAGAAAAATCATTGCTCATTGACAAAATACTTTATTTGCATGTGGAAGATTCCTGGTTCAGTTCTGAATATCTTCAGGTAGGATTTTTCAACATTTGAAAGAGCTGGTGACACTTACTGTGAATAATATTGAACTGATCAACTAATGATCTGACTCAGAGCCATAATAATATAAAGCATTACTTTTTTCTCCTCACTACCACAAAATAGGGTTCTATGGGGTTTTGAAAAATACATTTTGAATCTTTAAGTAGTGATATGGCAATTGTAAATTGAAACTTTTTATAGTTCAGACTCTTCATTTCTTTTTTAAAACTTAGGCAAACTTTATTCCTGTGGACATTCCTACAGATGTCCACTTAGTCTTCTAGGCAATAGTACCACCTTCTTTTCTAGTTTAGCCCGCAGCTGAAGGATTCATTGATTGTGTCCCATCTAGAGATTAATCTAATCTGGTCCTTTTCAGGCAAAGTCAGATAAGTGCAGCCTCTTGCTAAGACCTTCTGTATGCATCTGTACTGATTAGGGAAGGGCATTAAAGAATGTGCATTTAAAAACTATTTTTTATTCAGGTGAAGACACTAGTTTTGTTCTATGCCATAAGAATCATAATGCTTCCAACAGGCTCATTTTTCTATTGTTCCTGTACTTGGTTGTTGTATATATAAAATAAATTACTGTAGCTGTTTAATAGATACTGAGAATAACTGTACTTTAGTAGGATATGCTTTATCCTACTGTTAGGATAACCTATGTTTTTTTTTTACATTTCTCATGTTTGTTTTAGCATGAGTTATTATCATATGATTCGTTGTTGGTGCACAGAGGATAAAAGTTCTTAAAGTTGGCTTTAAGAAGAGATTGTGCTTTCACAGTCACTTCTTAAAACCAATTTACTTTTATTTTCCCCTTCCATTCCTCATTTTAGACTCTTTATAACCTTCCTGAGCTGTCAGTTTTATATTCATGTACATAAATATACAGACTTAAATGTAACAAATAACAAAAGGGCAAAATTATCCTTGTAGATCAACCTGCTGGTGCTTAGCTTTGAAAAGTCTTTTCTCACTCTGTGCACCAATCATTCCTTTTTGCCAACAATAGATACATGCATGCTGGGAGTCTGCAAAAATGTTGTGCAGTTCATAGAATGGTGTTTTGACATATTTTAATCGCTGTAAGCATGCTGTTCCTGATGTTCTGAACCCTACTAGGAATGCCTATTGCAAACTTCAGCCAGGATACAAGTTATTCTGTGAGAACAAGTTTTGACATGATTGCAGCTCTGACAGCAGATAAGTCCAACAGCAAAATAAGAGACAGGTGGAAATAACTGCTTATGCCCCAAAGGAAATGGCTTCAGCCGCTAGATATGTAGGCAGGAGAAGAGGAATTCAAATCTTTTAACATTGTTTTCAGTATAAATAAGGCTTGCATTTTGAGCACAATGCCCTTATCAATTTTGTTACCAGAAATCTATATAATATACAGTAGATATTTGTCTGTATGTGTGTCTGTGTGTCTCCTTGGAAGTCTTTTCTTCCAGTTGACAGAGAAAATTCTTATATATGAGTTTCCTGGACATGGATGGTCAAACTACCATTGTGTTAGATCCTCATAGATCCCTACTGGGATGCTGCCATTCTGGCAGGAGGGGGCTTGGGTGCCATTTTATAACATTTGATGCACATTCTTGGGAATGGGAGGGGGGAGGGATAAGCCTGAGGCCATCTGTTTTGCCTCAGCCTCAGAGGAACTAGCAAGTGGTGCCTGGGAACAACAACTTATCATCTTCTCAGCTCGAGATTCTGACAACTTCTCATCTGTGGATTGGCTTCCCTTGGACTGGAGACAGGGTATCCAGGATACAGACTGGGTACTTTCACCCACATTGTGCTGTCTGTTACTAATTTGCTAAAACCAAAGGGGGAGAAAGCCAAAACCTGCTCAGCCCTTAAAATGGACCATGGAATGCCAAGCTGCATTCGAAAAATTAAAGAGACTTTTTCCCACCAAGGTGGTACTAAAACACCTGGTGCAATTGGTGTGTGTGTGTGTGTGCGCGTGTGTGTGTGTGTGTGTGTGTGTGTTTAAAAGGCTTTCTCTGCTTGAAACCAAACCTTTGCAAACTAAGGGGGTTGCACACTTCAAGTTTCTTTGCAAAGTAGTATTGGTCTATGTAGAGTTGGTTCGTTCTCTCTCCATATCTCTCTCCCCATATCTCCTCCTCTATATATCTCCTTCTCTCCCTCCCCCACCTCTATCTCTGTGTTTTTCTCAGCATTTCCTTAATGTGCTGGGTGTTTGACTTGTTTTGCCGGAAGGCTGTTAGGATTGTCTCTTCTCCCCCACTTCCTTCCCACTTTCTTAGAAACAGAAATTCACTGGTGTGATTTGGAAGGGAAACACCATGATAAGCTATTGAAAAGTTCAGGCAATGGTCATTCACACGTCTTTGTTTGTTTGTTTGTTTGTTTATTGGATTTATATGCCACCCTTCTCCCAAAGGACTCCAAGGGCATCGTACAACATAAAAAAAACACATATTACAAAAGTTAAAAAGGAAATTAAATAAAGTATCCAAAAACAAACCCAATTAATATTAACAATAAAAATTTAAAAATTAGATTAAATTTAACAATTAAATTAACCATTTATTTTATTCTGTTCAGGCCAGGCTGGCTTGCTAAAAAAGCCAACTTTTTAGGGTGTGTCAGAAGGACCGGAGGTCGGAGATTATACGAAGCTCCAGGGGCAGCTCATTCCAGAGGGAAGACGCTCCCACACAGAAGGCTCTCCCCCTGGGGGTCTCTAGCTGACACTGTCTGGCCGACGGCACCCTGAGGAGGCCATCTCTGTGGGATCGCACTGGACAGTGGGAGGCTACTGGTGGCAGTAGGTGGTCTCGCAGGTACCCTGGGCCAAACCCATGGAGCGCTTTAAAGGTCATAATTAGTACCTTGAATCACACCCGGAAAACAACCGGCAACCAGTGCAGGCCACCTAAAAGGGGTGTAACATGAGAGCACCTAGGTACCCCCATTATAACCCGCACAGCCGCATTCTGGACCAGCTGAAGCCTCCGGGTGCTCTTCAAGGGCAGTCCCATGTAGAGAGTACTGTAGTAGTCCAGGCAAGAAAGGATGAGGGCATGAGTGACTGTGCACAGAGCATCCCGATCCAGGAAGGGGCACAACTGACATACCAGGTGAACCTAGTAAAAGCCCCCCCCGGTCACAGCCGTCAGTTGTTCTTCTAAACCAAGCTGCATATCCAGGAGGACTCCCAGATTGTGGGCCCTCTCTGTGGGGGCTAAAATTTCTCCCCCTATCGTCAAAGTTGGAACAAGATGCACAAATCGGGATGACGGAAACCACAGCCACTCAGTCTTGGAGGGATTGAGCTTGAGCCTGTTCCTCCCCATCAGCCTCCAGGCATCGGGACATCATGTCGAGGGCATTGTTTGGATGGTTTGGGGTAGAGATAAAAAGTTGGGTATCATCAGCATATTTCAATTTCAATTTACTTTATTTGTATGCCGCCCTTTTCCCTGAGGGGACTCAGGGCGGCTCACAGTTCATACCCCAAAACCATGGATGATCTTGCCCAGCGGTTTCATATATATGTTGAACAGGAGGGGTGAGAGAACCGACCCCTGGGGCATCCCACAAGTGATGCGCCTCAGGGTCGATACCTGTCCTCCAGTCAACATTAACTGCGACCGATCCGACAAGTAGGAGGAGAACCACCGGTGCCCCCCATTCCCAACCCCCCAAGTCGTCGCAGTAAGATAGGAGCAGCCCCTGTCCTGGACCCACTAGAGATCATCGACCAACGTGACCAATGCTGTCTCCATGCTGTACCCGGGCCTGAAACCCAACTGAAACGGATCCAGGTAGGCAGCTTCATCCAGGTACTGGGAAAGCTGATATGCTGCCACACTCTCGACAACCTTCACTACAAAGTGAAGGTTGCAGACCAGAAGGTAGTTGGCTAAAGAAGCTGAGTCCAGGGAAGGCTTCTTAAGGAGGGGCCTTCAAGGTGGTGGGAAAGAACCCCTCTCTCAATGAAGTGTTGGTAATCGCCTGGAGCCATCCTCATGTCACCTCCCGAGAAGCCGAAACTAATCAAGAGGGACACGGGTCCAGCACACCAGTGGCAGCACTGAGTCTCCCCATAATCCTGTCCATGCCCTCAGGGGTCACAGGGTCAAACTCATCCCAGATGGTCTCCACAAGATTCATCCCTGTCGACTCGCCCGAATCTACCCAGTGAGAGTCCAAGCCTATCCGGATCTGAGCGATTTTATCCTGCAGATACTGAACAAATTCTTCAGCCCTACCCTGCAAGGGGTCTTTCCCAGTTCCTTGGTTAAGTAAGGAGCAGGTCACCCTTGTTAGGCAAGCTCCCCATTGGGAGAGCGAGTGCATTCAGAGAAGCTTTGTGAGAGTGTTTTTGGAGAACACACAAACCAGCATACAGAGACACTGCAGTTTAAGTAGGCTTTTACTTTCATGGAAATAGAGGTATCAGAGTCCATCAAACAGTCCAAGTCATACATGGTTAAGACAGTCAGTCATCAACATCTTTCAGTTAAGGGATAATCCAAATAACATAGTCCAAGTCCATAAACATACAAACAGTCTGGTACACAAAGTTTGCTAGTAGCTGCAAAACTTACAATAGCTCACGCTGATCACAATACGGCACTTTTAACAGCCAGCTTCCAAAAACCCTCAGATCAGAACAGATCAGCATCTAACAGTGATTCTGGCTCCATCTTATGGCCGATTGAGGAAACAGCAACCAATCACATTTACAGCATGATTTAAAGAAACAGGTAGCATTGTTACATGATTTATATATTGCCAACCCAACCGTTAGATTATATTCCTAACAACCCTAAACAGGGTGGCTGGGCAGTTATCTGCGGATGCGATAAGAGCGGAAAAATGTTGCCGTTTTGCTGCTTTTATCGCCACTAAATAGGAGCAGAACCAGCTGGTGCACCAAGGGATAATCTGGTAGAACATCACTGGATTGATTTTCAAGCTGTTACCCCTGAGGACGTGGACAAGGCCATGAGAGCTGTAGGTACCTCCACATGTGTGCTGGACCTGTGCCCCTCCTGGCTGGTTGTTAACAGCAGGGAGGTGACACGGGGCTGGATCCAGGCGGTTGTTGCCGCCTCCCTTCGGGAGGGGGTCTTTTCCCCCGCACTAAAGGCGGCGGTGGTGAGACCCCTCCTGAAGAAATCATCTTTGGATCCAGCCGTCCTAAACAACTATCGTCCAGTCTCCAACCTCCCCTTTGTGGGGAAGGTTGTTGAGAAGGTGGTGGCCTTTCAGCTCCAGCGGTCCTTGGAGGAAACCAGTTACCTAGATCCATTCCAGTCAGGCTTCAGGCCTGGCTACAGCACGGAAACCGCTTTGGTCGCATTGACCGATGATCTCTGGAGAGCCAGGGATGGAGGTCATGCCTCCATCCTAGTACTCCTTGACCTCTCGGCGGCTTTCGATACCATCGACCATGGTATCCTTCTGCGACGACTGCGGGAGGTGGGGGTGGGAGGCACTGTTTTACGGTGGTTCTCCTCTTACCTCTCGGACAGGTCGCAGTCGGTGTTAGTCGGAGGGCAGAGATCGACCCCTAGGCCCCTAACGTATGGGGTGCCGCAGGGTTCGGTCCTGTCCCCCCTCCTCTTTAATATCTACATGAAACTGCTGGGTGAGATCATTCGACGGCACGGGATAAAATACCACCAGTATGCGGACGATACACAGCTGTATCTGTCCGCCCCGTGCCAACTCAATGAAGCGATGGACATGATGAGCCAGGGTCTTGAGGCTGTTAGGGACTGGATGGGGGTTAACAAGCTTGTACTGAATCCAGATAAGACCGAGTGGCTGTTGTGCTTCCCTCCTACTAATTGGCCAAGTGTTCCATCTCTCAGGCTGGGGGGTCAAATAGTACGCCCCTCAGATAGGGTTCGCAACTTGGGAGTCCTCCTGGACCCACAGCTGACTTTTGAACACCATTTGTCAGCTGTGACCAGGGGGGCACTTGCCCAGGTTCGCCTGGTGCACCAGTTGCGTCCCTACCTGAACCGGGAGGCTCTCACAACAGTCACTCGTGCCCTTGTGACCTCTAGGCTGGAGTACTGCAACATGCTCTACATGGGGCTGCCCTTGAAGAGTATTCGGCGACTTCAGCTTGTCCAGAATGCAGCCATGCGAGCGATCGTGGGTGCGCCTCGATTCACCCAAGTAACACCTATCCTCCGCAAGCTGCACTGGCTGTCTGTTGATCTCCGGGTGCGCTTCAAGGTGCTAGTTGTAACCTACAAAGCCCTTCATGGTATTGGATCTGGGTACTTGAGAGACCGCCTACTGCCAATTACCTCCACTAGACCAATAAGATCCCATAGACTAGGCCTCCTCCAAATTCCATCAGCCAGCCAGTGTCGACTGGCGACTACCCGGAGGAGGGCCTTCTCTGTGGCTGCTCCAACCCTCTGGAATGAACTCCCCGTGGAGATTCGTACCCTCACCACCCTCCAGGCCTTCCGCATAGCCCTTAAAACCTGGCTGTTCTGACAGGCCTGGGGCTAAAGACTTGTAGTCCCACTCGAATGGTATGATTGTTGTGCTTTTTTAATTGTCTATGGTCTTCATGTTTTGTAACTTGTCTGTTTTTCCCCTCCCTTGAATTGTGAGCCACCCTGAGTCCCTTTCAGGGAAAATGGCATACAAATAAAGTAAATTCAAATTCAAATTCAATTTAATATGAATTCTTACTGGTGTTCAATCAGATTCAGACCGGCTGCCCTCCAACCACTCTCTAGGCATCTTTTCTGGCGTTTTCTCTCCTGGAGTTCCTCAGTAAACCAGGGAGCTACCCGGGATCGACACAGGGTCAGAGGCTGCAAAGGCACAACGCGATCCAAGGCCCCAGTGGCCACCCTATCCCAGACTTCCACTAGGGTTTCGGTCAAGCTGTGAGCAAGGGATTCAAGCTCCATCAGGAATCTTTCAGGCTCCATCAGGCACCTGGGGCGGAACCATCTAATCGGTTCCGCCTCCCTGCGGCGAGGGGTGGCAGTATGGAAGTCAAGCCTAAGGAGGAAATGATCCAACCATAACAAGGGTTGGATAGAAATATCCCCTAAATCTAGATCATTCATCCACTGTCCAGAGACAAAAATCAGGTCGAGCGTGTGTCCCCTGTTATGACTGGGGTCTTGAATTAACTGAGTTAGGTCTCTTGCCATCATGGAAGCCATGAACTCCCAAGCTGACTCAGATGTCTCACCAATGGAAGGCAGATTGAAATCCCCCAGGATCATAAGCCTGGGGAAATCAACCGCCAATCCAGCTAACAATCCAGCAGCTCCGGCAGGGCTGATGAAAAGTAGCAGGGAGACAGGTATGAAACAAAAAGGCCCACCTGAACTCCAAGTCCCCATTTCACAAAATGGGGAACTCACACCCGCCTATCTGAGGCACAGTGACCTCCTGAGGTCTGAGACTTTCCCTAATAAACATCCCCACCCCCCACCCCTGCCCTGGGCTCTCGGCTAGTGAAATGCCCGGAAGCCTGGTGGGCATAATTCACTAAGGGAAACACCCCCCTCATGGCCCAACTAGGTCTCCGTAATGCACACCAGGTCCACACTACCCTCTTGTATGAGGTCATAAATCAGGGGAGCCTTATGTACCACGGACCTGGCATTAAGCAACACTAGCCGGAGACCAGGGTCCTATAATCCTGAGCACCCAGGGGTGCGAGAAGGGGGATGAGGGTCAGAACAGGCAATCGCTCTTATACAGCGAACCCATGCCTCCCGAACATAATTTGGCCCTCGGCCCCCACTATATCTCCCTCTCCCACAAATAGTAGAGATGGTGAACCCCCAATGGACGGAACATTCTCTCCCTCGGAATCCCAACCCTTCCCAGCACTTTCTGCTTACCTGGGTCTTTTTTTTTAATTAAAGTTTTTTTATTTTTTTATTTTCATAACATATAATCACAGGTATACTATTACATAATCAACATCATATTGTAGTATTAAATGTTTACATCAATTCATCATACCAACAACTCCCAAAAACCAATTATTGGCTCTTCTGCTCTCCATACACCATATTTGTACTTTATCCATCACTTTCTTCTCCCTCTCTCCTCCTTATCTCCTTTCTTCTCTCTGTCATCCTTCCCTTCTCAACTTCCCCTTCCTCTCTTCTTCTCTTCCCTCCCCTTACCACTCCTTATTTCTCTCCTCCTCTTCCCCCCTTACCTCTCTCCTATCCCTCTCTTCTTCCCTTACCTTTCTCCTCTACTTCCCACTCTTCATCTTATTTACTTGGTGTATTTCAGCTTCTGAGTGAGCTCCATTTTATGTTGATGGTATTTATAATTCCTTTTCAATATACATATTTAATTTTTCTCCTCCTTTTTAGTAAAAGAAAACAATATAACAGAAAAGTATACATATATAGTCATTTGCTTTTAACCCCCCGCAACATAATTTTGGTCGAGCTTTAGACCTGGTTACAATTCCCAGCTATTCTCATCATTATCTTTATATAATTATACATCCTTACATGCCCCCAATTTGTGATTCTATCTTTTTATCACAATAGTTTCCCACTGTAGGTATATTTCATGTGCCCTCTCCATTTTTCCATACCTTGGATTAGATTACCCTTAATTGTCTCTAATGGCAATCTTTGCTGTTCAATGTTCGTTACACTTCCCTTAATGTATTATATAAAATAACAAGCAGTAAACATCACACTTTGTTCATCATCTTAAAAGTTCTATATATGCCCATGTTTCATATATTTTGACCCATGCTTAGTTGTCCTTCTATTGTCATATTCAATAAATTCGCAACTCAATTTAATTATCATAAAGGTGGATCACAAACTTCTGCTTTACAACCTCCCCATATCAGTTTCATATTTACCATATTCCATATATTTTAACCTTTATTTAGCTATCTTTCCATTATCATATTCAACCAGTTAGCAACTCCATTTTGTTATCATATTTAGGAATAAAGCCCTTATCTTAACTTTATATTTTCCCATATAATAGTTTCTAGTTATCTGGTTTTTTCCTAGTAAGTCTTTTGTCCCACTTCTCTGTTCCTGTCTTCTCCCTTTTCTTTATTTTGACATATCCACTCTTTTCAATTTTCCCCAGGTCACCATCAAAATAATATTTTATATTCCTCTTTGTTGGGGGATAACCTCCTGCTTCATTTTTCCTTATACCATTAACAGTCTCCAAGAACACTTTTGTCAGCTTCCTTTTCCCTTTTGTTGGGGCAGCTCCCCTTTTCACAATTTTCCCTATATTCTGCCGAGACCAAAGGAGTTTTTTGTTTGCTTTTTATTTCCCTCCATTTCTACCCCTTCAATGTCTCAGCCACCATCTTCTTTGAGTTCTTCTTTAGCTAATTGCTTCTCCGGATTCAGAATTCTAATTAGGCTTGATATTAATAATTTATGCATATTTTTTATAATTTCACATAGTTCTTCAAATTCCCACTTTTCCATGATGTCCAGTTCCAAAGTTACAGTTAGTTGCACAGTTATACAGTTCTTATTTTAGAGTTCTGTTCCACCTTAAATTTATCTACTTCAATTGCTATAGGGAAAAACGATGGGAGCCATCTTAGCCTTTTGTTCTTCCTTAATGTCCAGTTCCAAAATTGCAGGTAGTTATATAAGTCTTTTTTCGAGATTCTGGTCCACCTTAAATTCAAACCAGAAGAGAAGCTGGGGCCAGCTTAATCTTTTGCCAAGCAAAAAGAAGAAGAAGAAGAAGAAGAAGAAGAAGAAGAAGAAGAAGAAGAAGAAGGAGGAGGAGGAGGAGGAGGAGGAGGAGGAGGAGGAGGAGGAGGAGGAGGAGGAGGAGGAGGAGGAGGAGGAGAAGGAGAGGGAGAGGGAGAGGGAGAGGGAGAGGGAGAGGGAGAGGGAGAGGGAGAGGGAGAGGGAGAGGGAGAGGGAGAGGGAGAGGGAGAGGGAGAGGGAGGAGAAGAAAACAAAAAAAACCTTCCCATTTTTTGATTCTGTTATTATTTTGTTATTATTCTTTTCCTTACTGGGTGCAGGCGCTTGTAGCTGCTCACAATTTATCACTCAGAACAAACTTGAGATCAGCCAGATTTGGGTATTTCTCTTTGCCTCCTACTTTCCCAAATTCTGATTTATGGCAGATGGTTAATTAAAACTTCCCACACAGTCAAAGTTAGGTTATCAGTTATCAGTAAGAAGTGCTTTTTTTGTAGTTAAGATATATTAGTTGGAAAAAATTCAAACAGAATAAATCCTTCAGAGTGCTTGGTTTCTATTTCAAATCCAAAACCAAGTTTAGAGTTTATATTTGAGTGGATTTGTCATTTCTCTGCTTTCTCCTTTCCGTCTAAAATTGTTTCAAATAAATAATTTTGGGTGGGTGTTTCAACCATCTATTTTTCCTTTCTTTCTTTTTGGAAAAATCCCAATCTGACCATCAATATTATTTATGTTCTCAAGATTTCTTGGCTTTTTCCAGTTTTTATTTATGGCTGTGGGTTAGATAAATTTTCTTACCAGTCTTTCATCTCTTCCGCACCCTCCTCTTCTTTTTGCTTTGACAAGAAGTCAGCATCTTGTCAGCCATATTGCAGACTGCCGCCCCAACTCCGATTTGTAAGGCAAATCTCCGACTTGTGAGGGACCTGTTGCTTCCCTTTGGGTCTGCTGAGACATTGCCCTCTTTGCCCCCCTCTGGGGGGGGGTGGGTTCTGATCCAAAAGGATCTCGGAATTGGTTTGTCAGACAGGGTTCATGTGAAGCTCTTGAGAGTCCACACCCCCACATCTGTCCTGCTGAAGAACTTCCTGTTGACTCTCCTGCTTGCCTGGGTCTTTGATTGAGGGTTTCTTCTGCAGCAGAAGCAGAGAGCCTCTTCAAATGATGGTTTATCTGTGTCTTCTGATGTTCCCCCTGGAACAAAAGAAAGCCTCTTCTAGTGAAGGATTCCCTGTTTGTCATCTTGATACCACCACCACCCCTTTCCCCTCCCTCCAATGTGGAAAACTTGTTTTCCATGAAACCGGTCCCTAGTGTCAAAACGGTTGGGGACCACTGGTTTAGATTCAATAGGATACATAATAGAAGTGCAATGCATTATAAGTAATTTATTATTATTAAATAATGATTAGGTTATATGGGCATAATGATATGTCCTACCTTGACTGGTAAACCTCTATGAAGATTTAGAAAATACAGTTTGCACAATAAGTATCATTATTTTATTTATTTCTAAGGCGTCATTCTGTTACACTGAGATAACATTACATTTGTCTGCACATGGTAGCCACCTTGTTGTATCATATTGCTAGAGACCTCTTGTGTTTATAGAAAAAGAAAGGAAGGAAGAAAGAAAGAAAGATTGTTTTGATAGCAGGTTACAGATGTTTTACCATTTTAGATTTGTTGAATAGGCCCATTCAGCATGATTCACAGAGATGCTGAAAATCAGGTCAGCAAGAGAAAATGTCAAGACGTTTCAAATGAAAGACTGAATTAAAGTGCTGTTCCAAAGAGGGTCACTGACCTGTCTGTAGTATCAGATTCTGAAATGTTTTAGGTGGCAGGTTTGGGAAGTGTACAATAAACTTGTATATCCCATTGATGCCAGTGGGTGATACAGCCTCAGCAGCATTTGAAGGCTAAGTCATTAGTGACCTTTGTTTGCCTAGCTAGAATAAATAGTGGATGCCATTGTTTAATATTACTAATTTTGCATGTTATGTACAAAGCTGCTTCTTTTTGCAAAAGCAATAGCAATCCTACTGTCACTGTTCCTCACAGAATGAGAAAATAAATATGGTTTATATTTGTGGAAATTCTGTAGACATTCAAAGTACATAAATGTAGGCATTCAAAATATATAAATTAGAGGATAGGATCCCATAGAATTGGATATAATCCCTTTCTCCCTCATATGCTTTTGCCATGTATTTTGGACTGTATTAACATTAATACTGCCCAAGCAATTCTATTAAATGCTTAGCTAATTCTCAATCAGGCCAACTCATAAGACTAATACAGTGACCCGGTACCTTTTACAGCACTCCTGAATTTGAAAATCAAGAATGGTATAAATATTTCAAGCAAATTCATTGATTCAAAATATCTCAAGTGAAAATTTCACATTTAATTAATTCTGGGATAATAACAAGATAAAGGAATATTCTCATACATAGAGATGATTTG
The DNA here is from genome assembly GCF_051295495.1 of Thamnophis sirtalis. Taxonomy (NCBI): domain Eukaryota; kingdom Metazoa; phylum Chordata; class Lepidosauria; order Squamata; family Natricidae; genus Thamnophis; species Thamnophis sirtalis. The sequence continues at coordinate 56,006,977 of NW_028261389.1, read as the reverse complement.
GTATGTTGCTAATCTACCTCTGTTCTTTTGTAAGAAGATCAGATCGAAGCTTCAAATTAATATCCATGGTCAGAAACCCCATATAATATAATGTTTAATGGGAAGTTATCAGAACAGAGATCACTGTGGCCAAATTACCCCAGAAGAAGTCTAGAAATGGCCACATCTGCTGAAACATCTGAAGGTTGTGATGGGATCTTGTACAATCGGCTTAACAATAAGATTTAAGAATATGTACATCTCCCCATAGTATACTTCTGCTTTCTAAGAGGGAAATGTAGCTCCCAGATCCATAAAGTGACTCTATAATGATTCTCTTTCTCAGGATTCAACTTCATTTTGCAGCATTTTTTCATCACAAGGTCTATTCGCTAAGGGAACACTTGACATTCAATTAATTTTCCATTTAGGTTCAAGAAAATTAGCCACATTAATGAATGGCCAATGAGATCTAAGCAGCTTTTCTTTATCAATAATGTCATTACTTGGAGAGGTCCTTCCCCTGAATTCAGAGCCTCCATAAGGAACTATTTACCTCTCCCTTCCCAGTTGGCAATGCCTCCTGTCACATAGTGTTGTTCCCTAGTTGGAATATCAAATAAATGGTTAGGAAGGATGAAGCAGGGAAAATGTAAATTAAGCACTGACAGTTCATTTTCACAGCTTTTATTGTATTCATCACTATGTATAAAACTCCTGTCAGAGCTGCTTTGTGAGTCATGGATTCCATGAATTTACATTGTGCATGACCTCTGACACTTGGGCATTTATCTGGTTAGATGAGCTGGCTGCACGATAGCTTTAGAGTCAGCATTTAGTTCTGATGTGTGATTCTGGTGATCTCTCTAAAATAGCAAGCAAGATTAAAGCATTTAAACCCTCATAAAATGACCATTTCAGTCCCTTCAGCTTCAGTCAACTATGCAGGTCTCTGGAGACAAACCCTGAGCTCCTGTAGAGACAGCACTCTTGATTGCTTAGGATAGTGGAAAATTGCAACATTGAACCAGGGGAGATTTCAGTGGTCCCGGACAGCCTTTCTAAACAAATTCCAGTGGCCATTGAACTTGTTGGAAGATATTTGGTAAGACTCTTTAGCTCTTTGCTGGCCATTCTAAAGGTAAGCCAGCTTTTCTGCAGACCCATAAAATGATACTTGTAAAAATAATTCAAGATTTTTTTTCCCCCATTAGTGTACATGGACACGTAAGTCAATTGCTAGATATGGACCTGCAGAGTGTTCTGCAGAGCATGTGGGAGAGCGAGACAGAAGAAAAGGATTCCATGAAAAGAAGGCAACTATCTATTTCCATGTGAAATATTGATTTCTTGGAATTACCTAATACTGAAAGATAGCTTAGAATGGAGAAGAATTGCAATTGTACATTATATGTTCTCATGGATGAAGGCAAATATGTATGTCATTTTCATGGCCAAAGGAGAGAATCTGGAATTTCTCTGAGATTGTTTCCAACCTTATAGGCTTTTAAGAAGGTAATTAAGTCCTTTCCCTGAATGCGTTAGGATGCGTTTAGTTCCCAGATGATAAAGATTTAAGTTCTAGATTTTGTAATGTCTTAATGAAATATTATTTTTGTATTAATTCACTATGGTTGTGAATGTCCTAACACGGGACGTTTTTAAGAAGATGTTGGAGAGACATTTGTCTGAAATGATATAGGGTTTCCTGCCTAGGCAGGGGGTTGGACTAGAAGACCTCCAAAATCCCTTCCAACTCTGCTATTGTATTGTACCTCCTGCTGAGTATCTTGTCAGAGTTGCCTTGGGGTTTCGCCTGTGTGGATGTTTCTTGCTTGGAGGGGGCAGGGAAGAGGAGATTCAAGGAGCACCAATTTTGAGATGCCCAAATGATCTCAGGAGAGGCCGGCCAAGGTGAAGAGTGGCTGGGAAGGAGAGGGGTGAGCCAAATGGTGATTCAGCCAGTTGCCAAACTACACACAAAGTTAACAAGCGGTTTGGTAGAACTGGTGTGAACCTGCTGAATATTACCACCTGCTTTGCTTATGATTCTGTTTCTGCAGGAAGGTCAGAGGGGTATTGTTGTGGCCCAGCAGGAGCCGTTGGAGCTGCCACCAGACTCCGACAGTGAGGGGCCCTATGAGTCGGCTCTGGAGGATTTGGAGGACCCTGGACAGGGTTCTGACTCCGAGCAGGGCACAGAGAGGCTGGTTGGCCACCAGGAGGCACCTGAGCCTTGGACCAGTGGGGAGGAGACAAGGGAGAGTGATCCGGACACTAGCAGTGTGTTATTCCTGGATGCCGAAGAGCTAATAAGCATCAGGAACAGTTGCACAAGTACATGAGGTAATTGCACTCAGCTGGTGGTCATTAGGCTCCTCTCCAGACTATAATAAGGACTGCTTGTCTACACGCCCCTCTTGCAGAAGTCAACGCAGGAACTAATGTTTGATGAACATTATTGTGAGCTTGGCAGGCTGGATTGCTGCCAAGCCTTATCTGTGCTGGATTGCTGCCCAAGCTTGTCTGTGCTGGTTTGCTGCCAAGGACCTGTCTGTCTGTTAATTAAATGCCGTAACTTATCTTTGGCTCGGAGTGTGTGTTGGTGTGGGACGAGGGGAGTCAGAACAGGTATAGACACTATCTCCAGAGTAGCACTTAGGCCCTTCAACAAACAGGTTTTCAAATGTAGTTTTTAAATGGGCATTTGTAATCTAATGGATGACCATTGGATGACAATCTTTAATTTTATTTTTAGTATGGCAGACATTGTGGCTCAAACAGTGAGAATGTTACTAGAGTGAGGAGCATACCCTTGGCAATGGTGCATCCTGTGATGTCGTTCTGGTAGAATAACATCTGCCAGTATAATGAATTCTTGTTTCTGCAATCTGCTCTGTGGCATTTTGAGATCCTTCCTCCTCATGGGTGAATGAGGTGGAGAATCAGAGTAAAATGAGAAGCCACTTCACAATCTTACAGTAGCTGTATTACTCATCGTGTTTTGTTGACTTCTTTGACCATCCTCAACCCTTGAAATGTATTGAAATATCAATTTCCCCACTAACACTGCTTTCTTCAAGCCTCATTCATCTAAATTTAAGGCTAACACAATATTTGATCAATTGGTGATGGATTTGTTCTTTATCAATCCCTGAAGAAAAGATGCACTAAACTGCTCCCTCTAACTCGCAAATGCAGCCTGAATCAGCTCTTGCATGCCATTCGTTTCAAGCAGGAAATGTTCTCACATAATAACATTTCATGACTCTTACAATGAAACTAAATAATGTGGCCAACTATACCAGTATAGTAATAAAAAGGGCATGCAAAATGCTAAGGCAGAAGAGGGAAATATCCCAAGACAGAAGAATCATTTACACTATTGCCATTAATATTGTACTTCTTTATTCTGGACCTACCTCTATAATTAAGATTCACCAGCACTGAGCTTCTCAGAGCCCCTAGTGAAGTAGACAGCTTTGTCCAAGGACTAGTCCAGAAAGACAAGATGGAGGCTTCTGCCACATAATTGATGCCCAACTGCATTTTTACATACAACACTCATACATACATGCAAAAAAGGCACAATGTTTTGGTCATCTGTTTGCAGTCACCAGTTTGACTTTTTTAATCCATATGGATCACCTGATTTTGTCTGATTTTTTTTTAAAATAAACCATGTCAGAACACCCTTCAATATCCAGATGTGGTGGCCATGTTTACTTTTCTCTGTTTTCTGTCTTATATTCCGAAACAGCAGAAAAGGGGCAACTGGAATGTTTAACACCACTGAGTACAAAGTCTATGAACAGGTAATACTATTACTCATTTACTTTCAGGTCATTTCTGAAGGACAGAAAGGCACTCTAATAAGAAAGACATGAAATAGGATGATTATCTTATTAAACAGATAACATTTATTATATGACCATGTCTCCTTTTTATTAAAGAGCAAATGTTTCAAATAATATTATCTAAGATGAAAGCTAATCACATCCAGTGGTTCTAGCAGTGCCCAGCCACTTGCCAAAAAGAACCAGATTCCATTTTAAAAAGATAATTGCAGTTTTTTTTAAAAAAACAAAAAAACCTGGAGAGCGACAGACGCTTTTGATCATGTAATGAACAATTACTGATAAGTCAGATGATATTTAAAACTAACTACTAGCATTTGAAAGAGGTCACTGAAGGAAATTTTGCTAAGTTCTTCTATTTCCTTATTTTATTCCTTATTCATTTTAATGAATATTAGACTAGATAAAGATTCAAATTGAGTTTTAAAAATGGAATTTTTAATTTTTGCTGATGATGACTCTCCATCCCTGTATACTTATAACTTGAAATTTATCTATTTATTAGATTTATTTCCTGCCTATCATTCAGAGCACTGAGAGGAACTGACTGGTTCAAAATCACCCAGGGATTTACTTCTTTACTATTCCTACTCCTTAAACACTCACTGTGGGTGCAGGATCATTAAACTGGTCAGATTTATGTATTGTTTAGGATTTTTTAAAATACTTTTAAAATATCTTACATCATCACCGAGAAAGAAACTAATTTTAAATGTACTTGCTTCACTGAACATTCCAAATGTTCAATAAGTTATAATCAATTATAATTATTATCTACAAGTAATAAAAACTATGAAATTTGAATTGATCAAAAAAGGCAAAACTAATAACTAGGACTATAAAATAGACATAGAAAGGAAAGTAGTAAATACTGTTACAGATAAAACCATATATCGTCAGTGATATTACCTATGATTAACTTCACTACAACAGTTTTTAAATATGCTTAGAATCAGGACTTTTCTGGATGTCTTTCTGGGCATATTTGGTTCATGCCAGTTTAATTAATTCAGTAGACAGTGATTTTGTTAGTGAGGTATGGAACAGGAATATTCTGAAATACAAAGAATTACAAGAGTAACAGGCATCTCATAGATAGTCCTTGACTTACTATCATAATTGATCCTGCAATTTTGATTGTGCTGCAAATGGCCAACAATGCAGGACAATTGCTGAGGATTCAAAATTTGGTCAAGTGATCATGAGGATGGTGAATGTAAGGACTTTGAATCTGAATTGTAAATCCCTTTTTCTGGGTCTATTATATCTTTGGCTGGTCACTAATCAACTGGCCATAAGTTGAGGGCTACTTGTACATAAATCTTATACGTATGTTTTTTATTTTATATTTGTAAGCGTCATTTCTGTTTCTTCTCAGAGCCAAAAACAACTTCCCAACTGTGCCTTATGGAAGGCAGTTGAATAGGAAGGCTTTAAAAATTTGTTTTGTTTTGAATCATAATGAAAATTTTTAGAAATACTTTCTGGGAACTAAATTAGTGCAACATGATGCAACTAATCTTGAATTAATTTGAATTGCTATACAACCAGTGGTGGGATTCAGCCAGTTCGCACTTATTCGGGAGAACCGGTTGGTAACTTTCTAAGCAGTTCGGAGCAATGTTCCCTCTAAGCTGTGTGGGTGTGTGGCCGCGCAGGTTGCAACAAAAGATAGCGCAGCAGTTTCCAACTGCTGGATATTATAGCACCTGGGTTATGATTGGGCTCCCTCCGCTGGCATGTGGCTGATTGACAGGAAGGCCATTCCCTCCTGGATCAAAGTTACTGAGGGGGAAGCGGCGGCAGCCACAGTGGCAACAGTGAACTCTTTGTGGGACGTCAAGAGCATGCTTCTATCGCAGTTTGTCGGCTAAGCCCCCATAGCTGGGCTCCCCGCTCCGCTTCCGAGATGTGGGTGTGTGAGAGGCGCCCGCCACGCAAGCAAGTGGAAACCCATGCCGGGTGTGCACATGTTGTCTGAATCCAGCCTCTGCGTTTGGAGCATTGGGGCTTGAGGTTTTTTCCCAGGTGCTCCGCGGATTTTATTTGATTTTATTGCTCGAAAAGAAAAAGAAAATAAAGGCTTCTTGGTCCGCCTGGACCGGAAAGTCAAAATCTGGAAAATTAACATTGTTTAGGAAAGTTTTGCACTGATGAAAAAATAGTGTTTTCCAGTGAAAGTTTTTCCCTACTTTTCCTTGTTTGATTTTTTGGCCTCTATTCCTTCTCTCCTATTTTCTTTCTTCCTTTTTTCTTCCTTTTTTTCTTTTCTTCCTTCCTTCTTTCTTCCTTTCCTCTTTCTCTCTCTTTCTTTTTTCTGCCTCTTTTTCTTATCCTCCCACCCTCCTCCCCCCTTTCTTTTTCTCTTTCTCCTCTTTCTTTTTTTGTCTCTCTCTCTCCCCCCCCTCTCTCTGTCTCTCTCTCTCTCTCTCTCCCTTCCTTCCTTCCTCCCTCTCCCTCCTCTCCCCTCTTTGTTTGTTTCTTTATGTGCCCCAATTGCTAATCTACATCAATTGGTAATTTATTCATAACTTGCTAATATCACTGCAAACTATTGGATAGTAAGGGGGAAAGTATAAAGCATATAAAGTAATTCATAGTATGGAAAATGTGGATAGAGGGAGGTTTTGATCCTTTTCCCATAGAGAGTCATCCATTGAATTTGAATACAAGTAGTCCTCAACTTACAACAGTTCACATAATGACTGAAGCTACATCAGCATTGAAAAAAGTGACTTATGGCTGTTCTTCACACTTAGGATCATTGCAGCATCCCCATGGCCACATGATCAAAATTTGGATCTTTGGCAACTGCCTCATATTTATGAGGGTTGCAGGGTCCTGCGGTCACCTTTTGCAACCTTCTGCCAAGCAAAGTGAATAGGAAAGTCAGATTGACTTAACAACCAGGTTACTGATTTAACCGCAGTGATTCACTTAACTGTATGTAGCAAGAAAGGTTGTAAAATGGGGCAAAACTCACTTAACAAATGCCTCACTTAGCAATAGAAATGTTGAGCTCAATTATGGTCACAGATTGAGGACTACCTGTATAGGGAGATTTCTTTACTTAATGGATATTTACATGGTAGAATTGAGTTTCAAATAACACTGATTTCGTTGTTGTCTTGGGTGACATCTATGAAAAAAATTCAGGTGCTCAGGCATGAAAATGTTCTGCTCAAACACTATACTTTTCCGCTCACACTGAAAAAAATTAGAGGGAACATTGGTTTGGAGAACCGGTTGTTGGAAGAAAACTCCTGTTTTTTTCCACTTTATAGGGCTAAGCCTGTAAGGAAGGCAGGAAGGAAACATTCTTGTGTTTTTTCTAGCCTAATCTTTATTGCCCTACTTACAGAAACTGCCTCTCCAGTTAATCCTTATTACCATTGTAACAACTAAGGCGAAGTGCCCATCGACCTGAGTGACATTGACTTGGCCACGCCCACATGATCACATGACCACCGAGCCCCGCCTACCCAGTTGGTCATTAGGGCAGAGAACTGGTTGGTAAATTATTTGAATCCCACCACTGTATACAACCTACCTGATGCCTTTCTCTGAAAACTAGTTTTTTTAACAATAATTTACCCTGCACAACTTAAGTCCAGTCAAAACAACAATACTCTCAGTCACTCTGAGAGTTAGATGAGCAATCAATAAATTAGATAAATAAATAAATGAAAAAAATCAGTATATAAAAACAACAACAAATTGGTTGTTGTTCCTGTCTGTTTTTCCCAATACTGAATTTTCAATTTCCTCCTAATGAAATCCTTTATCACTTGTCACTGACATGTATTGTCAAATTGGAGTCTTAAGTAATCAAAAAGTTGTAAGTTGCTTTGGAAGACTACTGTTTCTCTACAGCATGATATAAGGCAGGGGTCCCCAATCCTCAGGCTGCGGCCCGCTCAGAACCAGCCCATGCAAGTAGCAAGAGCGTGCATACACAGCTCAACCTGCGTGAATGGCAAGTGGATGCTCTCGTGCATGAAGCTGCATTTGGGCAAGTGGCATGTGTCGCTACCACTTATACAAAACCATCCCCATTCCCCCACTGCCAGTCCACAAAGCTGGAAAGGTTGGAGATAGCTGTTAGAAGTCAACGGCAGATGTCTCCAAGACGGACCATAGCTTTTCTCATTTATGGTATTTGCTCTTTTCTGGGGACCTCTTTAATGATATAAGATAACCATAAGAATTGTAGAGAGTAAGGAAGACAACCTTGATAGAGATAGGCCAGATCTGCTACCAAGGCAACAAGGAGAAAAACATGTCTTACATCCAAAACAAGCAGAAAGCATCTGAAAGCTGCTCAGGCAAATGCATCCCTAATTCACATGAATATAAGATGTGGAGCCACAATCAGACTTGCAAGATTCTGTTACTACAGCCATTCTCAATAAAAATAATCTTAGCCCTAGTTGAGTTATTCTTGGTCTGGTGTACCAAGGAGCTGCAAAATAGAGCACCTTAACGAATTTAAAAAAGTTAAAATCATGTTGCTAAGGTTTGGGAAAGTTGGCCAATTCTTTTAACATTTTCTAAAACCAAATTTCATAATTAAAAATCTTGGTCCATTTTAAATTTTGAAATATTTAGTCCCTCCCAGTGATGGGATTCAAATAATTTAACAACTGGTTCTCTGTCCTAATGGCTGACTGTATAGGCATGGCTGGTTAGTCATTTGACTAGGTGGGCATGGTCAACTTGATGTCACTCACATCGAGGGGCACCTTATTTCGCCCCGGCCTCACCTCACCCCTCTCTTCCCCTCTCTGCCACTCCTTGTCATGCCTGGCCTCTCCTCTCCTCTCTTCACCTGGTGTCTCCTCACCTTATGACCACAACTGAGCCCAAAATTTATGTTGCTAAGTGAGAAATGTATTAAATGAATTTTGCCCCATTTCACGACTTTTCTTGCCACATTTATTAAACGAATCACTGCAGTTGTTAAGTTAGTAACATGGCTGTTAAGTGAAGTTTGCAAAAGGAAATCACATGACCCCGGGAGACTATAACGGTCATAAATGTGAGATTGTTATTAACCATCCGAATTTTGATCCCGTGACTGTGAGGATGCTGCAATGGTTGTACTGTGAAAAACAGCATAAGTCACTTTTTTCAGTGCCATTGTAACTTTGAAAGGTCACTAAATGAACTGTTGTAAATCAAGGATTACCTGTACAAGAATACAAAAAAGCTTCTTTGCTTGCAAAAAGTGGCCCTAAATACCAATCATTAAATTAGAAATGGGGGAATACACATTGAAGATGAATGACAGTCACAGCCATCATGGAAACCTAAACCATTCCATCCGAATACTTTCCTTTTCATCAGCAATACCTGCAACCTGAGTTCCAAATAAGGCAGGGTACCAGAGCACCTTGAGGAATTAAAAAAACTATCAGCAGCCAACTCTTGCTCATAAAGTGAATCCCTTTAGCAGAGAGGTCATTTAAGTATTGTGGCATGCCAGCTGCCAGCAGAGCTAGCAGCAGACTCGGATGATGAAGAGGTTGGGGAGGAACTTGGGCCAGTTTTGGAATCTGGGGAAGGCTTTGCATTGGATCTAGACATAGAGCCAGGGCTCTCCGATATTTCCCAGCCCCTGGAGAGGCAGCTGCCTTTGGAGGCTGATATGAGTGAGGAGGAAGAACAGTTGGTGCCTGTTCCAGATGTACATATGCACTGAGCAGTTAGGAGAGGTGAACAATGGAGAACAAGGAATCAGGAAGCAAAGCACACGTGGACACTGAATTGCCCCTCCCTGACTGAGAAATAAATAGGAGTGGAAACAGGAGTGGTTTTCATAGGAGACAACAGTTCATATTTCTGAAGATTTAGCTCATTGTGTTTTGTATAACAAAGACTGTTTGCAGTCTTTCGGCTGGGAGATCACAGCCTTGCAATTATCGCAAGGAATTGATAAGGTCTGTCACTGCACTTAACTCCTTGAAGGACTATTGCCTGGACTTTTTGGTGGGTGAATGCAATTAATTCACAAAAGGTAAATAAGGAGGGTTTTGTGTGACCAGGAGTCTGTTTTTTGCTTCTGCTGAGGTTGGTCAGAACATTAAGCTCTCCAGAAAGTGGGTCAGAATACTTGGGCTACAAAGTGCTGAGCAAAAGAGACAAAGTAACAAAGTATATAGGAGACCCAGATTCAAGTCTCTGCCCTCCCAAGCTTGTCAGGATCACAATAAAATTAATATATGCCACAGATATCTCTTCTGACCCCCTCCTCCATCCAGTAATGAATGCCAAGACAAGCTTAACTGGAATTTCACAGCGTTTTAATTAACGGGAAACATAAACCTCGGTGGCTGAAAGCCCAAGCATAAACAAACAGATAAGAACCTTGGCAGCAACTCAAGACTTCGACAGAGACAGATAACAGCTTCTCCAGCGTTATGAATGAAGTTGAATCTTGCAAAAACCAGGCTCCTCCCAGTCTCTCTTTAAATACAATCTTGAAAGGAGCCTGATTACAATCACCTGGGTCCAATCATCTTTTGAAACTGTGTAGCTGCTCTCTATGTCGATCTGCCCGGTGTTGCCAGGCCTCCCTTGTCTCCTCATCACTACTCCAAGGCATGATGTCAGGAGCACACTCTCTTCTGCTCTCACCGCTGCTCCATGCCTCAGCCGCCTCCTGGTGGCCAATCAGCCTCTCTGCGCCCTGCTCGGAGTTGGAACCCTGTCCAGGGTCCTCCACCTCTTCCACAGCCAACTCATAAGGCCCCTCGCTGGTGGAGTCTGTTTGCAGCTCCAATGGCTCCTGCTAGGCCACAACAGATATCTAAATAAATTTCAAGTCTGGTGCCATTTTAATAAGCCTTGTTACCATGAGAGAAAACTAAAACAAATTGGAGGGGGGAGGATCCACATCTCTACCTCCTTTTAAAAAAATATCAGTGAGCAATCATGTTACTTGGCTTCTTCAAAGCAATGCAAGAGACTCCTGTCCTAAAGGTGCTTTTGACCAGTTCCCTCTTCTTGAAAAAAGCACCTTTGGGACACCCATGACCTGGATGATTGAAGAATTCCCATACACAAGAGACTCCTGTGCTCAGTAAACTGACAAAGCAAGCACCCTTTCCCACCTAGGAGAAGCAATCCTTAGATCCATTTGCACCACTTAAAGATACCAGCTGGTCTCGCTCACCTCACAAGATATCTTAAGGAAATCATTCAGATTTAAGGAGGAATCCCAGAAACACAGTTTAAAAAACCAGACAGAGTGCCAAGCTTGCATCCTGTCTCTTAGCCATTGCTTAATTCAATGAGGCAAGCAGGTGGTCCAAAAAGATTACCTCATCGCTGGCAGGGGGAAAGACCTCCTGAAGCCCCTTTTTTGTAACAAATAAACAAACAAAGAAGCCAAAGACTAGCCAGATTGTTCCATTTAGAGAAGATTATGAATCTAGGGAAGAAAGACGCCCGCAATTGTCCTCTTACTTAGGGATGGAGAAGGCAAGAAGTGGCTGGGAAGGGATTCAGCTGTGTTGGAAGTACACCCCAAAAAGACAGAGCCAGGAATCTCTAAAACAGTGTAAAAAGCTTAAAACAACCCTTCCCCTTTAAGAAAGTCAAGCCCAGGAATAAAAGTACCAGCAAAGAGGGGGGGGGACTCTAGAGGGGCTGCTCAGGCTATAGAAAGTCTGGACATACTGCCAAGAACCATTAATGGCTGTTACAATGTAACAAGGCTTAACAACAGAGGCAGTTTCAGAAACATTTAAGTAGGGCAATAAAGATAAGTAGAATTGGGCTGGAAACAACACACAGAGGCACACCAGTATGCCTCCTTCCTGTCTTCCTGACAGGATTAACCCCTTAAGATGGGAAAAACCAAATGTTGTTGAAAGATTTCTTCCAACAGCCGGTTCGCCAAACTGCTCAGAAAGTTAGTTACCGATTATCATGAACCGATGTGAACCGACTGAATCCCACCATTGGTCTATCCCCTTATTTATCGAGCAGCTTGCAGTATAGAGTTATGGTGACTTTTTATATTATTACAAAGTGCTATATTGCTTAAAGACAACAATCTAGCTCTCCAACCTTATTTGGGGAACATGGAAAGAGAAGCAATATAAACCAAATACATAGGACCACATGTACTAAACAAGATAACATTTTTTCTTGAAACAATATTTAAAATTAAAATTGATCCAACCTCAGAAGGGGAATATAACAAGCAAATATAATATATAACAAGCAAATGCTATTATTACTACTAATAAACATATTATCATAAAGAAAAAAGCCATTTCTAAGCATTTGTGGTTTATTGAACTAATAGTGTATACTGAAATCCTTAACCATTTATTCAGATGTGAAGTTTTCTGAGTATAATTAAACTTCTAAATATAGTGACTTCTAGTGAGAACTGAGGAAGCAAATTAATCTTTTTTTAATTTTGTACTCCTTTAATATAATAAAGTAAAAAGTAAAAGAAGGTCAGAATAAAACCAACAAAATAATGTTACATGTAAAACATAATTCACTCTTATTTTTAAATTCAAAATCAATCTTTGACTACACAATATAATGCTGATAAATCTGTTAAAATTGGTTGTATGGAACGAAGGTGGACAAGAGAATACATGTTAGAGATTGATAAAATCACACATAGGAAGAGCATTAAAGCCCTTCTAATAATATTAGAATTCAGGATCATTCTTTAAATTGGATAAATTCACCACCAATAAAAATAAATACCATATTTACTTTAAAAAGGAAAAAAAGAAGAATAAGTAAAATAACAATTAAAATAAATGACCATCTATGGAAACAATTTTAAAAGGAAACAAATTCATGAAAGATTGGGCTACCAGTCTCTACTAGCCTTGACAGCTGTTTGCATAGGCAGTGTCCAACAGGTAAAACTGCTATTACAGTACTTTCCTATCCTGCTGATGAGTCTGCTCGACTGCTGTTCAATACAGAATGATTGTTCGACTGCTGCTCGACTGCTCGACTGCTGTTCAATACAGAGAAGCTACTGACTGATCTAATAGAGTTCTTTTATTGTCAGCACCAAAATAATAGCTAGTTTCAAAATTATGCTTGTTGAACCTTTGTAAATTGATTTCAGATAGTGTGCAGGTATGATTACATAAGTAAGACTGTAACACTTTAGATTGTCTAAAAGCAGCAACATATTGTTGAAGTGAAGCAGTTATCTCTGCAGGATAGAAATACAGCAGTAATCAATGAAAATTAAATAAGAAAAAGTAAGCATGGATAAAGTATAGAAAAACCAGAAAAACATTAGCAACACTTTAATAAAGATCATTTATTTGCAAGGGCTATGGCATTTTAAAGTGAAAATTATGAAAGCTTCCCCTTATTAGTAATTAGACCAACCAAAATTAGCACATGAAATATACAAATTTGCAAGAACTTCAAAACTCTTCATCAGGAAATGTATTTATTTAGTATATGGCAATGTCAGGGAAATCTACAAATGCTAGACACAATGCAGTTCTGAAAGCCTAAATTGCTAATTCATTCTGTTTACCACTTGCGCGCCCATCCTTAGTGCATTGCAAAATGCGAACTAGCTTACATCAGCTGACTAGCAAGTTGTTGCCTCTTTGGGGCTCCTCTGCCTGTCTCATCTTGCCTCGTGTTGTGTTGCCTCACATCTGGCCAGGTCCAACATTGGCATCTGCTCTCTGCAGCTAGTGGTACCCATTTATCTACTTGCAATATTGCATGGTTTTGAACTGCTGGTTGGGCAAGAGCCAGGGAGCAAGTAGTGGGAGCTTACTCTGCCTCACCGAGTCAGACTTGAACCATTGGAGTGTAGACCATGTTTGGCCATCAGTTCCATTGTCACTATGCTGCTGCACCACTGCATTTCCTTCATCAGGAAATAAACAAAGCAGAGAGGATGAGGCTGATTCTGAAGTGGTGAGTATATGTATTTCATATACGTAGTCTCAAGGTTTAATGTGAGCTGAAATAGAAGAAATAACAAAGGCCTGATTTTTCATTTGCTTGAATTTTGTTGTTATATCAGAGCGGCATATTCATTTGTTTTCTTTTTGTTTTGTCAGTTTTGCATCCAGTGGGCTAGAGTCATCTATGCTGATGTACGAGCTACTTTGCCCTCTCAAATATTTTACATTTTTTTCCACCAGAAAGTTATACAGCTTGTCAACCAAGATCCAGACTGGAATTGTCAGCCAATCAAATTATAAAATACTTAAAAGGTCAAAGAAGTACAGCACACTAACATAATTCACAGGCTATATGAGGCATTAAAATCCTAATACCTCATTCACGTAACAAAGATTGTAATGAGAGTGAGAAATGGCAAAACACGACTTAATTCCCATGATGATTCTTGAAAGAATGTAAAAGGTGGGAAGCTATAAACTTAACCCATTCTTGTTCATCTGAAAGTATCTTTATGTGTGTGTGTGTGTGTGTATGTATGTATATTTCCCTTTATTTATTTATCAGCACAAATACAACATTATATATATATATATATATATATATATATATATATATATATATATATATATATGTGTGTGTGTGTGTGTGTGTGTGTTTTTATTTGTGCTGATAAATAAATAAAGGAAGACTAGTATAGATCTATTTCAAGCTATTTAGCTCTCATCAGCTAGCCATATCCTTATATATATATATATATATATATATATATATATATATATATATATATATATATATATATATATATATATATATATCAGAGTAGCATAAGGAACGTAAAATTAACTACAATGCTAGATAGGATTGCAGCTTTCTAATTTACACCAGGTTATAAATATTTATTTACTTTATTATATCTTTGTTCCAATCTTGTATACCAGAAAGTGTCAAAGGCACTATATTTACATACAATTTAAATTGTTTATTATATTGATATGAAGTGTTTTTCATTTTTCCATGAATTTCATCCCAGGTATTGCTGAGGTATTTGTTTTTCCCAACTCTAACATGCTAATGCTACTCAAAAGTGCAGACTTCTTTATGGAGTATAATTTCTTTATTAGAATCCTGCTTTTTATTACATTCTAATGATCAGATCTTTCTCATTACTAATTTGTGGTGTGTGTGTGTGTGTGTGTGTGTGTGTGTGTAAGAATCCTGTTTAGTTTATAAATCTTGCCACCATGAATAAATAATTGTGTTATGTTGCTGAAAGAAAGAAAAGAAAAAAGAGGGTTGTGAGTGTGTAAATCCACTCCAGTTTTTAACCATTTTTCTTCAGTTCTTAATTTTTGCGAAATGCTCATGAAGGAGACAAAATAAGGACTGATATAACCTGGAGACATTTGGTTAACTTCTTTTAGAATGAAATATAAAATGTTAGCTCGTTTCTCTGAAATTAGGAAGGGGCAAAACAATCTCTGCATATTCCCTCATTGAGAATCTCTCATATTCTCAGTCTGCATATAAAAGACAATCCAGAGACATCTTTGAAGGTTCTCTTTCAAAGCATCTCGACTTCCCCGAGTGTCAGGGGACTTCTGTTATTAATTGAAGTTAATTTTCTAGGATATCAGTTTGCCATGCACGTGGGAAAGATTGATAGCCTCTTCAATTCTCAAGAGGGTTGAAAATGACACTGTTCCATCACCGGGTGCCTTCACTTTTATCATCGCAAATCAAATTATAAACATCAGGGCAACCTTGCTGAAATCTGATTCGGGAGATTTCCATAAGATTAATTAGGCGGCCAAAGCAAAGATGATAAAATGTAAGGGGAGGAGGAGGAGGAGGAGGAGGAGGAGGAGGAGGAGGAGGAGGAGGAGGAGGAGGAGGAGGAGGAGGAGGAGGAGGAGGATATTGTGAAGGGGGAAGGGAGGCCAAGGAAAACCATTCATTTCTTGCAGAATGGGAAAGTCGATTCAACAATGGGTAATTAGTGTGGGCCATGGATTCTCAAAGGCACTGAGGACACTGGACTTTTTCTCTCACTCTGATGTTTAGTGCTGTATTGTGGACCCCTCATTTAATTAGGGCACTTTGATACCCAGAGGAGCTCCAAGCTCCAGGGCACGCTAAACAGAGACTGACACCAGCAAAGATTCTGTCTCCTTCCACTCTAATTAGAGATACAATGAGTGGCAAAGACAATGTTTTACTCCAAGATTTTTTCAGCAGATACCTCTGGCAGGAAACAATCATTTATTCTGTGTCTATATTGGTATTCAGATTAAATTGTTAGCCTGTAAAAAGTGGGCAGAGGGTACATATCTATTAAAAATGCTTATCAGGCTCCAGAAATGATGAAGCAACTCCTGCTTGTTCCTTTTAAAGATAAATAAAAAGATAACCTCCCCTTTGGAATATTTATTACATTGCTCACTTATTTGGGTAGCAAATGACTGAAAGAAGAACAATGGACTGAGAAATGATTCTGATGCATCAGCACCTTTCCCCACCTTGAATATAATTTTTGCAGCATATATTTTTGGTAACTGCCTCCATAGATTTTTTTTTAATAGCAGAAATCAATAAATGGTTCCATAAACATTCTTTATTTGTATGATATTTGCATTTTAAATACCAAATTTCTCACAGGTTTATGATTTTTTGGCTATGTCCCAAAGAAATTCCCAGGGACAAGAGGGCTGGATTTTAGCTCAGGATAATTTATATTTATAAAATATTTTTTTCTTTATAAAAGGAAGTAGTCTTCTCCAAATGCATATTATGTTTGAGGATACAGACATCTGTCCTAAATTGGGATTGCTTTTTGATTGCCATTATCAGGTCAACTAAAGAGAAAAACTATAAACTATAAAACTATAATATATCATCCTCATATAACAGGACAAAACATTCTCATATGATACAAGATAAATAATCTGCTGATTACCTTAATTGCTGCTTCCATCTTTCTCCAACTCGTAAGCTCTTGCATATATTTTCATTTACCTACTCTGTTAGTGGCATATCCCTTTGAACCAGTTACCTTTTGAGCTCACGATCGTCTTTGTGATCTTACCTTACACATGAGAGCACAGTATTTCTATTTCAACTGTTTCCAAGTCCAGCTGCCATTAGTATGTCACAAGTGTAACCAATAAAATCTTTCTTGCAAAGTGGAATAAACTACCAAACGAGCAATACAGATCATTTGTTCAGAGAATATGATTCATTCTCTTTCCTTTTCCTTTCTATCTTTTAAAAAACATTCCC
This sequence comes from Thamnophis sirtalis, assembly GCF_051295495.1. NCBI lineage: Eukaryota > Metazoa > Chordata > Lepidosauria > Squamata > Natricidae > Thamnophis > Thamnophis sirtalis. Next base: position 55,989,944 of record NW_028261389.1, on the reverse strand, counting down.
CTGGAAATCAAAGTTTCTAAGTGCAAGTTAAAATGTATGTATTTACAATTGTTATTTTGATAGACTGTTTTGTACTGATTTGGAGAATATAAATGTCCCAAGGGATGTAGCATATTGGAAATTAATCCCTGCATACACAAAATACTTGCATGTTCTGTTTCATCTTTATTTGGAAAAATATTTGGTCCTATTTTTAAAAAAAAATCAGCATTTTTACAAATTTAATTTACTATGATTGCTCTAGATTCAAGTTTAATTGTTCATATATTTAAAGATAAATTGCAAAAATATGACTGATTTTGTAAGGCACTAAATAAAATGAATACTGACAAATCTAAGTTTATTTATAAATTCAGAGTTGCAGTGATTCGTCATCAGATAATATATACATTATTTTTATCATGCATTATTAAAATGAGCAAGTTTCTGTATGGACATCAAATAATTAACAATCTAATATGCTTTTTTAAATTTCATAATGATTTTTTTTAAAGTGAATATGTAACGCTACAATATCATATTAATGCACTCAACTGAATCAGTTGTGCTTTTTTTATAGAACAAAAAAACATCTGTTCATGGGGGAACAGTGTCTGAAAGTCTGTGTGTCAAATGGTCAAAATGCAGCCATGACCATGTAAGCAAAGCTCAGCTATTTTTATGTCCCTTGCAAATACTGCACCAGAGGTGGGTTGCTCCCGGTTCGGCCCAGACCGGATGAACTGGTACTGGTGGTGGCAGGAAGCTCCGCTTACACTCCTGGATGCTTCTGTGTGTGAGCACGAGAAAAACGGTAGCACCATTATTTGCAACCCACCTCTGCATGGCACACAATAAAAAGGAACAGATCTTCAACTGCAGTGGCAACTACCACCTTGACCTTTTGTCCCATTGATATCTCTGGTCTTAGCGTTATCATTCACATTCTGGCAATGCTAGTAGATTCTTCTGAGGATTGGCCAGAAATCACAGTTGATCTAAAATGTAGCTGGCCTCCGTATTGTGTCTCACATGTACCAGGGCATACTGGTCGTATCCCACCACTGGTGTAGTTCAGAGGTGGTATTCAGCCAGTTCTGACAGGTTCTGAAGAACCGGTAGTGGAAATTTTGAGTAGTTCAGAGAACTGGCAAATAGGCTGGCCCTACCCCCGCTATATCCCTGCCTCCCATCTGATCTTCTTTTGTTGTCCTGAACAGGAGAACAGAGCTGGAAAGCAGGTTAATGGGGTGGGGAGGGAATGTTGATTTTGCAGTATCCTTCCCCTGCCATGCCCACAAAGCCATAGCAATAGCAATAGCAATAGCAGTAGACTTATATACCGCTTCATAGGCCTTTCAGGCCTCTCTAAGCGGTTTACAGAGAGTCAGCATATTGCCCCCAACAATCTGGGTCCTCATCTGGGTCCTCATTTTACCCACCTCGGAAGGATGGAAGGCTGAGTCAACCCTGAGCCGGTGAGATTTGAACCGCTGACCTGCTGATCTAGCAGTAGCCTGCAGTGCTGCATTTAACCACTGCGCCACCTTGGCTCCACAAAGCCACGTCCACAAAGCCACGTCCATAAAGCCACGTCCACAAAGCCATGCCAACAGAACTGGTAGTAAAAATTTTTTAATCCCACCACTATTGTAGTTTAATCAGTCAAGAGCTTTTGGACTATAGTATGGTCATATTTTATAAGGTGGCTACAATATATTTTTGGTTACAAAGGTTCCCTCCTACCTTCCTGCCTATTTCTTGGCTTCTCAAAAGGTCTCTAGTTTAATATTTGAGTTCTGAGCTCACTCTTCAGTTCTGACTTCTGCCTATAATGTTCATTCTATCTTTTGAATGACTCACCTAGTTCTGTTACTTCTCCTGCTACTTCTTTCTAATTTGCTTTTCTCTTCAGTCTACTTTGCTTCCAATTTTGCCTTTATGATTCTTATCTCATCTTGGACTGTTTTTTTTGCTATCTATTGCAAAACAGAGGAAACAGTGAAATAAAATGGAAGAGATGAGTAGCTCCAATGGATTTCTTCAGAGAATATTTGCCTCCAAATTAATAAGTATATATACTATTGCAGTTTTATTGATATCCCGAACAAGGTCAGGAGTGTGCACATTATTGTATATTGTATTGTATTGTATATTGTTTTTTATTGAGGTTGTAACAAAACCATTCCAGTAAAAATGGATTAGTTATGATGAAGCAGAAACAAACTTGAAATCTTTTTTGGTCTATTAATCATTAATTTGCTCCTTAACATTTTACTTTTATCCTGAGACCAAAAGTATAAATGAATGGCATTCCTTGCTGAAAGCTATATACCACCCAACTTTTGATATCTATTGGACTCTTGTTGCTTCTGATACTTTAAATAATGCATAAAATATTATTCCAATTTGAAATGGGAAGCTGTCATTTTACAAATAAAACACCAATTTCAATCACCAGCTTCATATCCAAAAATCTGTCTAGGTTCTACCTGAGTGTGTGCATCTTTTAAAAAAATATTGTCAATATGTTCATACATTGAAATTTGATGTTGCACTGATGTCACCTTTGTTATTTATTATTTAATACTAAATATACTATTGTAGACATTGCAGAAAGTATTATAATCTGCCTCTGATTTATTCAAAACACAAATTGAACAGGAAGTAAAACTGCGTGTTTCCATACAATTACTTTGATTTGTATAAGAATTTCTATAATATATTAATGTTTAGTTTTAATTGCAAATAGATCTTAACTATCCAATAAAATATAACATATTTAATATGTACAAATAGCTAAAATTAAGGACAGCAACTTTCTGGTCAGAAAATATGACAGCTTGAAGACTAAACTAAGGGTGAAAGAAAGAGTTGTCTATTCAAATGGCAAGTTAAATGTTAAATGTGACAGAATAAGGTCTAAGAGATCCCCTTACACCTTCTGAAGGTTCAGGGCAATGCGGAACGGGTGGTTTGAAACCAATTGATTCTTGCTTTCACAAGCAGAAAAAAGGCATAGAAAACTGATTAAAATTTGAACAGAACAGAAAAGAATAACAGAGTTGAAAAGAATCTTGTAAGTCATCTAGTCTAACCCCCTGCACAAGCAGGAGCCCTATACCATTTCTGATGGATGTCTGTCCAGTCTCTAGTTTACCAAGGAGTAGGTTGGTTTTTTTAATTATCTTTTCCAGTATCTTCCCAGGTATTGATGTTAGGCTGACTGGTTTGTAGTTTCTTGGGTCTGTTTTGTTTTTTGTTTTTTTTGAAGATGGGAACCATATCAGCTCTTTTCCAGTCTTCTGGTAGTTCTCCGGTGCTCCAATATTTTTGAAAGATATGATACACTGGTTCTGATGACATCTGCTTGCTCCTTTAGAACTCTAGGATGTAATCCATTAGGTCCCAATGATTTATATTCATCAAGATCATACAGGTGTTCTCTTACCATCTTTTTGCTTATTTTAACATTTATTTCTAGTCTGTCTTTTATAGTTATGTTTTTGGTAGGTTGGGTGGTAGTTTCTTTTTGTATGAAGACCGATGCAAAGAATGAGTTAAGCAGCTCTCTTTGTCTCTACTGCCAGTTACTTCCTTGCCATTTTCTCTCTGTAGTGGGCTGACTGTTTCCTTGATTTTTTTCTTGTTATTTTTATGTTGAAAGAAACTTTTTTAATTATCTTGTTGCATTGTTCAACAAAAGTTGAACTTAGTTCATTTTGAGTCTTTGCTTTCCTGACTTCGTCTTTGCAGATTCTGCCTAACCGTTGATGTTCTGCCTTAGTAAGATGTCCCTCTTTCCATGTTTTGTACTTATCTTTTTGTCTTTCCATTTATTCTTTGGGCAGCTATGCTGGTTTCTTCTTGGATTTCTTATTTTTCTTTTTCAGTGGTATTGTGCTGGACTGGGCTTTTATGATCATATTTTTTAAAGTTTTCCAAGCTTCTTTGGTTGTTTTCCCATTTAGGGTTTTCATTCAAGGAATCTTTCCCAAGTTCTCTATGAGTTTGTTAAAATCAGATCTTTTAAAATCTGGTATTGTGTTCTATTGCTTGTATTTGTATTATGTTGAATTCCACTATGACATGGTCACTCTCACCCAAGGTTCCTACAGTTTCAACTCCCTCTATCACTTCTTCTGTGTTCATGGGAATTACATCCAGTATGGCTGTCCCTCTAGTTCCCCCCTCTACCCTTTGGACAACAAAGTTGTCAGTTCGGTTGGTCAGGAACCTACTCGATTTCTCACTTGGTGTAGAATTAGTCTTCCAGTTGATGTCAGGGTAATTGAAGTCCTCCATTACTAATTTAGTGTGTTTTCTACATATTTTTGCTAAATGGTTAGCAAAAAGAACATCTATTTTTCCTACTTGGTTGGGTGGCCTGTAGTATACACCTATTGCAATGTTATTCTTTTTTTCTTTTATATTGACCCATATGCATTCTAGGAGGTTTTCATCTTTGGTTTCATGCATTTCTGTAGCAATATAGTAGTCTTTTATATAATACAACTCTTTGATATGGTCTGGGTTTTCTTAATAGTTTGTATCCTTCTATCAGTATGTTCCAGTCATGGTTTTCATCCCACCAAGTTTCAGTAATTGCAACTATATCATATCTACTCTATGTATTAATAATTCAAGTTCACCCTATTTGTTCCCCAAACTTTAAGAATTTGTATATAGGCATTTGAGATCCATATGTCTAACGCTAATATGCTTTCTATGTCTTCTATTTGGTGTTTCATTTTGTCTCCCTTCCCAAAGTGCCTTACCTCTTTATTTGATTTGTTTTCTAAGAGTTTTTGCTTGGAATTAAATCCTATAGATCCTAAAGATTGGTCACACTCTCCCCTAAATTTTAGTTATAAGACCTCCTGATAAGTTAAGCTAGTTGTTTTCTAAAAATATTCTTCCCAGTTTTTGTGAAGTATCGTTGCTATCCCTTGCCAAAAGCTGTCATAGAGGTAGTGCAGACCATGGTCCAGGAATCCAAAGTACTCTTAGTGACAACAACCCTTTAACCAGTGGTTCACTCTATAATTTTTTGTTCTCTTCTTGGATCTTGACCTTTCATTGGAAGTACAGATGAAAAAACTATTTGTGCACCTAACTACTTAGCTTTCTTGCCTAGCTGCTCATAATCATTCAATATTGTTTTCAGGTTCATTTTCATGTCATTCATCCCTACATGTAATAGTAGAAAAGTGTAGTAATCTGTGGGTTTTATTATTTTGATTAGGTTTTCAGCCACATCATTGATTTTTGCTCCAGGGAGACAACATACCTCTCTGGATTGACTGTCTGGTCTACAGAAAGCAGGTTCTGTTCCCTTGAGAATTGACTCTCCTATCACCAACACTCACCTTCATTTTTCCTAGAGATGTTTGGGGTATTTTTCTATATAGCACAGAAGCACTTGATGATGCTTCTTTTCCAGGTGTTTGCATGTTTTCTTCTAGGAAGAGTCTATGAATTTGATTGGTTTCAGTCCCATGACTCTACAACACAGGTGTCAAACTCGTGGCATCATGTTGCCATCATGTGATGTTTTGCAACATTTTTTCCCTTTGCAGAGTTGGGATGGGTGTAGCCTGCACATGACATATCTGGCTCGCATGCTGCCAGTTTGACACCCTGCTCTACAACATGCCAATAAATCATGACTCCTTCCAAAAACAAGTTACAATTTCCAACCTATGTTTTCCTCATTCGAACTATTGATTATGCCTGTACATCTATATAAAATTTAAACTATCAAGCCAGTTTATGTTAGTTCTATTTTTCCTATGTCACAAAATGTTACATAGAACCTGGATCAATCAGTTGGATCCAGTATGGAAATTAGTATGTTTCAAACAAAGAGGTGTATATATTTAAGACTCTCTGAAAACAAAGAAGCTTCTGAAGCTTCTCATGTTACATATGAACATATGTTACTCTTACAGCTACCTTGCATGAACAATCACTCTTTGTCAGGCATGAGAATGAGTATGGCTGAGGATAATAGCTTTTAGGAATGTAGTAATTGCTACTCTGCCCTCCGTTGTCTATTAAAATTGAATGTCTTTGCAAATCGCATCAATGGATTCCTTATCCAGTAGGCAATGATGATTCAAAATAGTTTCTTTGAAACAGTGAGATCAGTGATAGGAGCGTTAAGTTAACACTACTTTAATATCAAAGAAGTGCTTAAATAATTACCACCTTTGTCTTCCTATTCAGTAGCTGTCTTCCCTGCCACATTCTTTTAAGAGACAACTGTTTTCCTCCCCCAGTTGCTTATCTACAGGTTGCATATATGCATCCTACCTTTAGAAAACCATTAATATACCTCCTAATCATCATCAGAAAGTCATTGTTTAAGTAGCAGCGCAGACATGAGAGTGTATTTTAATGCATGATTTCCCCTTCTCTTGGAATAACATGCTATGGCTTTATCTTCCAAACATGTTTTTTCTTTCTTTGTTATCACTTATAGCTATAACTTGAAATGAAATTTTCTAATGGTCTCTCTATGAATATGTATGTTTATATGCCCAAGTAGGAACACACACCCATACAGGTTTCCATATCTTTGTCTTCAATTTTAATTTTGCTAGACAAATCATTGTCTTTTATCAAATAAATTATTCCTATAAGATATTCAAACTGCTATCATGTTCTTCCTCATTGTGATTTTTACTGACTATATTATTTTATATAATCCATATCTAAAGATCTGTGGATATTCTATCCTTCTGACATATTTTGTGTTTCTGCACATTAAATGCTTCTAATTATTTTCCCTTAAAAGCAGCTTGTTCCCAATATTCTCTTTTCCAACACATGCTTTTCCTATTAGACACACACTTTGTGAAAGTTCTACCTGCACTTGGCAACAAAACAGTTTATAGAATTTTACAGCATTTTTATTGAATGTTATATTTTTATATGTCAAATGCAACAAATTACAATAATCCAGGAATTGTATACTGAGTTCTGCTTGTGCTTTCAGACACACACACACACACACACACACACACACACACACACACACACACAGAGTCCTTGAGTTATGAATGTAATAGAGCCTGCCCATTCTGTGTGAGTTGTGAGAGTGAATCTCGTGCCTTGAATGAAATCACTCCCTCCTTTTGCCCTTGCATTTGCTAATTGAATGCGCAGTTCGGTAAGTAAATGACGTATTTCAGGATGGAGAAGGCCATGGGGGAGCCAAGTGATGGAACCGACAACCTGCTTGTCAACAGACAACCTCCAAGTTGTCAACTGACAACCTCCAAGTGATGTAACAGACAACAGAGAACCTGCTCACCAGGACTGGAGATGGCCTCTTTGCTCAATTCAGTGCAGCAGCAGAGCCTCTGGGATTGGTTCCAGAAGCCAAAGGACACCAAGAGCCATCTTGTCACCATGATAATTCATTCCAGCATCCACCTGTGGGCCCACCTCTTTTGGTGGACCTGGAGAAGCAGGTTCAGACCTGGCTGTTGATGACTTTCTCTTTGGAAGAGGAGGAGGCCCAAGCCCAGGCCCTCTCTGACCTGGTGCCAGACATGGTGGAGCAAGGGGGTGGTGATGAGGTCCCTGAGGACAACCTAGAAATCCTGTCCCTTGAGCAGAACCTCTAGGACACCATTAAGTTCGGCAACCCTATGCTACTGACAAAGTTTGAAAAGGACATTCCCTAGTGTTCAGCCCTCCAGCAGTTCATGGAGAAAGAAGTGCCAGACAAGTGCTGTGCATGCCCACATGGAGCTATGATGCTCTGTTTTGGGCTGCAAAGATGGCAAAAGACTTTGCAAATGGAGGTAAAGCTTCAGTGTTTCAGGCCTTTCCTCCATTTGCAAAGTCTTTTGCAGTAGATCTCATCCAGGCCTCCATTTGCAGAGAACAGAGGCCTAAAGTACTGTGAGACCATGAGAGATCAATAGCATGAGATCTCTCACTACTGATCTCACTTGAACTTGCAGTACTTTAGGCTTCCATTCTCTGTGTAGTCACCGAACATTAATAGTTTCAGGACTTGTTTGTAAACACAAGGAGGCGCTTATCATATAACTTTGAACATTTGCTAAAGGAAGCTTGTAACCTGGGGATTACCTGTAACCTGTTACATACATCTAAAATTTGGATGAGACACAGTTGTCCTTGATCCCAGTGAGTTCTTTTAATGCTAGGGAGTGAAAACGGCTTACATTTCCACCGCAGTAAGTTTATCCTTTGCTTTCCCTTTTGTCCAATGCTAGCCAAATGTCAGTGGAATTCCTTCCAGATTTATCAGAAGGTACAACTTCAATATGGGATCAAATGCAAATCTTCTCATTGTGTGATGATATTGAGCATATTTTGTCAATTTCTACAATTTTAAATGAAAGCCTACATGGAAAGTCTGTCATGGTGTAGTCCTAATCCCGCAAAGGAAGTTATAACTAAATTTCCTAGAAAGCAATGGAAATTAAATTTACTGTTTCATTTGGCTTTAATGATGTGTTACTTACATGGGGCATAACCATATTATCTACAATTTAGAATATTGTTTTATTTGTTTGGTTTCTTATATAAAGCCCATTGCTTCTTCGGGAAGCATATTATTTCCATAGTTGGCAATACAATGCTAAAATAATTTGATGTCCAATCCACTGAGTGATTCCCCATGGGCATTCTTTTGAAAAGGTCTAACAAAGCAATTGCTATCCTCAATGTGTACAGGAGAACCTTCTGGTGGATCAGGTCCTTGGCTTTTATTATAACTTTTCATTTCCAGGTTTCTATTTGTAATTCGTGCATAAAAGATCTCTTTTCACCCTATTGTTTTTGCTCTAAAAGCCACTTTATCCTTAATAAAAGGAACAATAAGTGCCAGTTGTAAAATAATTTGTCAATCACTTACAATTGTAAAACACCTTCCTTTGGACCTCTCAGAGTGTTTCAGAAAAGATAAAAACAAATAAAATAGAACTACAATTACACTGAAGTGACAGAATTAAAATGATCAGTTTTATATCTTGAATTTTGTTGCTAGTATTTGACAAGGGACAATTGTTTGAATGAACTCCCTGGAAGGAGCCAACGTGAACAACAGTCTGGCCTATTCTGAGCACTGAATGAGCTTTTCAGCAGGACCCTCATTAGAAGCAAAATTGAAGCTGAGCTGAAAACCACCTTTCCTCCCTACAGTTGAAGGGACTCAGTTGATTTCAAATTTAACCTCCCAGCTATTTTGCTGTTCCTTTATGCCATCCATTGAGACCATTTAATGGGTTTTCCTTTTCTTTGGGGGAATTTACTGAAAGAGGAGTAGTGTTAATAATTTCTAAGACTGTATCTTTTAATGAAACATGATAATGAGTGGTTCAGTTTTAAATCAATACTTAATGGTGCAAAGTAAATATCTGAGCCTTCTCAAACTGGTGTATTCCCTGTCCTCCAGATCTGTTCAGCAATAAGATCCTACAATTTCCAGAAGAATATAGAAGAAGTCTAACAAAATTGAAACAAAACAAGTTAGGGAAGGCTGCACTATCTGGATGCCCTTTACTGAAAAGGGATGAGGACTTTGTTGATCAGGATTCTGATAATTGGTCAAAGGTTCTTGTGTTGAGATGACAGAAGGTTCAGGCCTTAACTGGTCTTTAGGTTTCTGGAAAGTTCCATAAGAAACCAGAAGCTTGTGGGTTAAACATGTGATCCTAAACATAGAATATATACATGAGTATTTTAATAACTTCTATAACTGTATATACATCTACTGTGTGCTGACTTCCTCTTGTGGAATAAAGTAAAAGTAAGAAATCTATATATACTTGCTTCAAACTGTATTTAGGATTCTTCCAATCTTATGGGAGGACCCACCTTTGTTCAGGTGAGTAAGTGTGCCTTTTTAAAGCAGAAGAATCTGCACTCCATCTTTTTGTATGCCCCAGGTCACACTTGATCCTTGTCTAACAATTTCTACATGCACTTGCCCTAATTCTTGAAATATTACACTCCAGATTGCTTGGTGTGTGGAAAAATAGAGTCAACTCAGAGATGTTGCCCATATTTGTTTTTTAATTGTTACCCTTATAGGCCATCACATCTGATCCAGAGATGACTTATGTGATATATAATATAAAAAAGCATTAAAAAGCATCAATAAAATAATTAAAATAACAAATTGATTAACAGTCATAAAAGCCTAAAAGCAAGACAAAGATGCAATAAGACCAATAAAACACACACACGTGTGTGTATGTGTATGTATATATATATATATATACACAACACACACACACACACACACACACACATACACACAGATATACAATTACTAAATTGAAATATATTTCAATTTATTTTTATTAAAATAGCCAGGAACTTAAATGTTAGGGTTTTACTATTTTATTTTTTTAAAGTTTTATTAAGCTATACTTGTATGCTGTGGGGAATGTTTGGGTGTACAAAGAAGTCCTGGTTTTATATATTTTATCAAATTACATAATATTTATTTATGTATATAAATAAATAAAACTTATTATTACACAATAAGACTTTGTAACAGTGCTTGCCAAACCAAGATAAATTACCCAAAATTGTGTACAAGTGTTTTTTCTTTGTGCAAGGGCACACAAATTCGTTACCCAACCAGAAACAGTGACTTTTAAATTGATTTAAAGTGTTTTACCTACATTGAGTAAAATAGTTTCTGATAAGCGGTTTTGGTTAATGAAGGAAAAAGTTATGTACTGAGTGACTGAGAACTTTTTTGGTTGAGATACAAAAAGAAAGGCAAAATTCCACCTATGTTCAAAAATTCTTCCAAATCAACCTTCTCTAGTTTAAATGGTCTCCAGATGTATTGACAATGCCAAGTAGGGAAGATAGAAAATCAAATCCAGCTCATTAGGAAGCACCATGTTAATGAAAATGGTAAATAGTGAAGCAGAATACGGCAATCTTTGATAAAGTCTTCTGAACATTTCCAAAATTGTGCTTAGATGTATTTCTAGCAATGTGGCAAACAATGGTGATATGATTTCCATTCATTTTGGGTAGGAAATGAAAAATAATAGTTATAATGAACCTTCTGATATGTTTTTGAACTTGTCCTCCAAAAGTGCAAAGAAAAAAAAAGGAATGGGCTGAAAGTTCTGGTCTTAATAAAGCTACCATGCTATATAGTATGATTCTCAGTGCAGAAAAAATAATCCTGAAAAATCATTCTTACTCTGGAGATTTAGAAATGCAAGTCAATAACATCTAAACTGCCCCATCTTCCAAGCTAAATACCATGTTTCATGCTAAGCAATTATACATTAAAAACCTCTTATTGAGATTCCTTTGTGCCTTACATTGATTTTCACTGGTTGCTTATATTCATCACATGTATTTAGTCTACAATTATTATATTAGAAGTGTTTCATTTCAGACTTTTACCTTTTCTTTCTACACTCTAAACTTTATCCTAAATGCAGAAACCAGTACTCAGCTGAATCCATAGGGATGTATTCTTGTCCAAACTAGCATTTGCAAAATAAAAAATATATATTTGCCTGTGCAAGATTTTCTAAAAAATTTATAATAAAAAGGATTAGTAGGAAAGAGTATACAGCAGGAACATTTACCTTGAAAACAAATTGCATTAATTTCATTAAGTAAAAACAACAAGAAAATTTCTCTGTAGAATTTTTATTAAAAACATTTGGGGGAATTGCATTTGAAAGCTCAGTATATTAGAGAAAATTGCAGACATGCTTCCAAGCAAAAGTTGGTTCTGACGAACTTCAGTTTTTTTAAAATCCAGATTTGACAAACTGGAAAATTCCCTTTAATTTGAGAATAACAAGGTTTGGCTTTTACTCAAAAATTATAGCCACAATTGTACTGACAGCACTTTCTTTACATTTTCCATTGCCACTGGAGAAAAAGCAAACTCAACTACTCCTCCCTGTTCCCAGGCTGTGAATTGTGTGCTACCTGCATGTGAAAAGGTCAAGCTACACAAAACCAGAAAAAGTAATACAGGTAGACTCAATTTACAACAGTTCATTTAGTGACTGTTAAAGTTATAACAGCACTGTCAGCCTCTAATTTGCTTGCTTGCTATTGGCTGCCATAGTAACGGGGAGGGTGGGAGCTTGTGGTATTTGGGGGGGAAATTGCTACCCTGTTTCCCCAAAAATAAGACCTCCCTGGATAAGAAGCCCAATCGGGCTTTTGAGCGCATGTGCTAAAAAAAGCCCTCCCCTGAGAATAAGCCCACCCTGAAAATATTGCAAAACAGCAGCAGCCATGAGGTGACCATGCTCGCCACCTCCTTCACCTCAAAAATAATAAGATCTCCCCAAAAATAAGGCCAAGCACTTATTTCAGGGGTCAAAAGAAAATAAAACCATGTCTTATTTTCAGGGAAACACAGTAGGTGCTGGAGGAGTTGTCATGAAGGGAGTTTTGTTCTCACCATCTTCTGCGCATGCTGGCGGCTCATGTTTGGGCTTGATCAAGGTCAACCGTCTCTGCATACCAGCTGAATGAGGCCACTTGAAGATGCACCCCACATGACACCTTTGGGAGTTGAAGATTGGATATTGGGTTGGGATAACTGGTCCTGGGTAAATGTTTGATATGTACACATTCATGCTTTTTTGCCTCAGATCTTGCTTTACTGTAGCTGCTTTCATTTCATGTCCAGTAAAAGTACCTTTAACTCTATTCAAATGGAGTTGAGGGTTTTCTTTCTTGAATACTGAATGAGGCACGTCTGGCAAGTACTGTGACTTATGGTCATTTTTATACTTACAATTGTTGCAGCATCCCCATGATCATATGATCAAAATTCAGATGCTTGGCAAGGGATTTATATTTATGATGGTTGCAGTGCCCCAGGAGCAAGTGATCAGCTTTTACAACCTTCTGACAAGCAAAGACAATGAGGAATCCAGATTAACTTAACAACAATGTTACTAACTTAACAAATGCAATGAATCACCTAACAACTGTGGCAAGAAAATTCGTAAAATGGGACAAATTCACTTAACAAATGTTTCCCTTAGCAACATAAATTTTGAACTCAATTGCTATCATAACTCAAGGACTACCTATGTTGCCATGTCTCCAGCTTTGAAAAAAAGCTTTAAATATCTATACTTTTGCTCTAAATGATATATGATATCTCTGTGATCAGTACAAATTACAGCTCAATTCACTTTCAAAGATGGATCCCATCTGTAATAGTCATTAAATCTTACTATATTTTCATTAAAGTTTACATTTATTTTCCTCAATATTTGCAAATATAGCAGATCAAGTGTAAGGTCTACATTGTCTAATGGATTTTTTCTTTTGCTTGTGATGTATTCTGCCTGATTTTTTCAATAATAATAAAAGCCATTGCCAAGTATTTCCAAGAAAGGTCTCTAATCCATGAGATTAATTTGCAATGGATAGGATTTTCTGTTCTATTCCTATTTCTCTCTTTCCAGTTCCTTTTTTTCCATTTTCCCATAAGTGCAGGATCCATTTTCCCTCCCACACAATCATGTGCTGATCCATTGCTTGCAATAGGATTTGACCTTGTAACCCAGACTTGACACTGTGCCTCCTAGCCTGGTGGCTCAGCCACTAGACCAAATTCTCTTCTTTCTTTTCCAGTTGTGCTTACTTTTTACCTGGAGGGAGTCTACAACTTGTCCGAATATTTCAGATGTCCATCTCCACAAACAGTGCCCATCAACTGAAAGCTGAAAGAAAAACCTGCTGGCACCATGCAGCACGGAGTCTATTATGAATCCCTAGGTGGCATGCAAAGCATTTAGACTCATTTCATTCATATGTCAGGTAAAGACTTTCATTTAGAAGTGAGATGAATACTGAATAATGGATCTTTTGAATAATGTAATTAAGAATTCATTAAAGCAGCCTTTTAAAACCCTGCCAAATACAGTGCATGTATACCTCCCAGCCTAAATCTAGAAAAATGTGGCATAGAATTAAAATGACTTAATGGGGAGGTAAAACAATGTAGAAAAATACTGTTTAGAAAATCTACCTTTTGAAGCCAAATGAACAATTGGTAGACAGCAGAGACTGGGGGTGGGGGTGTTTGTTTATTTATTTTGCAGCTTGTGAGCTGTCAGAAAGGAACTGGATATTTAAAACAAGCTTATTCCATGTTGGGACAGAAGGGAATCAATGGAATCAATTTAATTAAAGTAGGAGCTGCATCCAACTCTAAAAACTCTGAAATGTTATTGTTTTTGTAGACCTATTGAGACCCAGTTGCAAAGAAAAGAGAGAAAGTGTATTTATTCTACCTAGTCAAATAACTTTTGACTTACCCAGTGATGTGCGGTGAGGTTTATGGCTGGTGAGGCACTGACGTCATCACAATCTTTTTATTAAAATGCCTTTGTAATACAGGGGGTTTTAATAAAAGGATCCGCGCCGTTTTGTCCTGTCTGTCCTTGCATGTTTCGAAGGGGTGGTGGGCAAGAGCGTATCACTGATGACCATATGCAGTGACCACCAGTGGCCAACAACAACAAAAAAAGAGATTTGGGTGGGAGCAAGGAACCAAGGTGTTCCTTGTTGTGTTTTCCACAAGGGACGACAGTCCATCCGAGGTGGGGGGGAGGAGAGAGAGAGATGATGATGATGATGATGATGATGATGATGATGATGATGATGATGACGACGACAACAATTAAGTATCAAAAACCTTTTGAGTTTGACAATATAATACGTTATCCAAAATTATAAATAATCTTATTTTCAGATGCATTTTTTTGCCATCCCTGTTATTTTCTTTTTAAAAAATCAGACTTGCTTCCAATTTGTGCCTTCTGGCAAACTACAGTTTTCTTGGCAGGAGATCTAGCTTGCCATTGCTTTCCTCATAGGTCTGAGAAAGTTTCTTTTTTTCTTTCTTTTTTCTTTCTTTTCTCTTCCTTTCTTTCCCCCTGATTTTTTTCCCTCACTTTTCTCTCTCTCCCATTCTCTCCTTCCAGCTCTCTTTCATTTCTCTCTTCCCCTTCTCTCTCTAATTTGTTTCCCTCTCTCCCATTCTCTCCTTCCAGCTCTCTTTCATTTCTCTTTCCCTCTCCTCCTTCTCTAATTTCTTTCTCTCTCTTTTCCCTCTCTCCCATTCTCTCTTTCTAACTTGCTTTTATTTCTCTCTCTCTCTATTTCTCTCCTTTTCTCTTTCAGCTCTTTCTTGCACATGTAAACAAAACACCCCAGGATCCCGTTGGTGGGTAGGGGACAGCAACTCCTTCCGCTGCGCTGCAGAGAAGAGCCATGCTGTGCAGGAGACTCCTCAGCGCTAGGGTCAGGTCAGCGTGAGCCGCGGTCCCATTCCCCTCCTTCCTGAGCCAACATGAAGGGGACCGCGGCTCACGCTGACGGCTGACCTGAGTCTAGCGCTGAGGAGTCTCCTGCACAGCATGGCTCTTCTCCACATTCTTTTGAATCAAACAGGTGCTTATGAAAGTATTCCATAAATTATGGGGAAATGGTAGAAGTCACATGGATCCAAATCTAGAATGCATGGCAGATGTGTAAGATTGTGAGATCTATATAATTTTGCAAATGTTGTCCCAATGAAATGATACAGGTTATTATATTATTGAAGTATAGAGGCAACCATTCTTTCAAGTTTGAGATGTGCTTATGCTGTTACAACCATTATCGCTTCTCAATTTGCCAAAGAACCAGGAGGGTAGGGAAGGGTGAGATGGAATGCAGGTTCCAGATTTCAAGAAGAAGAGCCATGGGAGCCAAGGATATTCCAGCACATGTTAGCCATGACCAGAGACCAGAGAGAATTTCCTTGGTTTCACCAATTTCTATAAACAATTCAGCCCCTCGTTTGCAAAAAAATCACTTTGCTGATCGTGGAATTGTGAAAACTGGTGGAGGAGGGAAAAAACCTAGGCCCCGCCAGTCACTGAACTGGACAATGAAATACCAAGCAGCTTACCTCAAAAGCCAGGGGGCTGCCAGGGAGGAGTTCAAAAAACAGGGGGAACGGAAGGGTGAGATGGAATGCAGGCTCCAAACTTCAAGAAGATGAGCCATGAGAACTGAAGACACTCTGGCAGGTGTTTGCCAAGACCAGAGACTTTTTCTCATAACAATACAATGACATTCAATTAGACAATGTGACCTGCACTAATAGGGGGAGGGAGAAATCTATACTGTCATTATGTGGGTTTGCCCAGGAATTATGTAGAACTGGTTTTGCCTTCATCAGTGCCGAAATGATGTACTCAATAAAGTTTTGTATTCAGAGATTGGATGGTCTTGAATATGGTTACTTTAGTTGGGTTTGTCAGTTCGAACTTTGACACATTTATTTAGTAATTGTGCAAAGTTACACAGGCACTGAAAAAAAAAACTTGATATCATTTTTCACACTTATGATCATTGCAGCATCAGATCATGGTCACATGATCAAAATTCAGTGCTTGGCAACTGACTCCTATTTATTATGGTTAAAGCTTCTTGGGGTCATAGATTACCTTCTGATAAGCAAAGAATGGGGAAGCCAGATTCACTTAACAAACTTGTTGCTAATTTAATAATTGCAGTGATTCAATTATCAATCATGATGAGAAAGGTCATAAAATGGGCAGTCCATTTAACAACCATCTTGCTTAGCAACAGAAATTTTGTGCTCAAGTGTGGTGATAAGTTGATGACTACCTTTATATACTTTTCTGTTGTGACTCAGCAGAAGTTTGCTGTGAGTTGAGTTGGGGTGCAGGAATAACAATGGGGCTCATTAGTGGGGTTCTGGAGATAAAACTGATGGTGCCACACCCTGGTTGCAGAAGTCAACTTTCATTCATTCGTTCGTGGTTCGTCGTTCATTGGTCGTGGTTTGTTTGTGAGAAGCACTTGGATAAGTGATTTGCTTTCTGTAACCCTGATTCAAAGAGACACTTGGAGAGTGATTTGCTTTCTTTCTGTAAACCTGGTGTTGCTGTAATTAGCTCTTTGTTTTTGCATTCTGCTGCGTAATCTTTTTTGCCAAAGACTATTTATGTTTATTTTGGGCTCGCAGCCAGAGTGAGCCAGGTCTGATAAAGTTATTTCCTTTTAAGTCTGTCTGACTGTCGTCTGTGAATGAGCGAAGAAGGGGGGGTCAGAACACTTTTCTATGAAACTAAGCTTGACAGCAAATTTATTTATGTATTTATATTTCATATTTCTAAGCCACTCTTTAAATTTCCTTAATTAGTTCATCAAGCTTTCTCATAATTCATTGCTTGCTGAAAATCCACTTTTTCTTCATCACATAAATTATCTCTTTCCAGCTGACCATCTTTCCATTTTTTAGCCCAGCAACACAGTAATCACCACAAACTGCCTGCATTTGGCAATGGATTTCAGTTGGAGGAATCTCCTTCAGGGTCAAAAATCCATTCATAGTGCATTGCTTAAAATACACTAAAGAATTTTTCAGCTTCCATTTTACAAACAACAAAAATGCAATGTTTTCTCACAGCAACTTTATGTTAACTAAAATAAAGGAACAGATGTCTTCTCTTTCATAAAGATTCCCATGTTTTTATATCCTCTAGTTACTTTCAGTCAAACTATTTATGTTCTTTGCTTCTGACATTCACAGCATTGGGTCTCCCGATCTCTGCATTATATTATTTCACATAATCATAACCCATCAGAGAAATTTTGAAAGGCTTCAAGCTGATTTGGTCATTTTGAAATGAAATTGATGGATACAGATACTTTTTCTAGGCCAAGCTGGAAGAAAGAAACATATTCATTATGACACAAAATTTCATGCAAAAAGGACAGCTATAGTTACACAGTATTATTTCAAGACTTTCTATTTAATGACTTCTTCATAATTTGAGGGATTTTCACTAAGAAAGTCAAACTTAAGTAGCATCTTTATGTACTGCTTCACATCTAAGGAATATGCACCCATGTTAATGAGATTATTTTTCTGAGAATTTTTAAACAAGAATCTTGTGGCCATCTTTTTTTCTAAAGAAATATAATGATCTTCAGATCCTGTAAATGAAGAAAGCCAAACCGTTCTCTCCCCCTTCGCCACGTAGATGACTCTGCTTGAATGTTTTAAAAAAGCCTCTAAACAAAGTGCCCTCTGCAGGAGGAGGCGAGAGAATCACGTGCCTCATTTGCATAAGGAATTTTTTGCTTTTTAACTCTTGCTTAACTCTTAAAAGGCGAAAAATTCCTTATGCAAAGGAGGCCCATAGTTCTCTCGCCTCCCCCTACAGTTAGCACTAAGCAGACTCAGAGTCACTGTGACTTGGAGTCTGGCAGCAACTACCTTGGCCTTTTTAATTATTTTAAAAATTCTTTCCTTTTCCTCATGAGACTGGTGAGGCCCCGCCTCCCCTGCCTCCAGTGACTGCATGTCCCTGAACAACAGTGCAATAGTGTGAAGAAGTAGAAATTGAGGGCAGATCTTTGGCCCAATCACTTTCTCTTGGTCCAAGACACCTCACAGGGTTGGTGTGGGAATAAGAGGAATAGGAAGCATTATTTATGTTTGCTTCTTGAATTACTTATAAAAAATGAAGGCAAAATAAAAATTAAATGAATGAATGAATGAATGAGGGAGGGAGGGAAGGAGGAGATGGAGCAGTCAATTTTACTATTGAATCTCTTTGATCAGAAGAAATATCATGTAAAATTCTATGTATACAGTACTTCTCATAACTGGATACAGCATCAGAAGCTGCTCAGATGAAGAACAGATTATATGCCTTTGTGTTTCCAGTGCAGATTACAATTACAACATCACTTCATTTAGGGCAGCATATATATATGTGTGTGTGTGTGTGTGTGTGTGTGTGTGTGTTTATTAAATTAAATTTAATTTAATTTAATTTAATTAAATTATATATA
The DNA here is from genome assembly GCF_051295495.1 of Thamnophis sirtalis. NCBI lineage: Eukaryota > Metazoa > Chordata > Lepidosauria > Squamata > Natricidae > Thamnophis > Thamnophis sirtalis. The sequence goes on along the minus strand of NW_028261389.1, from coordinate 55,971,080 downwards.
TATAATTTTTAAAGTCACAACCCCTGGTATGCCCAAATATGGGAGGAGGTTCACTGCTTCCATTCTCTGTCCATCAGCTTGTCACAAGAGACCATCCAGACAGAAAGCCCAATATTTTACTGTTGCCTTTTTACATTTGTGTTGTATTTGTGCTGATAAATAAATAAAGGGAGACTAGTATAGATCTATGTCAAGCTATTTAGCTCTCATCAGCTAGCCATACCAGGGGTTGTGAGACTAAATATATACCTACCTCCCTGGCTTAAGCTGATAAGGAGGAGGACCTGTGGCTCAATGGTTAAGACATCTGCCTAAGATGTAATACAGCACAGGTTTGAATCCCAGTAAGGGTATGGCTAGCTGATGAGAGCTAAATAGCTTGAAATAGATCTATACTAGTCTCCCTTTATTTATTTATCAGCACAAATAAAAAACACAAATATAACAAAGGCAACAGTAAAAATATTGGGTTTCTGTCGTGATGGACTCTTGTGACGAGCCGATTGACAGATGATGGAAGCAGTTAGCTTCCTCCCATAATTGGGGCTTACCAGGGGTTGTGACACTATATATATATATATATATAGTGTCACAGTGACTCTGAGTCTGCTTAGTGCTAACTGTAGGGGGAGGCGAGAGAACTATGGGCCTCCTTTGCATAAGGAATTTTTCGCCTTTTAAGAGTTAAGCAAGAGTTAAAAAGCAAAAAATTCCTTATGCAAATGAGGCACGTGATTCTCTTGCCTCCTCCTGCAGAGGGCACTTTGTTTAGAGGCTTTTTTAAAACATTCAAGCAGAGTCATCTACGTGGTGACTCTAGCAGCAACTATCCTAGCCTGCCTGGCCCTGACTAGACCAAATTTTGCATTTTTGATGCAGCTGGAAGGTATGTGGGTCAGAGGGAAGGGGCAGGGGGAAGATTTCAATATTATTTGTAATGTAAGTAATTGTAATTTGTTGTGTGTGTGTGTGTGTGTGTGTGTGTGTGTGTGTGTGTTTATGGCACGCGGGCTGGCACATTTATTTTTATTTTTTATTTTTCATTTTTCATTTTTCATTTTTCATTTTTTTTTCATTTTTCATTTTTCATTTTTCATTTTTTTATTTTTTATTTTATTTTTTTTATTTTTTAAAGTGCCGGCATGCCTTCCGGGCTGGCAATTCAGCAGGACATGCTTGATGTGCTCCACACCGGTGGGCGGAGAGGGCGAGGGAGGCCTGGAGGTGACGGGCGGGCTTTAAAGTGGCGACGGGCATGGCTTTAAAGTGGCGGCAGGGTGCTGAATGCTCCAGCGAGGCTTCCAGCTCATTAGCTTTTCTCGGGCTGTTGGCGAAGGACAGGTGGTTGGGGCTTCAAGTGCCGGGGGCACTCGATATATATATGGGACCAGGTATGGGTGGTGGTTTGCTGAGAGGACGCGGGCTTTTTTGGGTGGGTGGGTGGGTGGTGGGGAAGAGGCATCCAGCGCTGGCATTGTGAGTGCCTTTGCCTGGTGGGAAGAACATGCTCAGTGTGTGCGCATGTGCATTTGTGTGTATTGCTAGGCCGGCGCTGCACGGATACTATGGAAATAGTTGCGGGTTCTGTGCGTAATCGAGGTGGCGAGGGCGAGCAGCATTGCCAGGCGTCGAGGCTGCTTTCATCTTTGGCACTCGTGTCGAGGCTTCTGGCCATAAAGTGGGACGTGTCCAGATGTATGGCCGGAAGGCGGCATGCACTTTAAAGTGCCAGGATGCTTTCTCTTTCGCTGCCCGCCAGTCCCTTTAAACCCTCTTTTCACCGTGCAAGTTGGGAGGAGACGGATGGAGGGTGGCTGGAAGGTGGCGGGGGCACCCTTGTGCCGCTACTTCTCAGAGCGCTGTGCGCAGCTTGTTCGCCTGAGTCTCTCTGGCCGTCCTTCTGCCCTGACTCAGAGGCCGCTGAGGGAGGAGGACCGAGCCGGGAGTCCCCCACCCCACTGTCCATGCCTCTCCAAGCCGGGTAAGAAGTGCTGCGCCCGCTCCTCTTCGGCTGCTCACTTTCTCTTTAACCCCCTCAAAGTGCCTTTGGGTCTGGCTCTGCTTTCCCCACTTTTGCTTTGACTTCACCTTTTTGCAAAGGGGGAAGTGTGTGGCTGGGGGCGTTCGTGTATGAGTGGAGTGCCTAGCCCTGGGTTTCCCCTTCTCTTCCCCCCCCCCCCCCCCGCCTAATATGCTTGCCTCACTGGTGGTGAACTTCACCGCACGTTACTGGTTTTTTTTTAATGTACCATGGAAAACCTGACATTGTGCTATGCAGGTCTAAAGAGAAGATCCTCAGTTCCTTGAGGCAGAAGAAAGATGAGTATCTTAGGAACGTATCTTGATTTCTTCTTTCATTATTCTTTGCAATCTGGCAAATTTATTTGAAGCACAAAGAACATAAACCAAAAAACATCTCTAATTGTTTAGTAATGGTAGTCGATTCCCTGACAGAATCACTTCATCTTTTCTGTTAAGAGGCATTAGATTGTGCAGATTATCTCTGTGGAAAAATGCAATGGTGCAGAGTGCAATGAATCAAATGATTAATTGAATGTTACGTCTATTTGCTAGCTATGCATAGAAATATATACATTTGATGGTCATTATGACATTTCAGATATGCAAGACAAAGAGAGAAATATACATCTATAAGGAAAAATTGGCAGTGATCTGCAGTTTGCATCTAGCATTAAATTCTATAAAACTATTCATGTTTTCCACATTGGAAGCTTGATTCTAAATGGAAAGGTCATTATCGTTATTAAGTTTTATAAGAAAATGAGTGCAGGTGCAGGTATCTATTTAATATCTGAGACATCATGAATGTCATTGTTAACACACTTTGCTGTGTGCTAATAACTCTTTAAGGGTACCCTTGACTTGAAAGCAATATTGGAAATTTTATATGACTTGAACTGCTGGTAGCATTTAAGTGTACTTCTTTAGTAGCTACATAAAAAGGAGTGATTTCTCTTTATACAACTGGCTTCATGGAGGCAGGACTACAAGTTTGGACTAAACAATTTTTCTCTTTTACTTCTAATTTCCAAAACCAGCCATAGTTCAGCCCAGCAAGTTATTATATTTAGTGGTTATTTAAGTTTTATCCTGGTAAATTGTCCTTCCTACAAAATTTTACTCTGGTAAACTGTCCTTCTTCCAAAATACCTGTGTCTCGGAGGGCAATAAAATGAAGGCTTCCGAAATAAAAATAAGTGCCTGGCATGGCTACGATATTTTCATCGTTGAACAAATATAACTTCATGACTTTTCCATGGAGGAAATGGTGTGACTTGCCCTTAAAATATGCATTTATTCATGCCCCCCTAAAACTTTTGTAATTTTTGCATTCTATGATTTTCTAATTCCAATCCAGTGATAACTTGTTTCTTTTTCTATTATATATTTAAATTAAAAATAAGGATATGTAGTTTCCATTAATGAGTTTTGTAGGGGTCTTTTAGTATTATGTCCCTAGGCGACTTCCTTACTCAGCATGAAGTCTTCAGAAGAGGTGCTTGTGCACCTGATTAATTCATAAATGTGTTGAGGGCTGCATATTTGCACAATCCTTGTTAAATCATGGAAGTCTGCTATTTCTCTGTAGGATGCATTGCAAATTGTGATGCCTACATTCTGTACCTAATCAAACTATTCTGAATCATCCCCAAATTTCCTAAGTACATTTATGTGACATCCTTCTCAGGAACTAGAAAGTCAAGGTCCATCACTAACATTTATAACAATTTTAAAGAGACAATAACTTTCTCCTGTTAAAAGCACTTTCATATATCACTGAAGCACTGTATTTAATGAGAGTCCAGAAGACAGAAAAATATAAATATCAGTGTTTTAGCAAGTGTTAACATGATATGTAAACAAGAATTTACCAAATAAGTGTCCAAAAGCAGCACAGACTTTTTTCTGAAATAAACAATTCAATTACCTAACACTGCATTTCATAGTCTTTAATTGTGTTTATCTGTGAATATTCTTCAAGACTATGCAAGAAAATACACCTTATCTATTTCTTCTCTTTCTAATAGCACATCTACAGAACACAGAAAGCAACTTTCAAAATCAGGTTCAAGTGACAGAAGTGCCACACCTTAAAGTCACACCAAGAGGCAAAACAAGTTTAATTTAACATGGACTTTGTTAAAAACCAACCTAACAACCTAAAACTTGTTTGACTAGAACCACTTAAATTATAAAAATAAAAACAAATCTAATTTGCTGTAAACTATGAAAAGAAACAGAGCCTTACATTTTAGTTTGCTGAAGTAGTTCTTAATAGAAGCCATAAGTCATGGATAAAACCTGAGGACTCAGAAATCCATATAAGATTAGCCTTCAGTAGCTTTATGCACTTTGCTATATTACTCATCCACTCGCTTAACTCCTAACAAATATGGAGAACACCCCAACTCTCACTGGAATTATGGAAGCTATATATTAACGTAACTGAAGTATCACTAGCTATAAAAGATGCTGTAGATTGTGCTGCATACACTTGAAGAGAACTTGGCATACATTTAATATTCCACGTGTCTGCTGTTACAGTATGTATGAAGAAAACTTTCTGACTCTATTTTTTGTGTTTTGATAGAGTCAGGCAATCACTTTGACATCACAATTTATGTTATGAAAAATGCAGAGATATATTTTGGCAATATAATTGGCCACTTGGATAGTTTGAAATAAATTGAAATAAATTGACTGAGCAATGATTGAACTTGAGGTGCAACCAATTGGGAATTAATTATATCATTAGCAGATTTTGGAATTTGGCTGGCACTTTTGAACTTGTCAGGTCAGCAATCCAGTCTTTGGTTGCTTTATCCAAGGGACAAAAAGACGCCAAGAGAGGCCTTCCAAAACTGTTAAATATGATGATGAAGATCCTTATAGTTTACTGTTTTTATTTTCATGTGATTCTCAGAGGCTGCCTGGACAAATTCCTGCAATTTTCTTGCCAAGGTTTTTCAGATGTAATTTGCCATTGCCTCCTTCCTAGGCTGGAGAGAAAGTGACTGGCCCAAGGTTACCCAGCTGGCTTCATGCCTAAAGTAGAACTAGAAATCAGAATCTCCTGCTTTTTAGCCTAGTGACTTAACCACTATACAAACTGGTTCTCAAAATATTAATCTTAACTTTGGAAATCTGCAAACATACAGCCTAATTTAAAAATGACATAACAGCTGGACAATATGTTACCCTTATAGATACAGGCTCCTATGTTGGCCTCCAGTTTTACAAACATTGATTTCATTGCTTAGATGCCCAAAGATGGATGGTGCTTCCCATTCCCACAATACTTTCAATCTTTAAAAAGAGTGATAAATCTAATGCAGATTATATGCAAATATTATAAGAATGTATTTTATGATGAGTGGTAGTTTTTTCTCTTACTCCCATTATCATGTTCTACCAAATGACTGCAAAACTAAGGAAAACCCCAAAAGTAGTTTTCTTGTGTACAGATAGTCTTTGTTCTGCAATTTACAACTCATTGAATTTACAATGGATGCCCCAAAAAGTATTTACCACCAAGTTTCAAAGTTCTGACAGCCAACTCCATGGTCACATGACCCCATTTTTGGCTCTCAGCAACCAGTTTGCATTTGCCACTATTTGCAGCATCCTACGATCATACGAATGCAATTTACTACATTTTTTTTCAAAACAGCATTTACTTCCAGTTGGGGGAAACAAACACATAGCAAACAATGGGTTCACTTAATCACTGCAAAAACCAGTTGTGATGATGAGCTACTTTATGGCCATCACAAGATTGTAAATGGGAAGGCTCCATTATGGTCACAAGTCAAAGACTACCTATAATACTTAGTTCTGGCTTCATCTTCAAATATATATTTTCCTCCCTCCCTTCCTCCCTCCCTCCCTCCCTTCCCCTTAACTTATACAAAAAAAGTTCTAAACCAGATCCGCAACCTAAGCCTTATTTTATAACAATATAAACTGCAATAAAATAATATGTGACTGCATACATTAAACATGATCCTTTAACTTTTAGGCTCATTGCAAAGGTTTCAGTTTAATTTACTCTTGAGTAAAACATATTGAGCAAGGATAATAATTGAACAGAAAACACAAAAATAAACAGAAGTTGCTGCCGTAGTCATTCTTTTTCTCCCCAAATCCTTTTTCCTTCAAAGCTAAGTCACCTGTTCCTTGTTCAACAATGTGTGGGCAGAGAAAAATAATAATGCTGAAATAGTTAACCAAAAAAATCAATTTGGGGGAGAGGAGTTGAAAACATAAACCAGACTGAGACATTTTCCCATGCTTTTGATCTTCTGGTTTTTTTGTTTTTTTTTTCATTTGTTAAATCATAAATAGTTAGAAACAGAGCTGTAGTTCAGAGGGCCTTTGTTTCTAACATAAACAAGGTATGGGGCATACTGCTGAATGTCATCCAAAAAGAGTACAGTGTATGTTACAGGAGTGATACATATGTATAAAAGAAGTATCATGCTTTAACTGGGAAATTATAGTTTGTCACAAATATAAAAAATAAGTTGAGTTCTGGCGTGGAATATGTACTTAACTTAGCCAAATTATGATCCAGTCTAAACATCTTGAGGGACTATCCAATTTTTACGAAATTAACCTAATTCCTTATACAAAATCACAGAAATGGAATAGTAATTCGGTTCATCATTGGTTTTCAAGAAACTTGCTCATGCTAGTTGAGTAAGTAAGATCTTTATTACGATCAAAGACCAGCAATATACATTTGTTTTTACACTATATTAAAAATACTAACATTAAAATATAATTAAAAGTATTTACATTAAAAGTGGATAATAACATTATGGTCCAAAGATTGTTAAAGGTATGTCCAGATAATTGGTACAAGATGGTACTATACTGTAGCCAATTTTTTTTCTTATGGACATTGCAGCAGCACAGAACTTTGCCACTGCATACGTGGTAACCGGGTTAGTGTCCTGGAGGAGAAAGCCTAGATAAAAATGGTCTGCCCTCCCTGGCAATCTCTCTAACAAGGGGAGAATATGTGCAGACCTACAAGCTCTGTATAGCTCGCAGTGTAATAGTACATGTGAATTATCTTCCACTTCTCCTTTACCACATATACAAACCCGTTCTGCAATAGGTGTTCTCTTATACCTGCCCTGGAGGAGTGCTGAAGGAAGAATATTAAATCTGGCTCTGAAGAAAGCTATTCTTGGTTTTGAAGAGATCAGGTCATTTAGATATCTTGCCGATTCCCACAAACCCTGTTTGATTCTGTCCCTACTGTGGAGAGTTCTTCAGTATTTAGTTCTTCTTGGAACTCCATGTCCCTCATTCTATTGATTACTACTTGCTTTGCTTGCTCAAAGCCTAGGGACATTAAGAATAATGGTGAAAGCCCATAAGAGCCCAGCTTGTGATCAATTGCTTGTTTCCAGGGGGAAGGGAAATTGTCAGTCAACACTAGTGGGGACAGTCCCTCTGGAAAGAAATGCATTTTAAGCCAATAAATGATCATCATCTTCCAGGCTCTTACTTGAATTTGAGGCATGCCTGTCTCAATTCTTAACTGGGCATTTGGAGTTCCATTGGGAGCAGCTAAGATGGCTCGCAGGAGTTTTGTTTGAATGGTTTCTAACTAGTCTCTCGTTGCAAGGATTCCTGTTTGTGCCCCGTAAAGAATTTGTGCCAATGTTTTGGCCTCAAAAAGTTTTAAGGCAGCAGGTACTAACTGACCTCCATCTGTATAAAAGAAATGTTTGATTGCATTTGAGGACCTAATGGCTACTTGCAATGTGTGATCCAGATGTGCCTTCCATGTCCCTAGCGAGTGGAAAACCACACCAAGGTATCTAACCTGTTCCAAACTATATCCTTCTATTTGCCAGGAATATTGGCGTGGTCTTTTAGCACAAACTAAAATTTTTGATTTATCGAAGTTAAGGACCAGCTTGTTTTGCCTGCAATAGCCGAGTATTGCCCTAATTGCTCTCTTCAGTCCTATGAGGGTTTGTGAAATGATAGCGGCGTCATCAGCATATAAGAGAATTGGCACTTTGCGTTGTGCTAGGTTAGGAGGATGGAAATCCGGGTTCTGTAAAAGGTCAATCAGGGGATTAATATAGTTGAAGAAGGAGGGGGACAGGATGCAACCCTGCTGTACCCCTTTTTGTACCCTTACTGAGCCGGTTAAACTCCCTTGGGGATTGCACCTCACTTTCAGGGTGGAATTGGCATACAATTTTTGTATGAGGAAGAGGAGGCGTTTATCGATAGTGGTGCATTTTAACTTCTCCCAGAGGGTGATCCTGGATATTGAATCGAAGGCCTGTTTAAAATCCAGGAAGGCCACAAAAAGAGAGGTTTTTTTTTTAATGTTTGTATTTTTGTACTAAATGATGGAGTACCAAGATATGATCCACCGTCGATCTTCCTTCTCTAAAACTGTCTTGTTCGTCTTTGATTATCCCCCCTGAAATTAGCCCATCTTGAAGTTTATAATTTAGGTGTTTGGCATACAGTTTACTAATAACGCTTAGAAGACTAATGGGTCTGTAGTTGCCTGGGTCATTTTTATTCCCTTTTTTTATAAATTGGTATGATAATTGCTACTCCCCAATCTCTAGGCATATGGCCTGTATTGTCTATAAATGTAAACAGTGATGCTAAAAGTGGAGCCCACCAACTGGCATTCTTTTTAATGTTAGTTGAAAAATATTAAGAATTAAAAATTAACTAACTTTTAATTTGCTATAGCATTGTAATTACTTTGTTTAAATACTTGTATGAGAATAGTTAAATTCACTTTATCAATGAATGATGGCTATTCTAATTGATACATTAATAATTTAAAAGAAACATGGTTAAAGAAAGTGACCTATCCCAGTCCCTAATTTTATAGAAAAATTGAAATTCACTCAAAACTTTTGTCTCTGTTTGTTTGAAGCAATTATTCCCAAGTTATTTTAACTGAATCAGCATCAATACTATGTATGAAAAAAAATCAAATCAAAATAAAAATCTTTTCCACTAATTGATATTTATTGAATCCAGTGCTGAAAGATATAGGGTAACAATAAACACCATTCCAAAATTTCAGAACCTGAAGAGGTCAGTGTAGTAACAGCAAGAAGAAACGAAGGAGCTGCAATAAATTACCAGCAGCAGCAATGTATATTTTTAAAACACAGTTTCTAGCATTTGTTTATGCCAGTTATTTTTCTAATCACAAACAATTGCAAAGTGTTTGATTTTCATCAATTCTTCATGCATTGATACAAATTGTTCATTTTAAGCATTTCAAATGTTTTCCTTTTTGCCTGAATTTATTTTTACAAACACAAAAAGGGTACATAGTGATCGAAGAACCCTACTTATTTAACCATGGCTGTTAGGCATGAATAAGCTAAGTAATTTTAGACCTCAGCTGAAATATTACAAGTATAACTCTCTTCCACTGAAATCAAAGGGTGTCAGAATTGCTTAACTTTGAGCAAATAGTAAAAAAGCTATATCTTTTTTTCAATTAAATCTGTTGGTTTGTTTTCTGTGCCTCATATGATGACTTTATATAAACTCAGTACAGGGACGGTGCATAGTACATGTGCCACAAATGTATTTTCTATCCATTTTAATGATTTATATGCTGCATGAAGTTAGATATGACATATGCGCATGTGTGTGTAAAATTCATATTTACATATCTGTAGACATTTATATTCTCATACCTGTAGCTATATATATTCATATTCAAATTCATATACAAACAAAAACATGTTATTGACTACAGGTATAGCTGTAAACATGAATGGTGCCTATCAGGTTCTACTTTTATTCTTTAAAACCAGAGAAATACAGTAGAGAGAGCAAACCAAAGTTACCAGCCTGGAGCTTTCTTTGCTATTTTGACCTGTCAGTGACCTTTAAAAGATGACATTGAAAGATTATCCTCTCCCAGGGTGAGAAATAATTTGCTTCAATAGATCTTCTGCCCCAGACATGTCTAAAATGCAGAGTGTAAACATATAGGCTTAGTTTACATTGGCTGAGGCTCTAAGCAACACCATTCAAGTCATTTAGAACAACTCAATTGTCAAAGTGGAGAAAGTTGTCAGCAGTACCTCAATTACAGGAATGTGCTATAATACTGAAATACATATGTAGTTATTTAAGCACTGGAGAAACTGACCTAAAATGTAACTTGTGTTTGATAATGTAAGCAAGAAAGATGGCTGGCATAGTGAAAAAATCCATTGGGCTGGATGCAGACTTGATAATACATGAAAACATACATTGTCATGTTACATTGAGATATACCCTGTTTTCCCAAAAATAAGACCTCCCTGGATAATAAGCCCAATCGGGCTTTTGAGTGCATGTGCTAAAATAAGACCTGCCCTGAAAATCAACCCTCCCCTAAAATAATTAGATGCATGCGCAGCTGATCCCTGCCATTTCCTGAGGGGAAGGCAGAACATGCCCCATGTACCCCAAATGCACCTGCCATCCACACAGAATGGCCTCATGGAGGCCACTCCCTCAAACCTTAGCTACTGGGCCCCTTCTCTTAGTGGCAGATGCAAAAAGAGCAGCAGATCCAGCAATGCTAGGGCGGCAAGTGTGTGCCAGAAACAGAGACAGAATTTCTGGCCCTCTTTGGATCAGCTGATCTGCAGGCCATGGGCAGAGGTTAAGTGCCTCCTGTACCTCAAAAATAATAAGACTGCCCCAAAAATAAGGCCAAGCGCTTATTTCAGGGTCAAAAGAAAATAAGACCCTGTCTTATTATCAGGGAAACACGGTAAGCAGTCATAACTGTTATATCTACAGTTTTCTAGTAGGAATTTTTTTCTGTGGAGTTCGTTTCTGATTAGGGATAATTCAGTTGGTATCGAAAGCGGCTTTCGATACCATCGACCATGGTATCCTTCTGCGACGACTGCGGGAGGTGGGAGTGGGAGGCACTGTTTTGCGGTGGTTCTCCTCCTACCTCTCGGACAGGTCGCAGTCGGTGTTGGTGGGGGGGCAGAGATCGTCCCCGAGGCCCCTAACTTATGGGGTGCCGCAGGGTTCGGTCTTATCCCCCCTGCTATTCAACATATACATGAAACCGCTGGGCGAGATCATTCGGAGGCACGGGATAAAATACCATCAATACGCGGACAATACACAGCTGTATCTGTCCACCCCGTGCCAACTCAATGAAGCGGTGGACGTGATGAACCGGGGTCTTGAGGCCGTTAAGGACTGGATGAGAGCTAACAAACTGGTACTCAACCCAGACAAGACCGAGTGGCTGTTGTGTTTCCCTCCCAACAATTTGGCCAACGTTCCATCAATCAGGCTGGGGGGGTCAAAATTTATACCCCTCAGACAGGGTCCGCAACTTGGGAGTCCTCCTGGACCCACAGCTGACTTTTGACCATCATTTGTCAGCTGTGACCAGGGGGGCATTTGCCCAGGTTCGCCTGGTACGCCAGTTGCGGCCCTACCTGAACCGGGAGGCTCTCACAACAGTCACTCGAGCCCTTGTGATCTCTAGGCTGGAATACTGCAATGTGCTCTACATGGGGCTGCCCTTGAAGAGCATCAGGCGACTTCAGCTAGTCCAGAACGCAGCCGCGCGAGTGATTGTGGGCGCACCGCGGTTCGTCCACATAACACCGATCCTCCGTGAGCTGCGCTGGCTACCTGTTGATCTCCGGGTGCGTTTCAAGGTGCTACTCACCATTCATAAAGCCCTTCATGGTAGTGGATCTGACTATTTGAGAGACCGCCTCCTGCCAATTACCTCCCTTCGTCCCATCAGATCGCATAGAGTGGGCCTCCTCCGAATTCCATCCGCCAGTCAGTGCCGACTGGCGACTATGCGGAGGAGAGCCTTCTCGGTTGCAGCTCCGACGCTTTGGAACGATCTCCCCATGGAAATTCGCACCCTCACCACCGTCCAGACCTTCCGCACAGCCCTCAAGATCTGGCTATCCCGTCAGGCCTGGGGATAAGTCCCTAATTTCGCCCCGCCCGAATGTCGAATGAATGTTGTGTTTTATTGGTTATTTTCTTTTATTCACATTTTTTTTCCTTTTTGTGTCCTGTCTCACACCCCCCGTCCTATGAAATGTAAGCCGCCCTGAGTCCCCTTAGGGAAAAGGGCGGCCTATAAATGTCAATAAAATGACTAAAAAAAAAAATGACTAAAAGTTCTTTTCAGGATCCTTTTGGTGGCTGAGGTTTTAGAATGGAATTTTAGATGGAAGCATGTGGGGATCACACTTTTGTCTCAGCAGTTGCGTAGGGACGTGAGGTCCTACTAGACCAAACCAAACAGGACCTAGCCACTCGTCACCTCAAACTCAGCAACAAAATCCAACACTCTGGGACAATATATATGCTGGTCTTGTATTCGGGCCATAAGATTGAGATTGTCTTGGCAACGTTTCAGCAAGGTCTCACTCACCATCTCCAGGCTGGGTTTTGGGCTTAAAGTGTGATTGAAGCTGCTGCCTTTCTATAAATCTTGGTGTGGGGGTGGAGTGCTGACTTTGTTTCAGTAAGTGGAATGATTGGTTGTGTGGTTGTATCATGATTGGTAGATTGGTGCTGATTGGTGCTGACTATGTGTTTCGTGTTGTACACACACACACAAACACACACACATCACATCACATATTAATAACTGCCATGAGAGCAGATAAGAGGAAAAATTACACATCTGTGAATTAACATTGACTTCTACTGGCTTATTAGTACATAGTAGTCAATTTTATCAAGAACTGATTGCCTTGTCTTTTTATAGTCACCAGTATAAAGAACCAAATTGGAACAAACCACTGATATTGCCACCACTGAAAATATGCTTGAGCCTTCTTGCATAAATACACTTAACCTTGTATCTTCCAATCTTTGAAAATTAAATTGTCAGAAGCCAGGGAAACAACTGAGTATTAACACCAAAGATACAGTGTAATATTGACACCATTGTTTTCTGTGGGCCAGTATTTTTTGGCCAAGGTTTATATATCTTGGGATTGGTCTCTGTCATTTATAGATGAATTCTTCTTTCAGAATTTATTTTAATTCCCAATATTTCTTTCAAATGGATCTTGCAGAACTGCCATCTCTGGGAACTGAAATGCATAACTATGCTGGATGTCAAACTCAGTGATTGAAATGGAGACGTTGGCTTCTTATTGACTGAAATCTGTGATCCCCTGCTGGTTGCCCTACTGTCAATGTATATTTGATGTGTTAAGGGTCTATTATGAAGACTCAAGTCTCTTGGAGTGATTTAAGTCATTAACATTATACAGTAGTGTCTAATCCCTTTTTTCTGATGAAGATATCTTGAAAAATGATTGAAACTCTGTCCAAGATAAACTAGTGCTCAATCTATGTACTGGCAACAGTGCCCCTCTGATTACCTATTACTTGATTTTCTGATCATTCATTCATTTCTCCTAAGTCTTCAACAGCAGACAGAGTTGTCATCAGTGTGGAAGTTAAGCTCATTAGAATCTAAGTGCATAACTGGGCTATTAAAAATACCTCTCTTCATGTTTTCCCATATTCAGAATCATCTTTTTTATCCTCTACCACTGTATCAGTTCCTTTACCTTATCCCAAATTACCTGTAATGTGAAGACTCACCAAATTGTCGTTGTTGAATGCCATTGAGTGGTCTTGACTCATTCTGTGCAATGTCAGTAGTAATCTGAATTCCATTTATGCCACTCTGGGGTGAATAGTGGAAAAATCCCTGCAAAGGAGGAGGAGGAGGAATTGCAAACTAGGCAGCAGTCAGATAAGAGGCATCTGAGCCAGCAGAAGCAATGGAAGTATGGAAATAACTTAGAAGGGATTGTCCCTAGTTGTTTGATGTTTTTTTTTTTTTGGATTTTAAAGACAAAGGGGGAGAGAGTTGTGCTGTACTTTTAAAAATGCAGGATTGTGTTACTACAATCTTACAGTAAAGGTAGTCATTATTCATGATTGGTGCTTCTTGTCTGAATACCTCTAAAATCACTTGTATGAGATAAACAACTCCATTATCCACACACACACACACACAGTGAACAAATAGTTCTGAAAAAAAAACTTTTTTATTTGCCTTCCCTCCCCATCATCCCAAGAAATGTTACTATAAGGAGGGAGTTCTACCCTTACTTTAATTACAAGGTGGTGTTTTGTTACTTTCCTTCTGCTCTGACCTTTGGTTTATATAAGGTTTATATATCTTACTTTCTTCAGTAATATCAGGAAGCCTAAGAAAAGAGGAATGTGGCAAAACAATGGAAAGATGTACAGAAAACAATAAACAAACAGCAACACTTGCCATCACCATGCAATAACAATGTAAACTCATAAACTTTCAAAAATAAATTTGAAAACACTTCTAAAACACTTGAGAATGAGAGAGACAAAGGGAAGCCTCTTCAGTGTTTAAGAAAACTTTCTGGGAAATTGAAAGACAGATTTGGGTGCAGATTTGGGTGCATGTATGGCATATGTTACAATGTAGTAATTGAACTCAGAAAGTAAAAGCCAGAAGCTAGCATATTGGAGAGGCATGGAACTTTCCACTAGGAAGAGAAATTTGGCACTTTTCTCAATAACAATAGCTTAATCAGTTCTATTCAGGCTGACAAATCTGTACATGGAAAATAGAAATTATTGAGTCATTGAGCCCTTTATAGTTGAGATTGCTTATCAGAAATTTTCCAGTTTTTTTCCCCAACCCACAAAGTACATAACAACGAGGCAGAGCTTTGGTCACAGCATCACAGTTGCCCTCTTGATTTTTCCTACATCTTCTTGACAGAATTGGGGAGGAGCATAAGACCACCCAGAGGCCTTGAAGAACTGCTTCTTAGACAAGTTAGACTTAGACAAATTTTTATTGTGAAGCTACAGTAATAGAACCTTGCAAGTTTGAATAAATTTTCCCCTTCCTCACTTTGTGTGAGATAGGGAGGCTCTAGTCTGAGACATTTTTTCAAGGCATTTTCTTTGAGCAGGTTCAAGTTCCACATATCTGAACATCACTCTCTTGTCCTTCAAAATTATCCTTTACACCCTCTATAGTTTTGGATTGTTTAGTCCTGCTATCATGCATGCAACTTAATATGCGCTTCCCTGGGATAGGGAGGGAACAAGGAAGAAAGAAAGAACCTGGGTCCAGCCTGTGCCTGTCAAAGCTTCTAGACATTGAGAAGAGGAATCCCACTTTTTCCTGATATCTTACAGCAAGACACAATGGATAGACCAGAATATATTTCAGAAAATTCATCTGATTTACATTTCAGTGCAGATTATTACACTTCTGTACTGAAGGCTAATGTTCTTAACCTGTGCTCCACAGGTTTATCACGAGTGAACTTTAATAGAGTGAAAAAGTCAGAATATAAGCCATGTGTAATGTGTTGAGCAATGAATTTGTGCAGAATTTGTAGCAGAATTTTTAAACTCTGGCCATAGAGTTGTACACATATTTTAGTTTTTCTTTTTTTTCCAATTCAAAAAGCTTCCAATATGGATGGAAGCTTTTGGTCTGCAAAAAGGAAAAGTTGAAAATTTGCATTAGATCACAATGATCTGATCAGGGACAATATTATAATTAGTGGAAATATATATAAGAATTAGTGGAAAATAAAATTTACTCCATATGGCCTACCTACATTTGCTAATGAAAATTTGCATTTTAGAGGAAATAAAATCACAAAGTTACTATTAGTTGGAAAATAAGATTTGGAAGATTCCACCAGTTGGATCTTGTGATAGCTTGGTGACAATTTCTATTCTAAGTGTCAAAACCAACTTTGTTCTGTGGAGCAAGTAGTTTAGAATTGTCTCCTTTTAATATTCTAATCGTGAGGTGTAAAGTGAAATGGTTGCACAGTGTAATAGTTGGAAGAAAGCCGCGTGTCAATGAGACAGGAGAGGTGACAGACACAGAATGAGTCCCGGAGGTGCTCTCCAAGTGCATTGGTTAAAGTTTCCCTTGAGGATTTTTTTTTCTCATTAGTAATCAGACACAGTTGGATAATTCAGTAGCATAGGGTTACTGTTAGTCAGAAAGAACAAAATATGTTTCTTTTAATACTTTAGATCCTTCATTTGTATATGCTGACTTCTGATTAAAAATTATAAGACTATGGTTCATAGAGTTGCTTATAGCCTGAAATATAAGGTGGCTGGCAAAAAGGCAATGCAATTGACAACATGATGAGAAAAAATGAAATGCAAAGAAAAATGGGGAAGTGGATAAGCTTGTATTGTTTGGTTCAGTTTCACCAACCATCTTACAGGGCTGATTTCATAAATTACCACTGCAAAACTAACAGATACAACATAATGGTGATCTGTGCCAACAAAACTGAAAAATGCTAAGCAGTCCTTTGCTTTGCTTGTTGAAAACTATTAAAATATATATATATATATATATATATATATATATATATATATATATATATATATATGTGTGTGTGTGTGTGTGTGTGTGTGTGTGTGTGTGTGTGTGTGTGTGTGTGTGTGTGTGTGTGTGTGTGTTTATTTGTGCTGATAAATAAATAAAGGAAGACTAGTATAGATCTATTTCAAGCTATTTAGCTCTCATCAGCTAGCCATATCCTTACTGGGATTCGAACCTGTGCTCTATTGCCTCCCAGGCAGGGAGTTAACCATTTGAGCTACAGAGAACGACTCCTTTTATCAGCCAGCCAGGGTGGGAGGTATATACTTAAAGTCACAACCCCTGGTATGCCCAAGTGTGGGAGGAAGGTCACACTTCCACTCTCTGTCATTAGGCTCGTCACGAGAGTCCATCCAGACAGAAACCCAATATTTTTACTGTTGCCTTTGTTATATTTGTGTTTTTTTATTTGTGCTAAGCACATATAAAAAAACACAAATATAACAAAGGCAACAGTAAAAATATTGGGTTTCTGTCTGGATGGACTCTCGTGACGAGCCTAATGAAAGAGAGTGGAAGTGTGACCTTCCTCCCACACTTGGGCATACCAGGGGTTGTGACTTTAAGTATATACCTCCCACCCTGGCTGGCTGATAAAAGGAGTCGTTCTCTGTAGCTCAAATGGTTAACTCCCTGCCTGGGAGGCAATAGAGCACAGGTTCGAATCCCAGTAAGGATATGGCTAGCTGATGAGAGCTAAATAGCTTGAAATAGATCTATACTAGTCTTCCTTTATTTATTTATCAGCACAAATAAAAAAACACAAATATAACAAAGGCAACAGTAAAAATATTGGGTTTCTGTCTGGATGGACTCTCGTGACGAGCCTAATGACAGAGAGTGGAAGTGTGACCTTCCTCCCACACTTGGGCATACCAGGGGTTGTGACTTTAAGTATATATATATATATATATATATATATATATATATATGTATGTATGTATGTATGTATGTATGTATGTATGTATGTATGTATGTATGTATGTATATATATATATATATATATATATATATATATATATATATATATATATATATATACACATACATACATACATACATACATACATACATACATACATACATACATACATACATACATACATACATACATACATATATATATATATATATATATATATATATATATATATATATATATATATATTCCTAAAGCCTGGGGAGGGTGAAAATGGTCTCCCCCGCCCTCCGGAATCCCAAAAATCAGCTGGCATGAGACAACATCATGTGTCCTCAGATATGGCTCTGCATGCCATCTGTGGCACCCTTGTTATAGGCTCGCCATCATGGTGCTATAGTTTCAAAAAAAGGTCCATGGTACTCAAACAAATATCGTTCGAAACCTTGGAATCAATCTGGACATTAGGATATAATGGAATCCAACCATTTTCTGCAGCAGCTGATACAAGGTTACCTGCCTGAAAATTTCTTCCAGGGATGGACTGTTCTTCATGTGTATACACAGCAATCTATTTAGCTATACTTTGTCATTGACTTGTCAGCCTTCTACCTGTTTTTGAAATTTAGATATGGCTCAAACTCTTGTCCTCATCTCCATAACACATTTACAGGTTGAAGGGTTGCATATATTTATGCACTGCTTTTGAATATAACAATTCCATGCCATAAAAATTGATATTAACAAATAAGCATATCTATTATGGAATAAATGTGAATCCTTCCACTCTTAAGTCCATCCAGACAGGACTTTTCCAACTAGACAGTAACCTCCTGCAAAACTATTATTACAGTAGATGAGACATAGACATTATTGCATTCCTTGAGCTACATAATGTACCTAACATACATGTAATGGTATGTGGAAATGACCTTGAGAAATAGGAGGAAGAGCTGCAGACTGGACAACTGGCACATAAAAGACATCTCAGCCTACAAAAAGGGTTATAGCATAGGAAGCGTTTCAGAAAAGACCATCCCTAGTTTTGTAAAGAATAAAAGGAAAGGAAGGAAGAAATACTTTTGGTCTTGCAATATTTTGTTAATGTAATCTAACCAGAAAGATAGAGCAAGTACTCCTGGTACTGCTTCCTTTCTGGACTACCTTGCTGGGTTAGCATCAATCTTACAATATGCATATTGGAGAATTCTGGGAATCTGTGCAGAGATGGAAAATTTCATCACTACTCACTATGGAGAAATGGTTAGTGAAGCTGACAGATTTTGCTGAAATAGATAAAATAACCACTTTGATTAAAGAAAAGATATCAACAACATTCATTGCTGACTGGAAGTTTCTTACAGAATTTTTGCGTAAAAATGAATAAAATGAATTTAAGACATAGTTTTCACAATAAAACCAGATAGATTATAGAACGAATAATATAACTTTAGAGGGAAGAGTTATTTGTACTTATAACTGCTATGAAAAATATTAGAAGCATATATATGTGTGTGTGTATGTATGTACACACACACACACACACTTTGTTTTCTGTTTGTCTTATTGTTTTGCTTCTCTTCATGTTTTGCTTTTTCTCTAATTACTTTTTCTTTGTCCATGCTTACCACCTATTACTTTGTGTTAACTAGTTATCTATTGTTTAATGTTTTAATAAAAAAATGTTTAAAAAAGAGAATTTTGATGCACATATCTTAAAGTTGTCCCATTTGAGAAACACAGTCTTAAAGTCTTATTTTGTATAAATGTGACCTTTATGCAAAATTATGTATAAAAAGGTGTCTCCTTGGTGGTAGTGGTTGACAGATATTAAAAAATACAGAATTTGAAAACTTTTGATTGCGTATTTGAAAATGCCACCTTAACTTTTTGCCACTATCACAGATAGATGACTTTATTTTGTAAAAATGTTTAGAACTGAAATCAAATTCTAATATCATATGTTGAAAATTAAATTAAGCTTTATAGTGTCAGATCCACCACATTCGGATTGGTGTCTTGTTGACATCATGGCCAATCTCCAAATTCTGCAAAAATACCAGAATTTGTTTAGCAAGAAGGGTTCAGACGAACTCCCACATCACCGGTCAACAGACTACTCCATAGAGATTCTGCCGGGACATAAACTACTGAAACCCAAATTGTACTCAATGACCCGCAGAAAACTGGAGGAACTATGTTCTTTTATAGATAAAAACCTGAAAGTAGGGGTTCATCCAGCTGTCCCAATCCAGAGTGACAGCCCTGGTACTGCTCTGGGAGAAAAAGGGTCCTGCACCAGTGGTTGGATTCAATTTTTTTTACTACCAGTTCTGTGGGCATGGTAGGAGAAGGATACTGAAAATCTCAATTCCCTCCCCACTCCAGGGGAAGGTTACTGCAAAATCCCCATTTCCTCCTGATCAGCTGGGACTCGCAAGGCAGAGAATAGATGGAGGCGGGGCCAGTCAGAGGTGGTATTTACCAGTTCTCCAAACTACTCAAAATTTTCACTACTGGTTCTCCAGAACTGATCAAAACCTGCTGAATATCACCACTGCCCTGCACCTATGTGCAGACTATAGAGGGCTAAATGGTGTGTATGGAAAATATCTACCCATTGCCCCTAATGAAAGACATGTTAGCCCATTTGGCCAAAGGGAAGATTTTTACTAAATTGGACCTGTGGGAAACCTATTACTGAATTCAGATCAAAGAGGAATCCTGTTTTTAATTCATGGTCGTCCCCTTTGGACTACAGGGCCCCTTGCTGTCTTCATGCAGCTGATAGATGAGGTGCACCGGTACAAAGGCATGTTGGTCTACCTGAATGACATATTAATTTATATGAAACTATGGTGGAGCATGTGGAGTTGGTCAGGGTAGTCCTTAAAAAACTTAGGGCTGCTCAGCTATATGCCAAAATTTTGAAATGCGAGTTCCACCAGAGTATTGACTTTGAGCGGGAGAGAGATGGACCATAAGAAAATTAGGACGGATGCTAGACTGGGCTCCATCCCACACCAGAAAGCAACTGCAAAGCTTTTGGGGGTTTGCAAACTTTTACCACCAATTTATCCCATCATTCACCCAGACTACCATCACCATCACCAACTTATTAAGGCAAAAAGGGAGAGAAGCTCAAACCCAGCCAGCCACTGAAATGGACAGGTGAAAAGCCCCAGATTGGGGACGTCATAGTGGAGATCCTAAGGGCTGCACTCCTGCAGAGGAGGACAAGTGGTTCCAAGGTCACAAAAATGAATGTATAATGCAAGAGGGTCTAGCCTGGGTGGGGTCCAAGCTATACATTCCTGAAAGATTCCTAATCCTGGAGAAGAACCATGACTCAAAAACTCCAGGACAGTTTGGCTTTGTAATAATGTTACACTTAATTAAGCACCAGTTTTGGTGGTTGTTGCTTAAAAAACACATTCAGAATTATTTGGCCACCTGCCCAGTTTGTGCTTCAGCCAAGCAGCAGCAGGGAAAAACTCCGGGTCTCTAACACCCCCTGGAAGAAAGTTTCTATGGACTTCATAGCATAACTACCAGGAAGCTCAAGAAACACTGTAATCTGGGCGATCACTTATTTGTTCTCTAAACAAGTCCATTTTGTGTCCTGCCAAAAAAATTCTTCCTCTCACACCTTGGCTAAGTTTTTCATCCACCATCTCTATAAGCTGCATGTCACTCTGCAATAAATAATTTCCGATCATGGACTGTAATTTACTTCCAAATTCTGGCAAGAGTTTTCAAAACTTTTTGTGACATTCCAAGGACTTCGTTCCAGTCAAAATCTGGAAATGTGAATGTGTGAATGGGGTTCTAGAACAATTCCTGAGGTAATGTATAAATTACCAGCAGGATAATTGGACAGACTTCCTCACATTCACCGAAATGGCCTATAATGACTCCATACATAGCAGCACTAGGTTTATCCCTTTCAAAGTGGTTGTAGGACAGTGTTTGTCCCCATGCCTGAGTTTCCCCTGGTCATTCCCCCCACCCCATTTCATCTTTAAAGCACTGCATTGTCCAGCTGCAGAATTCCTGCCCAGTGGTCAGAAAAATCATTGGAGAAGGCAAGAGAAATTTATAAAAACATGCTGATAAAAAAAATGAACAAATCCCAAATACTTTAAAATAAGGAACTGGGTCTATATCTCCATAAAATACCTGAAGTCCAAACAGCCTTCCAAAAAACTGGAACCAATGTATGTTGGCCCTTTCCCCATCAAAAAGATCATCAACCTGGTCATAGCCAAACTCAAACTGCTAAATTCCCTTAGGTGCATTCACCTGATTTTCCATTGTTGTCTAGTAAAATTGGAAACACTGTCCCATCACTGCCCAATGCTGCTTCTGCCATCTGAGCCACTCATAATTTAGGGGGAACCTAAAGGTTCGTCTTCAAGAGGCAACTGGACTTCCTTGTTTTTCTTTGAAGACATTTCACTTGTCATCCAATAAAATTCTTCAACTCTGACTGGATGGTGGGGCATGGAAGGATTTATACTCCTTGCAGAGAGCTGGGTCATTGGCATTCTTTTAGCAAGTTGTTAAAGTCACCTGGGGGTTTATTTTTGTCATCTGAGTGACCTTAGTGGTGTAAATGGGTGTGCAGCCTTCTTGGAACTATGAAAGGACTATATTGTAGACTGGACATAGATGATGTCATAACCCTTCCCTTCTGTTGATAGAGGGTTGTTCAATTTTGACCTAGATGGCCTCTTTGATTCCTCTTTCAAACCAATGACCCTCTCTGTCCAAATTGTGGACTTTGCATTCTTCAAAAGAGTAGCCTTTGTCTTTTAAATGCAAATGGACTGTTGAATCTAGTCCTGATGGGTTTGTTCTCCTATGTTGTGCCATGCATAGCAAACCCTTCGGGACTAGATTCAGCAGTCAGAGGGGAGATTGACAGTTGAGGAAGAACAGAGGGGTTTGGAATCCAGTTCATGTTGGCATGCTGGCATCTTCAAAGCCGTTTACCCTGAGAGTGGAATTTCACCAGCCCAAACACCTCAGCATTTCCCAAAACATCTTGGCAGTGCCAGATTGCTTACACATGGACAGATCTAGTAGAAGGACTGGGGTTAGTTCTGTATCGAGGCATGGGAACTTTAGATTCCGCCTGACTTTACTGCAGTCAGCATTTCTTAGTAAATGTGCCTTTTCACTTTAAGCAAATGGAGTTGATAGTTTTACTTCCCTAGGAGATCAGACTGGGACAGGTCTGACATAAAGTGGAATTGGAAAAGTGTTGGTAAGGCCATATTTCCCTATGCCCCTAACTATGGAAGTATTTTTGCCTCCTTATTTTGATGCCATCTAAAGACAGCCTTAAGATGCATTGAATCTGTTAGGTTTTGCCATTCATTGCTTTGGAAGGAACTCATGGGACTACCATACTTCAGAAAGAGGTAATCAAAGCAGAAGAGAGTTTAGTAGTGGAAAAATCAAATATAGAGCTAGAATCCTGTAGGAGTTGTAATGGGAGGGGGGACGCTAAGAATGTACATAATGAACTAAATGCATAAAGAAGCCATTACCACAAAGTCAAAATACAATTTGAACTTAAGTTAGGTGCGGGCAGGGGTTATTGACATTATCTAATTGTCCTCCATGATTTCATCAATGACTTTGGAGTTGTAAATATTTATAAATGATTCACATTTAAATATTTGTCAGTTGCTACTATAGTACTTCAACTTCTTTCATTTCCAAATATCAGGGGGGCAGATTCAATCAGATTCTTGTCAGGCTAACTTTCTTTTCCTGAATACTCAGGTCCCCAAACACAATAACCTATAATGTGAATGAAAAGTGCTAATGATGTAGCATTACCAAGAAGTAGCAAGTTTTTTAAGGTCCTATGCTATCTAAATTTTAAATTAGCATAATTATTCAGTGCATTCCCAAAGGCATCATTGATTATGCTTAGCTGCTGTAAAAAAAACATACACAGCAAAGAAAAGATATACTGCATTCAGATGTCCCACACTAGCAATACAACTTTCAATTTAAATTGTGTAAAAGAACATACCAGGTAATGATGGCAATAAAGATATTTTTTGCTTAAACAAACTCAGTGAAAAAGTAGCAGTGCTTCAGTGTTGTGATCTCTTAATATATCTTTGGATTTCCCAAAAAAATTTTACTCTGTTTTTTATTAGATACAGTATGTTAAATTTTAGATGTGCATATTGACCACAAAATTTGATGTGGACCTTGAGTAAACTATTTTAAAATAGGCCATTTCTCATTAATTTGACGATTAATTGGGAGGTTCTCAATTTTGTTGAGAATCTTGAACCTGAATCTTGTTTTAGACATTTGAAGTTTTATATCTCTTACTGAAGTTCATGAATATCAAGACATTTTGTGTTTTTCTGTTTAATGTTATTGATTGAAGATTGTAGGTATAGTAACCTATCAGGGGAAATAGAGTTTAATTTTTTATATAAATAGATCTAATCTTTTTATGCAAGTCACCTATAATACCTTATTTTTTTAAAAAGAATCTGCTGGAAACCTTTTTATTGATTGAGAGAATCTGATTAATTTACAGACATACTTGCCCTTTCTGGAAAGATCAAAATTTCTAATGATTAGGTTTATAGGATTTTATGCAAGACCAGTCTTTACTCATGCTGTTATCCTGCACATAATCTTGGTTTTTTTCCCCAATATGGGCAATACCAATATACATCCATATTGTTGTGTCTTTTCGACGCAGCCGGCAGGCGGGGCCAGAGCCGCAGGCTCCTGATTGGCTCAGGCGCACCTGCCAGCTGGCGGGAGAATCGCTTATCGCCGATTGGCCAGCCACCTGACAGCTGTCAAATATAAATAGCTGTCAGGCGGGCCGTGCGCTGTCCGTGTTCTGAACTTGTTCGTTGCTGTTGCCTGTTAATAAAGCCGTTGTATTTTACCTTACGCCTCTTTCATAAAACATACAAATAATGCAAGGCAACAGTATCTGTATAGTTTTGAGGTTAAAAAGGTAAAGGTTCCCCTCTCACATATGTGCTAGTCGTTCCTGACTCTAGGGGACAGTGCTCATCTCTGTTTCAAAGCCGAAGAGCCAGCACTGTCCGAAGACGTCTCCATGGTCATGTGGCTGGCATGACTAAACTAGAGATGGGTTCCTATCTATTTGGTCCGGTATGGGTGAATAGGTAGTAACTCCAGCAGACATGTGATCATACCTGTACTATCCTCGGTAGCGGCGCCATCTGGGTTTTCTGTTCTGCATATATGCAGAACAATCTTCATGGAAAAATGTAATTTTCCCCCTTTTTTACTGTTGTGCGCATATGCAGACCATTTTAAGTGCAAATTCCCCGCCCCATCCAGTCACTCCTCACCTCTGCCAATAGTCATGTGAAATGTCAGAATATGAGAATGAGAACATACAGAGGCAAAAAGGATGTGAAATTGAATATTTTCCATGCAAGTAACTAATGCCATACTTGTTTAAGCTTTGTTGAATGCACCAAAACTGTCCTTATTCCTGGTAAAAGAATACTAACATTACTGACACTTTCATTTTTCTTCCTATTTTATTGTTCCTTGATAAAAAGAGTTTGGTGAAAATATACAGGTAGTCCTCGACTTACAACAGTTTACTTAATAATTGTTCAAAGTTACAATGGCACTGAAAAAAAGTTAACTTATGACCATTTTTCACACTTGCTCTAACCCTATACCATCCCCATGGCAGTGGTGGGATATGACCAGTACGCCCTGGTACAGGCATACCGGTGCCTGTTGGGAGCACCAGGTACCATTCCAGTGCAGTGCTCCAGAGGGCCCACCGTCCTTACCTGTATTTGAGTTGACTGGGGCTTCCCCACACATGCACGGAGCATGCAGAGCCTGCATGACTCTCTGCCGAGCAGCTGGAGCGTCGCGGAGCATTGTGGGCAGTAAGTATGCATGCGCATGTGCTGCACGTGTGCTGCATGCATGCATATGGTAGACACCAGGCCCCATTGCACCGTACCAGTTACAACAGAATCCGGAACCCACCACTGCCCCATGGTCATGCGATCAAAATGTTTGGCAACTGATTTATATTTATGATGGCTGCAATGTCCTGGGTCATATGATCAACTTTTGCAGCATCTACAAACAAAGTCAATGGGGAAACCCGATTTACTTAACAACCCTATTATTAATTTAATAACTGCAGTGATACATTTAACAAATGTGGCAAATAAAGTTGTAAAATAGGACAAAATTCATTTAATAAATTTCTCATTTAGCAACCTAAATTTTGGATTCAATTATGGTCATAAGTTGAGGACTACCTGCATATGTGTTCAAAGACATACTACTAAAGCTTCAGAAAAAAAATCAAATTCAGATTCATTCCAATTTCAGAGAAAGCAATATGTATTTATTTATCATAGTTCAATTATATTACCTTTAAAAAATGAATCAACCTATTTCAATCCTGCATAAAGATTCTCTGTGTGCATTTCCACTGAATTGTTTTTGTCAGATAATTGGACATTAATTATTTTTTACCTTTCAAATCATAAATCATTTTTTGGTGAAAAAGGACACTTTGATTTGTGAAAATTCAAAGAATGGATTGCATGGATTTTACAATTGATATAGGACATATGTATGTATCTATGTATGTATTAAGGTTATAAGACCACTCATCTGACCCTAGTGATTCCACACAGATAACAATGTATAAAAATATACAAATAAGAACAATACACTGTGATCAATGTTCCAAGCAACCTCGCCCATATAATATTGCAAAATAAACATACCAGGCCCATCTAGTATTCTGCCTCAAATTCCTGGGGGGAAAAAACAAGTCTTTAACATCTTCTGAAAGGTTAGCATGGTTAGGTCATCCAGCTTCCATAGGGGAGATTATTCCATAGGGCAAACAGCAAGATAAAGAATGTATGTGATCTGGGTCCAGTGGTGGGAGTCAAATCATTTAACAACTGGTTCTCTACCCTAATGACCAGCTGGGTGTTCATGGCCATGGTAGACATGGCCAGGGGGTGTGACAGGCAGCACTCAGCTTCCTGCACCCACCCTGGAAGCAAAAATGGGCCACAGGGTGTCCCCCGCGCCCCATTTTGGGCCTAGCACGGCTCCCTGAGCTTACCTGGGAACCAAAATGGGGCACAGGGTGACTCCTGGAAAGGGCGGGGCAGGAAAGGGCAGGGCCAGACAGCAATTTAACAACCTGTTCACCCAAACTGGATCGAACTGGCTGAAACCCACCACTGCCTGGATACAACTAGATGATGCTGTTTAACAAAGGGGACACAGAGGACTGTTACTCTACAACATCCAGGAAGACATTACTGTAAAGAGATGGCCCCACAAGTAACCCAGACTTATGCCTTACAAAGTTTTATGTGATGCTCAACAATAGCAAAACAATGTAAGTGTTCTAGCTGGGACAACGCAGTCAGACAAACGGAGGCAAGCCAGGACTTCAGCTAATAGTTTATTTCTAACAGGTTGCCAAACGCGGTGCTTCACATTTCATGTGTATTAGCTAACTGGCAACAGCTGGGCCTGTGTGACAGCTCTTTATATACCCCAGCTGTCAAACAGGTAACTAATCAGTAACAAGGACACTCCCCCCTAGCCAAGCGGACCAGAGAGGAAACTGTAGCTTCACACTTAGAATGCACATGTGTAGTCTTTTAGATGGCTCGGCCGCCGCCAGATCCTCCCAGACCTTCTCAGGACACCTTCCGCTGGTGGGACTGGAATAGTCTGGCCCTGGCTGGAGACTTGGCCCTCTCCGAGTCTGGCTGGAGACTCCCGGGAAACCACAGGTAAGTCTTTTGGTGGATTTTTTAATTTCTCTAGTTCCTCTAGGGAGATAGACCAGGGCCTCATGGCCTGTTCTTGACCCTCGGTTCCCTGCCTGTTGGGTAGGCCCTGTGACTGCTCTGCCAAATTGGCACCCACTAGTCTATATCTTAGCTGGTTTATATGACCCCTCCAAACCCTGCTGTCCTCTACCTCTACCAGGTACGAGCAAGGGCCTGTTATTTTCCGGACTATGCAGGGGAGCCATAGCGGATGGCCCAAGTAGTTTCTTGCATAGACTGGTCGGGTATTCGCAACCCATGGGTGAACCCCTTGAGTTGACTGTGTGAGTCTAAAGGCTGATCTGGAGTGTATTCTGGGTGCAGTTTGTCTAGTGTTGTCCTAATGCGCCATCCCATTAGAAGCTCAGCTGGGCTCTTGTTCGTAGTTGTACATGCTGCCACAATAAATACCTATCTATGTCCTCCTGCCAGATTAAGAAGCCGAACCTGTCTAGAGCCCCTTTCGCTGAACGGACCATGCGTTCAGCCAGGCCATTAGCCACTGGGTGGAACAGGACTACAAATGCATGGCAGACCCCCAACCAGGCAAAGAATGAGGCCAGCGCTGTGGCAGTAAACTGGGGCTCATTGTCAGAGACCACTAAGTCTGGTAACCCATGGGTTGCGAATACCCGGCGTAATACCTTAATGATGGCAGGGGCAGTTGTAGCAGACAATAAAAACAATTCAACCCATTTAGAGAAAGTATCAACAATGACAATAAACATTTGGACCTTAACCGGACCAGCCAGGTCCATATGAATTCTGGACCATGGAGCCCTGGGTTGCTCCCAATTCTGAATGGGTGCTTTGGGACCAACATCCTGGTCCATGCCCGGCCACCAAGCATAGCTCCGGCCCAGTGCCTTCATCCGGACAATGCCCGGGTGGCCATCATGTAGCGTTGTCAGCACCCCTTCTTGGAGGGAGGCCGGAACCACCACTCTGCTGCCCCACAGAAGGCAACCTTGCTGCGAAGAAAGTTTGGGTTGCTTGGTGGAGAAAGGCAGCCATTCGGTGCCCAGTGGGTGGGAAGGCCAACCCCGTTCAGTCCATCTGAGCACCTAGGCGAGCACCTTGTCCCAGCTGGTATGTCTGGCCACATCAGCTGTGGTAATAGGTAACTGCATGTCATCAATCAGCAACACTGTAGAGGCAGGCGCCGGGTCCTTGACCGCAATAGGCAATGGGCATCTGCTTAAACCGTCTGCGTGGCAATGTGCTTGCCAGGTCTGTAAGGCAACGTATAGTCATAGGCAGCCAAAAATACAGTCCATCTGGTTTAGAGATTTTATTCAACTTGTATGCTGCCCTATTCCCGAGGGACTCAGGGCGGCTAACAAAACC
This sequence comes from Thamnophis sirtalis, assembly GCF_051295495.1. Classification (NCBI taxonomy): domain Eukaryota; kingdom Metazoa; phylum Chordata; class Lepidosauria; order Squamata; family Natricidae; genus Thamnophis; species Thamnophis sirtalis. Next base: position 55,942,474 of record NW_028261389.1, on the reverse strand, counting down.
GGAAGGGAGGGGAACAATACAAAAGGAAAGAAAACAAAGGCAAACAACAATACAGAACCAATTTAAAAGGTCTCAGCAAGCACACCACTTTGAGTGGGATGGAACTCAGCAGCCCCAGGCCTGCTGGAACAGCCAGGTCTTAACGGCTTTACGGAAAGCCTGAAGCGTGGTTCTACAATAGAAGCCTTATGTGGCAGGAAAATGTTATAAAAATTCAATAGCTCCAGGAAAACTTGCAGTTCAGCTTTCATTTCAAAGTTCAGCTTTCATTTCAAACTTGCAGTTCAGCTTTCATTTCAAGGTAGGCATTGGGGTGTGACTGATAGCTTGTACTTTCTCAGGGATAGGATGAATCCCCATTCTATCTATTAAAAATCCTAACAATTTGACTTGTGGAACCGCGACCCGGCACTTGGATGTTTTAAGTTTCAAGCCGACGTCATGGAAATGATGAAGTACAGACCCCTTGGTTGGAGGTCAGCTTGGTGTGGAAAAAATAGTGGCAAAGTTTCTTTGAAAAATATTTCCCTGGGACTAATAATTTCACCATTTTAATTTGCTCAGTTCTTTGTATTAACATCTACATCATTCTGGATTGACTTGGGAGTGTCTGCCTGCTGGTAAGTGAGCCGGGTTTTTTTCTTTTATTTTTTTAATGTATTTTAAAATAATATTCAATTCAATTTATTAGATTGATAGGCCGCCCAATCCCGGAGGACTCCGGGCAGCTTACAAAGAACAAGAAAAGAAAGCAAAATAAAATAAAAATAATTTAAAAATTCCCCAACACGCATACGTTCTGATCGGCGCTGGACCCTACATAATAAGGTCAACAGCCCCAGGCCTGCCGGAACAGCCAGGTTTTAACAGCTTTTCTGAAGGCCATGAGGATGGGTGAGGTCCGGACCTCTGGGGGTAGCTGATTCCACAGGGTCGGAGCAGCCACAGAAAAGGCTCTCTCCGGATGACAGCGTCCTAAGGAGGCCCACCCTGTGGGATCTTATCGGCCGTTGGGAGGTATGTGGCAGTAGGCGGTCTCACAAATACACTGGACCTGAGCCATGTAGGGCTTTAAAGGTAATGACCAACACCTTGAATTGAGTTCGGAGACCAATTGGCAGCCAGTGCAGCTCGCGGAGGATAGGTGTAATATGGGTGTATCTCGGTACACCCAATATCGCTCACGCGGCTGCATTCTGGACTAGCTGTAGTCTCTGAACGCTTTTCAGGGGTAGCCCCATGTAGAGCACATTGCAATAATCCAGCCTTGAGGTGACAAGGGCGAGAGTGACTGTTTGAAGTGCACCCCGAACCAAGTAGGGCCGCAATTGATGCACCAGGCGAACCTGGGCAAAGGCCCCCCTGATCACAGCCGACAAGTGGTGTTCCAGTGTCAGCTGTGAATCCAGGAGGACCCCCAAATTGCGGGTCCTCTCTGAGGGGTGTAAGTTTTCACCCCCCAGGGTCAAGAATGGACTGTCCAAACTGTCCTTCGGGGGCAGCATCCACAGCCACTCGGTCTTGTTGGGATTGAGCATGAGTTTGTTTACCACCATCCAGATCCTGACAGCTTCCAGGCATCGGCACATCACGTCGGCCATTACACTGAGCTGGCATGGGGCAGATAGATACAATTGCATATCATCTACATATTGATGGTACTTTATCCTGTGCCGTCGTATGATCTCACTCAGTGGTTTCATGTAGATGTTGAATAGGAGGGGGGATAGGACCGAACCCTGTGGCACCCCACAATTGAGGAGCCTAGCAGTCAACCTCTGTCCCCTGACCAACACCAAATGCGACCTACCGGAGAGGTAGGAGGAGAACCACCGTAGAACGGTGCCTCCCACTCCCACCTCCTCCAGACGTCGCAGAAGGATACCATGGTCAATGGTATCGAAAGCCGCTGAGAGGTCAAGAAACACCAGGATAGAGGAATGCCCTCTATGCCTAGCCCGCCAGAGATCATCGGTCAGTGCGACCAAAGCGGTTTCTGTGCTGTACCCAGGCATGAAACCAGGCTGAAAGGAATCCAGATAATCTGCTTTATTCAAGATCCGTTGGAGATGAAGCGCCACCACCTTCTCAACAACCCTCCCAAAAAAAAGGAGGTTGGAGACTGGATGGTAGTTTTTCAGGACAGCTGGATCCAGGGAAAGCTTCTTGAGGAGGGGCCTCACCACCGCTTCCTTTAATGGTTGCAGGAAAGACCCCTCCTGCAAAGAAGCATTGGTGATTGCCTGGAGCCAGCTGCGTGTCACTTCCCTGCTGGTCGAAACCAGCCAGGAGGGGCACGGGTCCAGTAAACAAGTGGAGACGCTCATCGCTCCCATGGCCTTGTCCACTTCCTCAGGGGTGACAAAATCGAACTCATCCCAGGAAAACCGACTTGGACTTTCCCTCGGCACCTCGGCTGGTATTGCCTAAGCGGAATCCAGGTCTGTCCGAAACTGAGTGATTTTATCCGAAACTGAACAAATTCCTCAGCTCTTCCCTGCAGGGGTTCCCCCACCCCCTCACCTTTCAGGAGGGAGTGGGTCACCCTGAACAGGGTGGCTGGACAAGATTCCGCGGACGCAATAAGAGTGGAAAAATGAGTGTATTTTGCCGCCCGTATCGCCACTAAGTAAGTCCTAATAAAGGCTCTTAGTAGTGTTCGATCAGATTCAGAGTTACTAGTCCTCCAATGTTGCTCTAGGCATCTCTTTTGGCGCTTCATCTCCCGGAGTTCCTTAGTGAACCAAGGTGCCCTCCTGGATCCACTGCCACGGAGAGGCCTCAAAGGCACAATCCGATCTAGTGCCTCAGTCGCCGCAGCATTCCAAGCAGCGACTAAGGATTCGGTCGGGTTGCGGGCAAGGGAGTCAGGTATCTCTCCAAGCTCCCTCTGAAATCTCATCGGGTCCATCAGGTGCCTGGGGTGGAACCACTTAATCGGCTCCACCTCCCTGTAGTGGGGGAGTAGTGTCCTGAAATCAAGCCTCAGCAAGGCGTGATCTGACCATGACAAGGGCGAGGTCTCTATTCCCCTTATTTCCAGATCACGTCTCCACTGCCCCAAGAGAAATACGAGGTCGAGTGTGTGTCCCGCTCTATGAGTTGGGCCCTGAATTATTTGGGTCAAGTCTATGGTTGTCATGGAGACTATGAACTCCTGTGCTCCTTCAGAGTGTCCGCCAAGAGACGGTAGATTAAAGTCTCCCAGCACCATTAGTCTGGGGAACTCCACCACCAACTCGGCTACTGACTCCAGCAGCGCAGGCAGGGCTGTTGTGACACAGCTGGGAGGTAGGTACGTCAAGAACAAGCCCACTTGAACCCCTAGGTCCAACTTCAAGAGAAGAGACTCACACCACACAATCTCCGGGGCAGGGATCCTACGAGGAACTAATGACTCCCGGACAACCATTACTACTCCCCCACCCCTTTCTGGTGTCGTGGTTGGTGGAGCACCTGAAACCCATTTATTGTGCATAGGATTTTTTAAAATAGTTTTATTCTGTGTGGATTCTTTTTTTAAATTGTCTTAGACTATTTAAAAAAAGATTATATCCAAAATACAAAATACCAGCTGCAGTTATTCACTTAAGAACTGTGGCAAGAAAGGTGGTATAGTGACCAAAGTTACAATGGCATTGAAAAAAGTGACTGATGACCATTTTTCACACTTAGCGACCATTTTCACACTAAGCGACTGTTGCAGCGTCCTCATGGTCACGCAATCAAAATTTTGATGTTTGGCAACAAACATCGTATTTATGATGGTTTCAGTGTCCTGGAGTCATGTAATTGTCTTTTGTGACCTTTTGACAAAGTCAAATGGGGAAACCAGATTCACTTATGTTACTAACTTATCAGCTGCAGTTATTCACTTAAGAACTCTGGCAAGAAAGGTGGTATAGTGACCAAAGTTACAATGGCATTGAAAAAAGTGACTGATGACAATTTTTCACACTTAGCGACCATTTTCACACTAAGCGACTGTTGCAGCGTCCTCATGGTCACATGATCAAAATTTTGATGTTTGGCAACAGTTACAATTTATATTTGGAGATCCGGACCATACCCACTCTCATGGCCTTCAGGAAAGCTGTAAAAACCTGGCTGTTCTGGCAGGCCTGGGGCTGTTGACCTCACTTTTGAGGTCCAGCCCCGATTAGCATGAATGTACGAGGTGTTGCTGTTTTTAAATTTTTTCTTACATTATGTGTTTTGTTATGTGTTTTTCTCTTTATTTTTTTAAGCCGCCCGGAGTCCTTCAGGATTAGGCGGCATATAAATGTGTTTAATAAAAGAAAATAGTTATGTTGAAATAAAAAAAAATATTACAATACTATTTTTGCGTTATATGAAAATTTTTGTTGCTCCGTATAAAAATTTTAATCAAGCCCCCCCTCCCCGGTCAAAGGTGTCCCTCTTTAATCTGGTCACCTTACCCATGTTCCTCCCTAACCTCCTCACTGTCCAAATCTGCTGCCAGCTCTGGCAGGCAGTTTATTGCTAATATTAGCCCTTTTGTTATCCTTCCCACATTTCTTTTGCAATTTCACACTTACATATATGTATGATTTGATCATCTTCTATGCTAACAGTGATTGTGATCTGATCTTTCTCTATCCACTCATCTGAAGGGTGTTTCTGGCCTAAGTTCATGTATACAGTTCCATGTACAGTACCTTATCTTATTAGCAGTATCTTCATCTTAAATTTCCAAGACTGGTAATTCTGGTTTTTCAGATTTGCAATGAAAGCTTCACTACAGCTCTGTCACTGGCCATTTTCTTTTATTCCATTGCCGTCTTCTTTCTGTTGCTGTATCTTGCACTTATTGGCTGTAGCCTGCTATGACTGGGCCCTTAACCTGTTATAAATTCTATGTATAACCCTGTACACAAACAAGTGTATAGTCCACATGGGTTTTTCTGCTTAACTGCCACAGGAAGCAGGAAACTTACTCAGAACAAAAAGAAATAGAGTGTACATTATTTGGCAGTGAAATGCCGCCCCTTTTATCTGCCTCTTGAGTTTAATATTGTAATAATAGCTGCAGTATATATACCTCCTGATGCTAATACTACTACAGCCATGAGTCAGCAAACAGCAATAGGCCTATCCAGATGGAGTGCTGGTGGTTGCAGGCAATTTCAAGACTGTCCTCCCTAAGTTCTATCAGTATGTAGACTGTCCCGCTAGAGGGAAAAATACCCTGGATCAGGTATATAGTAATATCATGCATGGATACAGGACTATGCCTTTACCCCAACTGGGACAGTCAGTCTTTGTTCTTTTTTTAATTTTTTTATTGTTTTAATTAAACAAAAACACACAAAAAAGAATCATCCTTCATTACATCTTGTAGAAAGTGTATCGATTGGTTGCAAATATATTCCATGCGTTTCTTCCACAATCCTTACATATACTTCATTCAAATCGAATTGTACATTTTAAGTCAAGAAAGAAAAATTATGTATTTTACTATCCCTGTACCACAATTCTCATTTAATTACCATTATTTAAACATGCTTTTAGCTAAAATTATTTACATTTAAAGACACAACCACCTACTGGCATTCATTTGCAATTTCAATAAATCTCCAATAACATTACACCTTTATGACATATTCTGAAACAGATTCAGTTAAGTAAGATATCTAAGCATTTTCCTCCCCCCATAACACACCTCTATGTATCATTAAATATTATCCAATAATATTTCTTTGTTATTATTGTAATTGACTAAAAATTATTTACTGTTTATCTCACCTCTCCTCTCCACAGGCCCATACAAGATTATACCTTTATAGCCATCTTTAAACAATGATTTATTAATAAGATTTATAGGTCTTTTCCCTCAATCCCAAATTAGTTAATTACATGCTAAGAAAATAAACAATAAACATCTAAGACAATCTAAGAGATGTTAACGTTTCTACTAAACAGTCACCAAAAATATACATTAGCATTTCCTTATTTGTATCATATCTCTTCTCTTCTAACTCAAATTATTTATATCTTCGTAACGAGATCTAAACAAAAATTTGTAAGATTTGTACATTTTCTCTCCAGATCTCAAATTACAATATATGGCCCAGTTATTTATCCTAACTAAGGTTATCATTTCACTATTGGTATCATAGTAAATTATATGTTAACGAATAAACATTCAATGGTAATCAAGAACAGTCTATAAAGTACTAAAATCTCTACTTATATATATATCGTTGTTCTTGATCCCATCATACAGACCTCTTGTCAACAGACTATCGATTAAAGAAATACAAGTGTGGCCAGAGGGTGTATCGGAGCAACTTCAAGATTGCTTTAGGAGCACTGATTGGGCATTGTTTGAGGAGGACAATATTGATACTTACACTTCAACAGTACTGTTTTATATCAAAAGCTGCATTGATGTTATCACTACCACCAGACAAGTGCGGGTGTTCTTTAACAACAAGCCCTGGACAAATAGAGAAGTATGTCTTTTATTAAGAACTAGAAATGCTGCTTTCCACTCTGGTAATGTGCTACAGTATAGTGAGGCAAGACCTAAATTGAAAAAGGGCATCAGGGACACTAAAGCTACATACAGATGGAGGATTGAATATCTTTTTGAGAACTCGGACTCTCATCAGATATGGCAAGGCCTGTGACAAATTATGGGGCGAAGCAATAAAAATAGTTTGTCCAGCAGTAATGACTCTTTGGCAGAACAGCTAAATCAATTCTTCAGCCATTTTGAGATGGAAACAGGAACGGCCATCATTCCAGCATCTACTACTGATAGTACACTGCTAACACCTATCATCGATGGACAACCACTTCTACTGCAGATCTCTGATGTGAGACGTACTTTCCAGAATGTTAACATCCGGAAGGCAGCTGGGCTTGATGGAATCATGGGACGAGTTGTTAGGGACTGTGCTGCAGAGCTAGCTGGAGTGTCCATGGATACTTTCAATCTATCCCTGTTGCAGTGCTCTGTCCCTACCTGCCTGAAGACATCCATTATAATGCCAGTCCCCAAGCAGATAGTAATGGTATCTCTTAATGATTATAGACCAATAGCTTTAACATCTGTTGTCATGAAATGTTTTGAGAAACTGGTGTTAAGGCTAGTCTTCAATCTACTTTGGACCCATGTGATGTTTGGGTGATTTAGGGGCGGGGAATTTTTTGGTGTGTGTGTATGTGTTTGGGGATTGTTATGTGTGTTGGGACTGGTCTCTGGGTGTTATGTGAATTTTGTTGTATGTGTAAACTGTATATACGTACAATGACAATAAAGTAAAGGAAACATAGATGCAAACATATAAGCACTGCCACCTACTGACTGACTGTAATTGTTGCATAAAATACATGAACATGTATTCCAACACTATCTCAATAGATTGACTTAAATCCACAGGATGTAAATAAATAATAATATAAAATAATTTCTTATGTAGCAGTAGTTTAAAGGACTATATTGAATGATATGGGAAACCAAGGGTCAACTCAATGGCAATAGAAGCATTTCAGTATCCCAGTGAGGCCAATTGTGGAAGAGTTGAGCATTTGCTAAGATACCATTTACTCTAAAGATTCAATCCAAATAAGAAGAAACTTATTGGAATAGAACATTGGCATGGAGTTGAGGTTAGAAGCAAAAAATTCAAGATGATGGCTACTATCTTGATCTTTTTGCCCTCCTCCTAAATGTCCTTGGAAAAGCTCAACAGTTTTGACGAAGGAGTATATTTAATGCCTAAAATCGCATGTTGTCAGGAAACTGCTAGCCAGAGGAGGGATCAAGCAGCAAATTAGCTTTAAGTTGTTATGGAGCCCCAATAGACCTAGGGCAGAGCTTCCCATCCCAAATTCCCATCCCAAATCCCAGACCTTAGCTGTTTGTTTCCAAGAGAAGAAAAGCAGTCTGGGGAGATTCTCATATTATAGGTAGACTACAATAAAGTGGAAAACTTGAAACTTTCACATGTGGCTCTGGTTGCTTGAACCTGAAGCCTGACCTGGTTAGGTATCCTCTAGAAATCTTGAGAATGAAATTCACAAAATCCCCCAACCAAACTTTGGGTTGGGGAATTCTAGGAGCTAAAGTTCCAACTTTGATAGAAGGTGTGTTGGACAATCCTGTGTTAGAAGCCAGTGTGAAGTATTATAGCCTTTGGATTTATTTTCACATTCCTCTGATGTTCCATATTAAAAGAGCCTTCTACCTATTCACACACAGTAGTAGCATATAAACACTCAAATAGTATTTTATATAAGTACTATTCCCTTAATAAGGTTTCTTGTGAATACTGTTAACTTTCCTACCATGCTGAAGTGAGTAGACCTATTCTTTTGGCTCACAACTTTGTAACAGTACCCAAGAAATGTAAAAATAGAATTTTCTGAAGTAGCAACTAAAGATTGAATGGTTCTAGGTGAGTTTCCCTTCCACCCCCCTCCTCCCTTCTCTGTTTCCCCTTCCTCTTCCTCAGTGATCTCTTTCCAGCAGGAACATGCCCCAGTGCACAGCTCTGCTTCATGTGTAACGGTAACACTTTCACTGAACATTTGACTTTCTAGCAGCTTTAAAATTCAAATCAGTTCTGGCTATATTTAATTGAGACATGTTAGTTTAACACCAAGCCAAGCCAGACCTCTTAAAGTTCAGTGGCCATGAGATAAAATTCTTCGCCAGATTGCACCAATAAATTCGGAACAAGGTAATTCTCTGCAGTCATGGTTATGGTTATGAAATTAAGAGAGAACTAGTATACAGATTTTCCAGACATTAATATCCTTCACTCCCACCCACCCCAGCCCCAAAGCTTGAGGTTTTATCTAAGACGTTTTATGGGCCTGGATCCCAATAGAAATTAAGATATGCAGAGGCACCTGAATGGAGAATATGGTGTCAACTCATCCATCACATAAGATATGATACTTAAACTAGTAGACTTGATTTTGAGAAGAAGTGGGCTGGGAGATTTATAACAGCAGTAAGTTAGTATTCCTCCCTCTTTTATACTGCCATCACACAATTTTGACAATGTATAATTTACTGATACAATATGACTGAAAAACAAATGCTCAACCAACTTCATTCAAATCCTCCTACAAACATTTGACATGATATGTATTCTTCTACTTTGAACTCTGTCAACTTAGGGAATAATGCCTGATTTTATCATATTGGGGGAGTGGTTTTATTTCTGTGGACTTGTTTGTATTTTTTAAATTGGATATTACTGCTCTTGTTTTCTTTGATTTTTTCCTCATTTAATATACATCTTTTTTTTAAAGATACTTTTAAAAAAAATAACAATATCTGTCATTTGTAGTATTTATGATGCTTTCCAGATATGTTTGGGATAATTTCAGAGACAAACATGGATGTTAGATTTCTTTGACTGAAGAATTCTGTATTTAACAACTCCTCTTATTGATGTGCCATCAGTGACCTAATTGGCTGAAACAATAATAAAATCTTTGGCCATATGACACACAGTATCTTCCCTGCTCTGTTACAGCATCGAGTAAGATATATGTGACAGTAGAGGCACTTTACTTTCTACCATCTTCCGAGAAGCTATCTTCCTACTAGAATTGAGGGCAAAACCCAACCCTGTGAGTCCGAAAGAAGTGTGTCATTTTGGCATTATTTATTAAATTGATTTAAGGTTGGGGGATGCAAACAGAACTCACAAATATTTGGGGAAAATTATATCAGAGAAGCAGTGAAGACATTCTGTATCATAACTTTAATTAATATAGGCATGATGCAATTTTTAAAATAAAAATAAATGATATATTGGATTATATATCAGGAATTCTTGTTTCTACTGGTGGCTTCAGAAATGAACGGCACTCCAAAGAAATTTAAGAAATTAGGGTATCCAATTCTTCTATTCCAGAATATCATATGCTATACATGCCCTATGAACTTTATGGATTCCTAAGCTTCTTTTTTGCAATACTGAAAGACTATATACTCTGATTTATGGAAAAAAGTAATAGCAATAGCAATAGCAGTTAGACTTATATACCGCTTCATAGGGCTTTCAGCCCTCTCTAAGCGGTTTACAGAGTCAGCATATTGCCCCCAACAACAATCCGGGTCCTCATTTTACCCACCTCAGAAGGATGGAAGGCTGAGTCAACCCTGAGCCGGTGAGATTTGAACAGCCGAACTGCAGAACTGCAGTCAGCTGAAGTAGCCTGCAGTGCTGCATTTAACCACTGCGCCACCTCGGCTTATATTATTAAATTAAAAGAATAACTATCAGCATTTTTTGAAGAAGAAACACATGAAAATGGTTCAAAAGTATTTGAAAAGCATGTCAATTAAAAGCAAGAAAGACTCCATTTAGATGCATTTTTTTGTTTCCACCTCTACTCATTTGTAAGCCTGAGTTAAATCTTTTCTATTAAATCTGTCACAGCTATACAAAGCCTGCCTCCTACCACCATCACTCCTACCGTAAGGATCAGGAAATCTCTGGTTTGGAAGTTACATGAAGTCCCATCAGAAAATCCAATCTCCTTATATTCCCTCATCCATATTGTCCTATGAGTGGTCTGGAATATTTCATTACACAGCTGCTTCCAACCTCTAGTGAAATGTGAGGTAAAAGGTGCACCTGTATGTATTTAGAGAGGCTGATGGACCAAAGCTGCCTTAAAGAATGTGAAAAAGATACAGAATATGTCCCTCACTATTTTATTAGATCAAAGGGGAGGGATCTGCCTTTGGACTTTTGAGCCTATTTTCTTAAAATAAACAGTGCCACAGGAGTCTTCCCTTTACAAGAAGTCTGCTCTTCTTTGCTTACTATCAAAAGGTCCAATAATAGCACTATTATTTTGACAATGGAAAGCAGATGTATGGGAGCAATTCAAAAGTCCATCGTAAACTGTGGACGGGGTGGTTGTGGGGCAGAGGGAACCCAGATAGCAGCAGCTTTAAAGTAATTGACTAATACAGTAAGGATATTAAAGTCATTTAGTGCCAAAAGGGAATACACTGAACCTTGACCCCGAGCCACTTTGGAGTAATCTAGTATTCAATCCAGCGTGTAATGACTGCCAGGCCTGTCAATCCTCTAGGCTCAACAGTCAAATGCCTGTGGCTACTATTGGTTTATGGTAAAGGGACAGAAAAGCAAGGAAATGTCTCTCAATCAGCCTATGATATGATAATGTTATGGCTCCGATGAGTTTGGTACTGTCCCTGCATTGATTAATCTGTGGAGACTATTGTCAAAAACTGCCCTCCCTTCTCAGAGGTCTTTTGCTGAACCTTTTAGGAGCAGAAGACAATTGGAGAGAAAAGGCATTACTGGCTTAATTATTTCAAACAAGATATGTTTAGCATAGAAGGGCTGGTGACCAGATTTTTTTTATAATAAAGGTACCCCCCTGCTAAGCATAATATTTAGTAGTATTTGTAGAAGAAGTTGTGCAAATATGCAAGCTATAAAAGTTATTTAGGTTTAGCTTTATTATTAAAGCTAAAATATTACATTTTGGAAAGGAGAGGAAGAGGAGGAAGAAAAGAAGGAGGAGGAGGAGGAGGAGGAGGAGGAGGAGGAGGAGGAGGAAGAGAAGAAGAAGAAGAAGAAGAAGAAGAAGAAGAAGAAGAAGAAGAAGAAGAAGAGGAGGAGGAGGAGGAGGAGGAGGAGGAGGAGGAGGAGGAGGAGGAGGAGGAGGAGGAGGAGGAGGAGGAGGAGGAGGAGGAGGAGGAGGAGGAGGATGTATAGTGTTCTCCCAAAGTAATAGAGTTATATTGCATTATGACATTCTATTACTGTGAGTTTCTGGTATCTCCTTCAATTCACTGTTCACTGTGAGTAGGAGTTGGGACGAAAGTGGGTTACCTTGACTTCATGACATCAGGTAAAATATGGAAAGGAGGAGAGGATAGATCAGTAAATACTAATTCGAGTGGTGACTATGCTTGTACTGTCACATCTAATTTACCCTAATTTTTAATGTGTACCCTCCTCTCCTGAAATTTACTCTTCAAATCAAAGAGGTTGGGGAAAAGAATATTATGACCTTCAAACGTGATCAAGTGTACATATGAAGTCAAGCATCCTTCTTAGATGCAGAACTGTGATGTTGTACCTGGGATCTATTCAGTCAGCTTAGGTGTCACAAAGGGATGGGTTTCAAAAATTGTTCGAACCTACTCTGTGGGCGTGGCCTCCTTTGTGGGAGTGGCTTGCTGCCCATGTGACCGGATGGGAGTGGCTTGCCACCCATGTGACCGGATGGGAGTGGCCTGCCACCCATGTGACCTGGTGGGAGTGGCCAAGATGATGTTATTACTAGATATTACTAATTACTAGATATTATTAATATTACTAGATCATTATTAATGCATAGATAACTGTGGGACATTACACACCCACCCACACCCACAAACTATGACAGTGCTAGGAAAACACCAAAAAAAATAAAAATCCCCCCCCCCCAAAAAAAGACTGCCAATGAAACCAGTTTTTTTTTTCCTAAGCCTAAGAACAGGAAAGACAAAGTCACTGGAATAAAAACCATCAAGGCAATGTGGAAAATTATAAAGGACAGGCACTCACAGAACCATCAACCACCTCAGAATTACCTAAACGAGGGTGAAACACACTGCCTTGCAACAAACCTGGCCTGCCCATAGAAAAGCAGCCACTTTGAGACACATAAACCTGGTCTAAACACTTAAAAGCAACATATTGCATCACAAATAAAACATTTGCAAAAAGGAATAACATTTCTTGTAATAAACATTCTATAAACAATAAATAAATAAAAATTCCCTAAACTAATTAAAAACCACCACGTTAAGAGAACACCAAAGGACCCCACAGTCCTCTCCCTCCTTATCTTTTTCTTTTTTGTCCTAACTTTCTCCTACTCCCCCCCCAACCCCACTCCCTTCTAGCACTGATGATGTTACCAAAGAGGAGCTCTCACAGGGCGAAGAGCTTCCCGCTACAGGCACAATCTATCTGCAGCAGTAAATGACTGCAAGCAGCAGCTTCAGTCACCTGCTCGCAGCTGACAGTTGCGTTTGGGAGCAGAGGTGGTGGCAGCAGAAGTGGGCACAGACTTGCTGAGTAGAACGAGGCGGCGGGGATGCGTTGTTTCAGGGTGCCCCAAGCGCCGGCTCCTCTGAGTGTAGCCCATTCCCCCTCCCAAGAAGACCATTTTCTTTTTAAAATCTCCTCTGCAGACGATCTTGAAAACCTGCGAGGGATTCCCCCACCCCATTCCTGATTGCCTGTAGCCTTGGAAGCTTCCGAAACTTAACAGTAAAAGCAATTAAGAGCTCGTGAGATTTTCTTTATTGTGCAAACGCTTGCTTTAAGGCTGCAGGCACCCAGGGAGGGGGGCAGGGGGAATCTGCCTATCTGTCCCCTTCCAAAGCAACCTTGCAGGATTTCAAGATCATCCGGAGAGGCGTTTTTTTAAAAGAAAATCCTGAAAAGCCACAAGATTTGGAGAGATGGGAAGCTGGTCTTTTGGGGGGGGGAATCCCCAGAACCAGGAGCGCAGCCCATTCCCCCTCCCAAGAAGACCGTTTTCTTTTTAAAAACGCCTCTGCAGACGATCTTGAAAACCTGCGAGGGATTCCCCCACCCCATTCCTGATTGCCTGTAGCCTTGGAAGCTTCCGAAACTTAACAGTAAAAGCAATTAAGAACTTCTCTCGCTCGTGAGATTTTCTTTATTGTGCAAACGCTTGCTTTAAGGCTGCAGGCACACAGGGAGGGGGGCAGGGGGAATCTGCCTATCTGTCCCCTTCCAAAGCAACCTTGCAGGATTTCAAGATCATCCGGAAAGGCGTTTTTTAAAAAGAAAAACCCCGCAGGCACCCAGCGACAGGGGCTAGGAGCTAGGAACCCGGAAGTTAATTACTTCCGGGTTCACTGACGAACAGGTTCGCAAGAACCGGTGCGAACCGGGAGGAACCCACCCCTGGTGTCACAGCTCTAAGAGCTTGTACTGCCACTGAGACCATTTACCTTTTAATATTAATACATTCTCTAGTTCCTTCTTCACAGCTCTGGTATTTCTGCAGCTTTTCAGACTCCTCTTCCTGGTGTTGTTGTCACTTGGTACTAATAAATGTATCATTACCAGAGTCTTTTGATCCTTATGTTCTACATAATATCTGGTTGATTGGCCAATATCTACCTGTCTATCTGGATCTGGAAGCTCCATTGGATCTTAGCCCTTTTAATCTCCACAACCTTCTTGGAATCTCCTTAATAGGATCTAGCTTGTATATTGTGCAGATTTTCCTGAACACAATTCTAGCTGCTTAGTTGTGCCTGAATCCACTTGTTTCCTGTCTGCATCTTACACCCTACTACTAAATGCTGGACTGTCTCTGCATAGTCTGCACTTTGGATCTTGTCCAATGTAGTATATGTATCTATATATGTGTCTGTGTGTCTCTGTCCCAAAAAGAGACAGGGAAACAGAGAGAGACCTAGGTGAATATAAATATTACTAAAATATTCAGTGGAAAAGTTTTTCCCCAGTCTTGTATTAAGAATTGAGACAGGCATGCCTCAAATTCAGGTAAGAGCCTGGAAGATGATGATCATTTATTGGCTTAAAATGCATTTCTTTCCAGAGGGACTGTCCCCACTAGTGCTGACTGACAATTTCCCATCCCTTGGAAACAAGTAATTGATCCCAAGCTGGGCTCTTATGGGCTCTCACCATTATTCTTAATGTCCCTAGGCTTTGAGCAAGCAAAGCAAGTAGTAATTAATAGAATGAGGGGCATGGAATTCCAAGAAGAACTAAATAGGTTGCTTCTCCACAGTAGGGACAGAATCAAACAGGGTGTGTGGGAATCGGCAAGATATTTAAATGACCTGATCTCCCCAAAACAAAGAATAGCTTTCTTCAGAGCCAGGTTTAACATTCTTCCTTCACACTCCTCCATGGCAGGTATAAGAGAACACTTATTGCAGAACGGGTTTGTATATGTGTTAAAGGAGAAGTGGAAGATAATTCACATGTTCTATTACACTGCGAGCTATACAGAGCTTGTAGGCCTGCACATATTTTCCCCCTATTAGAGAGATTCCCATGGAGGGCAGACCATTTTTATCTAGGCTTTCTCTTCCAGGACACTAACCCACGTATGCAGTGGCAAAGTTCTGTGCTGCTGCAATGTCCCTAAGAAAGAAATTGGCTACAGAAGTATAGTTGTCATCTTGTACCAATTATCTAGACATACCTCTAACAATCTCTGGACCATTATGTTATTATCCACTTTTAATGTCAATACTTTTTCATTATATTTTAATGTTAGTATTTTTTAATATAGTGTAAAAACAAATGTGTATTGCTGGTCTTTGACCGTAATAAAGATTTTACTTACTTACTTACCTCAGCCTTGTAATTTATGCAAAGGGAAGAAATATAAGTTCATCCATATTGTTTAAAGTTACTATCCAAAAATTAGATCAGAAAGAATATTATCTGTATTCATTCCTTTTCTGCAGTTTGCAAGATAAATTCCGTGTTCCTCCTATATTCTCCATCCTCTGCCTGGCTGAATGAGTAGCAAAGAAAAGCAAGTCACAGTCTTCTTATTCCTGCTCAAGAAGAGCATGTTATATAATATGCTTAATTTTGTGACAATTCCAGCCCCTCTACAGGGAAAATAAAGAGTAAAAAAAATAAATGTTTTGCTTATAATTTTCATATAACTTCAATGTCAAAAACAAATCACCTTTGATAAAAGAAGAGAAAGTTTTTCCTGCCCTCTTGCAGTTCGTTGCTCCAAAGCCATTATTCAAGGAATCTATTTATAAAACTTATTTTCTGGACAATAATATCCTTTACCCTTGAAAAATGTTATCTATTTGTAGGCAGTTTTAGAATGTGAATCACATTGTTCTTTCTTTTTAGCTAATGGATCTTCTCAAAAATGCAGACTAAAATCTGTTATTGTGAGGTCACTTTTTCAAGTAGTTAGAGTTCTTTTGTAAAAGCATGGCAATGTTACAAATTGATAGGGATGATTGAATTCTAAAAATGCTAGCCTGCATTCTTATTTTCCATCCAATCTAGGATAGGATTTGTCTTAGCTGAAATGGACATTATCCAGAACTAGCTCAGCTAAATGAATTGTCATGAAATCTAAATATATACTTATTTGGTATGTATATATTTAGTATGAAATGGAAGGTTCAGCTAAAGAGCTTTAAGTCCAGTCTTGTATAATAGAGTATTTAATATCTACATGATAATAGGATATTATGTGGTCTATGAGTGCAACATCAACATTTTGAAGACAAATAGTTTTCTGCCACTTAGAAAACTGCAGGGCTTGCCTACCTGTCATCGTCATCATCATCGTCGTCATCATCATCATCATCGTCATCAATCTTACTTGGATCAGTGATAATCTGAAAAAAACAAAACACAAAGTTAATCAAGGCAAGGTGGAATAATTATCTAATCCTCACTGGGCTCAATCTCACAGTATGGATGTTTCTTCTTTCTGCCAAACCAAATTTTACCTCCTTAATTAATTTTAATATTAAATTATTAAAATTTAATTAATTTAATATAAATATTTAATATTTATGTTACAAAATTTATATATTGGCTCAATCATTTTAGCTATTCCTTAAGAAAAGACCTAAGACCAAGATCAAGTTATAGTAAGGTTCTCTATGTGAAACCACCTTCAGCAGACATCCAACAATGAAATGGGGTGCAGGTCCTCTATAGCTGGATAAGAGCAGGCTACAAAGAAAATCTCGATAACTGCACTGTCTATAATTATAGGAGCAATTTCCATCAACATTCAATATTCTTATTTTAACCACTAAGGCCCTGAATGAGGATCCTTGAAAGAGTAGAATTACTGAAGATGTTATCTTTGGGGTGTCCACTTTAAACATCTCCTAGGAAATTTCTCTCTTAATCATTCAATGCATTGCCATAATATGATTTTCAGACCTGTAAAGCTTCAAATTTCTATTATGCTGGGGATTAATATTATTCTCTCTCACCTCCCCCATTTTTCTTTATTTCTTTTTTTAATGTTGTTGATCTGCTGTTTTGAGATGTTCTGGTTTCAACTATGTATTTGTATGCACACACACACAAATGTGTTTGCATTTACTGTGCCACAAAGAACTTCCTTGATTAGAAACTGCATTTCCTTGTGTAACATGGGATGGCGAAGTGGCTTCTGAAATTTCGTTAGGAAAGTTTGCAACAGTTCTTCCTTTTGTTTAAGTCAAAAAGCCATTGTAACCAAGCTGTTGCTAGATTTTGCATAGTTTTGAATTTAAAGTTAGTATAAGGATGGAAATAGTAATCTAGGAATAGGAATATCTCTGACATATCATTTTATTACACAGTCTAAAAAGGAAACCAATGTGTGACATGTTTTTCTCAAAATATTCATTTAAATTCAGGGATTTGTGTGGTGCTTTCCTGCATATTACTTACGGGAAAGATTTCAGTCATTCCTATTAATGGCATAACTGCAATAGAGATATATACTCCAGACCACTTTCTTGGTTTAAAATCAGGTCTTCCAGATCACAGATTGTAACTCCAAGTCTGAGAGTCTGTGTTACAGCTCCAACACCAGCCTGGGTTGACTTTATAAGACACCTCTGCTTTCTCAATCTTTCTCACTCAATTTTTATTTTTCAGTCTCTGACTCCTTCCTCCCTCCTTCCTACTCTCCCTCCCCCATCTCCTTTTCTCCCTGACACACAGGCACCTTGAGCTTTCACAATGGATGCATTCTGATAAATGTCTTGCTGTCTATATTGAAAAGCTTTGGGTGAAAGAGATATTAATTTAATTCTAGTGCCCTTAGTTCCCTATCCCCAATACTAGTCCATTAAATGGATGCAATGTTTCAAAAAGTGTTTCCAAATGATGCACTTTGATCACATTTTGGGGATCATTGGTTCTACATTTGCTAGATAAATTGGGATCCAGATCTTGATGTCCCTGTCCTCAGTGGGTCATCATTGTGACATATCCATCAATGAGGAGGACAGCGATCTGACTTCCTTCTTTGAAATAGTAGTGACAGAAAGGCCTCTTGAGAGATATTTCGTTTGACAATGCCATGTATGCATTAATAGACAGGCAAAAAAGTTTTTTGTTTAAAATAAATGTGAAGCTCTTGCTGCTCTTTAACCTACATGACTGAACTGAAAACAACTAAAAGCAAGTACTATAGATCACACACAACTGATGCCCATAATAAAAACAAACTTAAAAAATCTACAATGATGCAGCTCTTTTATGCTTAAATTCTCTGTTTGTTTTAACAACAGTTTTAATCTGAATCAAGAATTCCAACATATGAGATCAAGGACTCCTAGAAAAAATTTCAAAGATTTTCAAATAAATAACTAACAATTATTGTTTTATTTAGCACTGACACATATGAATAAACTTGCTTGTTCAATTGATCACTTCTGAAAGGTCTCCAATCAGTGTAGTGTATTGGCTAAGGTTTTGAATCTAAACAAGAGAGAATGTTATAGAAAATGGATTCTTCTACAATATGCCATGCTTAAATCCAGACACACTCCACCACTATTTAGAGAGAGTTTGGGAAGGATTCCATGGATGAGAATCCACAAGGGGAAAACAACTCAAGAAGCTTGGGAGATTTTGAAAAGTGAGATTATAAAAGCCCAATCTAGCACAATACCAATGAAGAAGAAAAATAACAACTGTCAAAAGAAACTAGCATGGCGCATAAAGAACTCTCTGATAAATTGAAAGACAAAAATGACAAGTATAAAAAGTGGAAGGAAGGGCACATAACTAAGGCAGAATATCAGCAAATGGCTTGAGCCTGCAAATATGAAGTGAGAAAATGAAAGCTCACAATGAACTAAGGCAGTGTTTTTCAACCTTTTTTGTGCAAAGGCACACTTTTTTCATGAAAAAAATCACGAGGCACACCACCATTAGAAAATGTTAAAAAAATTTAACTCTGTGCCTATATTGACTATATATAAAGTAATTTTCCCACGGCACACCTTACACTATGTCAAGGCACACTAGTGTGCCGCGGCACAGTGGTTGAAAAACACTGAACTAAGGCTTGCAACAAAAGTAAAAAAAAGTCCTTTCAACATGTTAAAAACAAGAAAAAAGTCAATGAAACTATTGGTCCATTGGTGGGAGAAAGTGATAAGAAGGTGGCAAGCAACAGGGAGAAAGCAGAACTACTTAACTCGTTTTTTGCATCTGTCTTTACACAAAGAGAAAAAAACAGTCCAACCTATCAAAAATAGCACCACAAAGAACAGATTAGGAACACAAGTTAACATAGTGGGAAAATGGTAAATGAGCAATGGTTGGAAAATAATCAAAGAGATAAGCAGCCTGAAATTAAAGAGAAACTTCCTAACAATTATGATAATTAACCAGTGGAACAGTTTACATTCAGAATCGTGGATGCTCCATCACTGGAGATTTTTAAGAAGAGACTAGACAGTCATTTGTCTGAAATAGTATAGGTTCTCCTTCTTGAGCAGGGGGCTGGACTAGAAGACCTCCAAAGTCCTATTATATTCACTCATTTCCTTTCAATCATACTTGGACAAGGCACTGGCTGGGATAATGGGAGACGTCTGGGCTGGACATAGAAGCAACTCAGTTTCTTTCTTTCTTTCACTTATTGTAGCTTCATAAAGATGTTGCTGAACAGATTTAGAGACATTCATGTTTTTTGCCCCATGCTTAGCTACTGGAAAAGTTAGCCATTTCCTCCTACACCCCACTACAGTTACAAGAATAATTCAGTATCCCTACTTTCTCCTTTAGTAGATTCCTCATCCCTCTTTAATAACTTGGCCTTATTTTCAGTTTATACCAGAGACTTCATCTGCCCCAAAGATAGTTGTGCATTTGCTTTTGTAAAACAAGACTTAGGCTGAAATCCTTTCTCAGGAAGTGACTTTCTATCCTACTTTACAGCTGTTATGGGGATAGATTTCAAAAACCTTCATCTAGCATTAGCATAAAAAGAAAATATGGGCTGTAAATGCAATTAATGCATGTCCAACCAAAGTCTCAAATGTAAGAATAAATTACTTTAGCAATATCAACACTGTTTTTTATCATATTTACATTGTTTAGTTCACTTTGGCATTTCCAGTTTGGTTTATGAATAATACTTGCACAAAAATCTAAATGCATTTGTATGTGCATCAGCCTTAATCCTCACAAGTATGTAATATTTCCTAATATATATATTTTCATAAACACTTCCGCTAATAAACAGCAATTTCTCCTACTGTATATTTTTGCAATATATACCATCTTTCCATAAAATAAACATTTTGAACTGTGAACACAACATCACACTATTTGGGAAAAGGCATTGTGATTCTTGTAGAGATTTAAAATAAATGAAATGGGTAAATTTGTATTCAAATGTGAATTGAACATTTTTCTCTTATTCGTATTCAAATATACAACTGAGTATGTATATACTTATTCATTCTCCCATATTTTTATTACTTTGGAATAAAAATGCAAATGACTTTATTAGCTTAGGCATGACACCAAATAGAAATTTATGCACATAATTTTTTTTAAAAGGGACTCTTAAAAATAAAGCAGTTGCAGCCTATTAATTTTCTTTTTGACAGTTTTTAAAATTCTCAATTCCCTCCCTCTGCCCAAAAAGGAATGGAAAGGGAAAAGAAGAAAAGGAACAGCATGAATACTGTCAATATATCACAACAGCCACATTAGATTTTGTGATATACATCATAATATAAAGAGCACGATTAGAGCACAACCTGGAAACCATTAAATCATTCTAAATCACTGTTACATTCCATTAGTGTCAATGGTGAAGACACATAATAAGCTTTATTACAAACTTCACCTTGGTAGGCCATTGTCTGTAATAACCACTTTACTATGATGTGGTATCAGACCCAGAAATCCAGGGAGATAATAAAGGCTCCCTTATTTCTTTTTGATTGGATGGGTAAAGTTACATTTAGCTAAAAAAAATTAAAGACAAAAAGCAACATAAAGCTTATTTCCCTTAACTTTTAGAGATAGATAGATAGATAGATAGATAGATAGATAGATAGATAGATAGATAGATAGATAGATAGATAGATAGATAGATAGATAGATAGATAGATTAGATAGATAGATAGATAGATAGATAGATAGATAGATAGATAGATAGATAGATAGATAGAGAGAGAGAGAGAGAGAGAGATAATAGATAGATAGATAGATAGAGATAGAGATAGAGATAGAGATAGAGATAGAGATAGAGATAGAGATAGAGATAGAGATAGAGATAGAGATAGAGATAGAGATAGAGATAGAGATAGAGATAGAGATAGATCTGAATGAAAAGAAAAAGGTAGATGTTTGGAGAGAAAAATTATGAACTAATTTTTTTCAGTATTTTAAATAGTTTAACCTTTAAAATGCATTTTTATATGTAACCTGATGGCTTTCTAGCCATGCTTTCTTTCAGAAACACTACAGAATGTCTGGATTCTGTACAGTTTATTTCAAGATTAAAACAAGCAGTTGAAGCAATGGTTCAGAGGGCTTTTTGGCCGAATGACCAGATCACAGTAATAGTGCTGCTCATAAAGAGGCACTGATGGTTACCAAAAATCTTCTTTTTCACCTACAACAAGTAGATGTAAAATTTTCCAAAGGCAGAAAGAACAAGAATATCGTGTTAATTCTATCAGGCATAAAATTTAAATTCTTGGGCAATACCTCTAATATCTCTATTAGAATGACAGAGAAATATCAAAGTTTTTTAGTTCCTCAACATCATAAGTGATATTGCCCGAAGATAAAATAAATGAATGGAAAAGTTGTCAAAGCAAAAATTGGTCAGCTTTGCAGTTCAGACTTATGGCACCTATGGATTGATTACATCAGTTAACAATAGTTGCAATTTAGATCAGGTTTCACTAACATTCTGGGACCAAGTATCAGCATTGTATAATTGTGGATTTCTTAAAAGGTTCAGTATGATCTATATCCTACTGATTTTGTTAGGTTTAGATTATGACTTATTTGGATGGAGCTTTTTGTTGTGATCATATCAGAAATGGTTCTTTCCTATCCAAGCTATGTTGCTCTGGAATTCTGAAAGATTCTGTGGGATATCAGATTGAACAGAGGTAACGTATGACTTAGGTATCTGATTAAATATACATTTGGTTTTAAACTCTTGAGTTTTATAACCTTATATCTTACAAATCACTCTGCTAGTGATGTATTTAACATCGGTTCATATTCTTCTTAGATTTACTGTAGCTTGGTCTGAAATGAAAATCCAGCATGGCTGGGCAAATACTAATCCCACTCAGGATTGACATTTTTCAACATTTTTTCCCTAAAAAAACAAAAGATTATAGCCACCATCCACTGCTTTTGCTTACTGATTCCCAACTGTATCACAGATTACTCAAATATCCCGGTAAAAAAATATTTTTAAAAAATATAGCACAAAATCACATCCTTTTTTTACTTGTAGACTTTTGAAAGTGATACAGAAAACTCTGAATACTTGAATAGATTTCATCCAAATGTAGGCATGTATCTGTTTCTCTCTCCTTACACCATATCTAGCTATCTGTCTTTCAACAAGTGTCCTCCATATGCAAAAATTTGTGGATAGGAATGGTGAGTGGGCAGGAAGAGGTGAATACAAGGTCAAGTTTCTGCCATATAGAAGTCTCACATTGCCTAGAAGCCATATTTGAACCAGCCATACTGAGGTGACTTCTGAGCCATACTTTGGCCATCCCTGAAGCAGTATTTCATTCTTCTGCTTTATGATTCTGTCTTAGAAGAGTGAGTGTTTAACCATGTATCTCATCCTATTAACCCATATAACCTTGAGCTATCAGACTTCCAGATGACAACACAAAGCATCTTACCTATAAGGAGTATTTTATCTATTTGTTAAATTTGTCACTGATACAAGATGAAACGTTCTGTATTACAGAATTGCATGTGATATGAACACTTCTTGTAACAATTTTGTTGGCAACATCATTTCATTTTCTGGCAAAATCGTTATTTATTTGCACACAATATACAGAACTTTATGCTTTACAGCAGTATACCCAAGATATTTGAGCCTCAATCTCCAGAGCTCCTCCAAAATTGATGACATCTGAAATATTTGATTCGAGAGGCAGATGTTATGAAATATATGAGAACTAGGCATATTAATTAAATGTGATTAGTTTAATTTCTATTAAGAGTAAAAAATGTTGTTTTAATCCACTGCTTTACCCTGCCTATGCTATGGAGCAAATAATTTTGAACACCAACTTTGCCCTTCAAAATGAAGAGGGTTGCATATCTTTGCTTTCTGGAACTACTAGCAAACTGTCCTTTTGATGGGCAAGGAAAGGGTCAAAGGGAAAGAGACAGAGACACAGAGAGATCCATTTAATACAGGAATCCTAGTACATCCAGTGCATCCAGCTCTTCCGATGCTAAAAATTAGACCAAGATCAGGAATAGGTCTTATCAAAAGTAAATTGTTCCAATATTATGTCCCAGACCAGAATCCTGATTGTGGGGAAAGAGGCAATAAGCCTCTTTTAATGCTTTTGTCATCCCATATTGTTAACCAAAAATGCCAGAATTATTTCTGGAAAAGGTTTCAATAAATCATCAAGGCAAGACTTGTAAAAGTATGAAAAAATAATGTGCTTCATACATCTATCACCAATCTTTGGAAAAGATTATGTTATAAGTCTGATTTGATATGCAAGAAGCGTAATGTCAGCCTCTGCTTTGCTGCTGCTTCGGCTGCCATGAAACGGGGAGGGAGGGCATGGTATTTGAGAGGGGTTACTAATTGTGCTGGAGGAAGATTCTGGAGTTCTGCTGCCTGTCGGACTACGCATGCGGAGGAGGTTCCCGCCAAGGCTAACGGCACCGACATTCCATCTTGGTGATGCCTTTCGAAGTTATCTCACACCTGACACTTAGGAGAATTATGATTGGACTGTAACTGGGATGCCAAGGGGTGGGGAATGGGTTATTTTATATATCAATCGCTTTTGCGCCTAAATAATCAGTCTTCGCTTTGCTACGCTTCTAATCATTTATAATTAGTAAAAGTACACTTGATTTCTACCTATGGAGTCTCGTGGTCTTCTTTCCTAATTACTCAATGAAGAGGTGCTGACACGTAATCAGACAATCCTAAATCAAAAGCTAGTCCTAAGAGTCAATAACATGATCCAGATCCAGTTCAGGCTTCCAGGAAAAAGATTTCAACACCTATAGAAAAGTTTTAAGAACTATATAGCCAGAATTCTCTAAGCAGCCACAGGAAGAACGATTCAATGCATATGTTTGAACAATCCTAGCAGAGATTTCATCCCAGAAACTCCTGATCTCCAGCTAAGCAGAGCTGCTGTCCCTTAGATTGAATTGTGATTGCTGCTCCCCTTGGAATCAACAACACTTCCAATCAGATCACTACCTTTAAGCAGCTGATCTTCTTTGTCTCTTTACACATTGCTGGCATTTTTGTGGAATGGGTGATTGCAAATTTCTGTTAGGATTCAAAGTTGTAGGGCAGAATTTTTCAAGATCTCTGTAGGATTAATCATTTACGTCTCTTTTTGCCTGCTTCTAGTTCCTCACAAGAAGACTCATCTAAGGTGGTCATAACAGACCATATGGATGATTAATGTGTGAAAGCAAGTCCAATGTCTCCAGCAAAGAAAATATAGTATGTTCTACTTGCTGAAGAAATACAGGATGCTACTATGAGCTGAATCAGGCAATTAATCTATCTGATATAGTAGTATATAGTCCTCCAAATATTAAGCAAGATTTTTCAAGATCTCACTTATGATCTGTGGGATTAAATTAGGGATCCTCTGCAGGCAAAATACATACTGTACTAACAATTTTATCTCTGTTCATCTCTGCCTTCCTCCTTCTTTCAAATAGGCAGCAACATTGGCTTGCTCTGTTCAGGAGAACATAAGAGGAAACTGGTGCCATCTTACCACTGTTTTATTATTCCAGCCTTGTGCTAAACTGTTAAAGGACACAGAGTCAATACATAATACATAATACCACTGACTGAACTCTCTAGTGCTACTACACACTTTTAAAAGATAAGTGACCCAACAATATTGTCTCCAACTTTCTACAAAGTCAGGAGCAGCAGGAACCAGATGGAAGAGATTTGCCTATATCCTGTTTCCCTGAAAATAATAACTATCCCAAAACTAAAGCCCCTTGTGTTTTTAACACTTGCACCTAATATAAGCCCTACCCCCAAAATAAGCCCTTCTTAAAAGCGTGTGTGGCCGACCATTCCATCTGGTTGTTTGCAGCACCATGGCCATGAGGCAAGACAGGGTGGTGGTGGAGTTTTCCCATGCGCCCTGCACTGGTTTAACTCAGGGCACCTGCAGCCAGCCAGCCACACCCTTACATCTGTCTCGTGGCAGCAGCGCTAGCAACCATGTGCAGCAGAAGCCTATGTGGCCACTGGCCCCCTTCTTCTGCTTGCTCACGGCCATAATGGAGCACGAAGCTGAGTGGCACAGTGGTGTGGCAGCTGCAAGGTGAGGCAGATATTGGGGCATGGATGGCCTGGTTGTTGGGACCCTGAGGTAAGCTGGTGTGGGGCGTACGGGGTGGCTCCTCCTGCTCTGTTGCAGCCACAAGAAAGCAGAAGAAGTGGACAGCCGGCCATGCAGGAGCCTGATGGATGGGGTTGCCAGAGTCACAAACCATGAGGCAGGGCAGGTGTCTGGGTATGGGTGGCCTGGCTGCAGGGGCCCTGAGGTAAATCTGTGCAGGGCACATGGGGCAACTCCACCACCACCACCTGCCTCGTGGCAGTGGCACTGGTGTGCCACATGGCCACCTGCCATGCCATGAGCAAGCAGAAGAAGTGGGCCTCTCATACAGGGAAAAAAGTAAGACACCCTGAAAATAAGCCCTATGCTTATTCCCCCCCCCCAAAAAAAGTCTTATTTTTGGGAAAACATAGTATTATCTTAAAATTATCAATAGACCACTACTTTTATTCCAGAATAATAATTAGAAAAACAAAAGATTTAGTATATCTTGCAGTATATCTGCTCTGGAATGCTATCTTTTTAAGAAAGAAGCACTGTAACAACTAAAGCCAAATGAATACTCTCTTAGGAGTTGGAGACAAGAGAAATGTCAAAAGAAAAACAAAAGATTTCCAGGGCTAGGTGAAAGAAGAGAAAATTTCAGAGCTGATAAAATTAGATTCCCAACATTTATATGGACTCATAAATTTCCTTGCCAAATATACATTGTAACCTGCAAAGCACCACATTTTGCTTGCTATTGTAAGCATGGTAATTAATTTCAATTGATATATGTCTTCTAATATCTCCAAAGTTGTTTATCATTCTCAAAGAGATTTCTGATTTTCTATTCATTGTAGGGATCTTTTGAATTAATTCTTATTGCTCTTTTTTTTAAGTTTTCCTTTCCTATTTTTAAAAATACCACTCAACATCCTTTTCAACTGCTTTTGATAAATTTAAACTGAAAGTCTCAGTGTCCATAGAATAATGTTGCTTCCAAAATGTTCCCCCCACCCTCCCGACACTACTGTATTTCTTGTGGGATTTAATTGAATTGTGGGAATGCAGGGAGACCAAGTCTATTTGGACTGCTTTAGAATTGATTGTGCAAAACAAGACAGAAGATTCACATACTTATAAACTGAATTATAATTAAGATCAATTCAAAAATCTCAATTCATCTAATAAGAATTTCTTTGAAATGTTTTTGTTTAAAAATAAAATCAAATTGAACCGGTGGATAAAAATAAGTTAGAAAAATTTGGCATAACATTTAATCACAACAAGCTAAAAAGTTCTATGTGTTTGATGTATATCTTTCTGAAGTGCTGTTTTCAAGTTGAAAAAAAAAGCCCTTGTTTAATGCAGAAGATGATCAACATTCCTTCAGGACAAACTTTAGTTGACTTATTAATTCTTATTAGAACCGAGTGATGATAAATGAAATTGTGCCAGAAGTGAAGAAAATGATGAATAAGGAAAAGCAATGCCACCTCAAGGCTTTGGTGAGCATAACTCAAGCCACAGTTTGTCCCCTAGAGATACACTGTGATGGGTTGAGCCTCGCATTAGGTACAAGATTAAGTGCCTTGGCTTCCCCTGTTAGTTAATTATACACTCAAATGTTTCCACTATATCATAAGCAGCTAAGTTGATTTTTTTGAACATCTGTACATTGCTTATTGGTTGTTTTATTTGACAACTTGATCCTGAGTGTTGCATCCCATTGGCAACAGTCATGTGTCAGACAAAGGGGGGGGGGAGAAAAGCCAGGGGGTGGGATGGTAAAGCATTTGTGTATTTAGTTTTCATTAGAAGAATTCTTGTAGTTGAAAAAATATGTACCTGTCAAGGTTTCGACATTTTGCAAGCAATGCTGTTGTGATTTCTAAACCTGGCTGAAAAATCCACATTCCAGTAGTAATGACAAATCAAGGATAGCTCCCCACCCTTTGGCTCTCTTTTTCATGTGTGTTTTTTGAAACTGTGCTTTGACAGTCATACATACGATTGGACACCTAAGTGGCATTTTGATGCCCTGTTTCATTATTAAGACAAAGATTCACAATGGAATAATTGATGGGCCCCAAGTCTGCTCTGGGTCCTGGAGATTATGCAGCTTTACTGGCAAGCCCAGGGCACTGAAAAGGAAGGGAGTAGAAACTTTCAAAGGAAAATATGAACTATATCTGCAGAATAAGATATATTCTTTAAACAGCAAGTCTTAGGACATTTGTGTGAATACAGAACATCACCCCTAGAAAAGATTAAAAGATCATTTTTTTAAATGAACCTCCCTGTTTACATAAAACAGCTGGATAGCATTTTAAGTAAGAGATTGTACATATTTTTATGTCAATATGCTGACATTATATTAATTGAGTGGTTTAGCAGTTATTTCCTTCTTCTACAGGTAGAGCTTTCAGCTAAAATAACATTGATGTAAAGTACTTAAATTAATCCTTTTGCCAATAACACTACAGGTAATCAATAGACCTGGAATTAAACTACTGCTTTTGGCCAGAAGGCATGTAAGTCCCTTGTTTTAACCACTGCCAATGAAAAAGTAATAAACCTATCTGAATCCAAATGGTCAAAGTCAAATGATCAAAGAACACCAGAAATGACAGCTAAAATTGAAGTCAAATTAAAAATGTGACTTGCAACCAAAGAAGGTGAAATTTAAAAAAATTTTAAATGGCCATAGTAATCATCAATTTGATAAACTCAGTTAATAAAATGTAATATCATAGCTATGTGATTATTTTTCTATTAAGATGAAAACGTACACATATTACTTGCTATATAGCAGAAAAATTGTCATTTATTCTCTTTTTTAATCTTAAGATTAAAGTTGAGATATTATTTTTCTAATATGTATCCAAAGAGATTAGGAAAAAAAATAAAACAATAAAAATCCCATTGATTCAACATTTTAAAACTTTTTGTAGCAGCATTTATATGTTCGCTATTCTGACAATTACTGTATATCAAATTGATAATCATCTTAAAATAGGCTTGGAATATAGTTGCAATACTTATGCTCGTTTGTCTTTTTTTGTTTATGATATTATTTTGGCTTTGTATGGAAATATAAACTTGAATTATGTTTATCCTCTTTAATTAACAATACTACAAAGCAAATAAAAACCTAAGAATGGTATTTAGGAATGAAACTGGTGCAGAGTTACAGGTGTTGCTTTCCTTGAAACAGCTACATTTCCCATTCTAACGGAATAAAGTTAAAACACAAATTTTAAACAGGAGAAATAAATAAAATTTCTTAGTAGCAATTGCTAGCATTTCCTTGATTGTGATAAATTATAAATTATGCAGTCAATGTAGGCCAACAGAAAAAGACATCTTCAAATTTCAATCAAAGGTAATTATTTAAGCTGGCTGAATGTTCTCCTTTCATAGAGTATGATCTCTCTTTGACAGCTCACACTGACAGATGACCTTCTCTGCAACATCCTTATCCTCCAGATCATGAACAGGGTGTCTCTCCGCTTGAATATCTCTCTATATTTATGACACTAAGCTTTCAAATACAGCTATTGACAAATCAGAACATCAATCTAAGTGCTGGTCTTCCTATCACTCACAATAAAGTAGCCATCACTTGTGGTGTTGTAGAGCAAGCCAATCTCTGAAAAATGAGTTCTCAGTGAGTGCTAATTTGACACAGCTCGCTTGCCTTCCCATAATTGCTCTGTCATTGTCAGTTGGCAGTTCGGGCTCATTCCTGGAAGCTGCGCCATACAATTTGATACAATTACTCCCATTTACCACCATTATTATGCCACTGATGCTGCCCAGTCCGCATATTGACATGCCTCATTAAACCTGGATGCAGGCCATTAATGAACATTGTTAGCATTTCTCTTAAACTTTTTTGCCCCTAATAAACAGTCAGTGTTCCATGAAGGAGCACTGCCATTCTTGTGATATGATATTTATTATCTGCTGGGGGAAGTGTATGGGTATGTGTGTGTTGGCGGAGAGGGAAAGATTCTGCAAGAGGAAACCATGCAGATGCTGTAAGAGAGATCTATGGTTAGATCAGGGGAGAAGAGCACTGATAAGTGGGGTATTTTGGGGCAATGACACTGTACTATTAAACAAGTGACCTTTTCAATCCTATGGAAGATGGTGAGGATAAACATAATAAACCAGATTCCACCAGGTTTTTCAGGGTTGATTCAACTCCCCACCACTTTAAATCTTTCCCTGAGATGCTGCTGTGTGACACTCCAAATATTTTTTTAAAATTATTACTTTTATTTTATTTTATTTGCCCTGGGTCCTGCATCTATTATGTCCAGCTAACTTCCACATGCATTTTTATTCAGAAATAATTATGTGTTGATCAGAGGAGTTGGCGGCTGTCACCTGTATGGCAGGCACACCTGCTGTGTGACATAGGTGGTAACGATGGCATGCTCTTGAGCTGTCATGACAGGGACAAGGGCTTTATTGTCTATATGTCACCATTTCTTTTAGGCAAATTATCCTTTCCTGAACAATGACAATAATAAATGTTACCGTGCTTTCATAAACCCTGGTTGTAGGCCCCTTTCTTGTCCCTCATCAAAACTATATATCAGTCATAATTTTCTTGGATGAGGAAATAATCTTACAAATCTACTACATATACTAAAATGCATATGTTCAGTATTTCTATGAGAACTTGGAAGCTAGCCTTCTTTTCTTTCCTCCTTATTACTCTCCTCCATAATTAAATCAAGAACTGTCTACTAAAGAATAACAGTAGCTAGACCACCAAGTTTGATATCAACTTACCTACATTTGCCTATTACAGAAAAGCAACCTGGACAAAGTTCATTTATTAAAGTCTTTATCGTGGGGACTTCTGTCTTGAAATTGATAACTTTGAATTTAGTTGCAGGTTTGATTGAAAGAGACCATTCTACAAAAACTTAAGGTGACCAATTCACAATAGAAAACAAACACATCTGTTAAAGTAATTGCGTATACAGTTCATTTCTTTCTGCTAAATGCTGGATATTTGTCTTTTCTCTCATTATCATTTATGCCTAATATAATGATGCGCTGTATTGCTTGGCCTTTAGAGCACTTGAATTTGCAGGCTTAGAAAATTATAAATCAAGTGATTCCTTTCTTTGCCTCCCTGTTCAATTCACTGAAGACAACAAATCCCTTTGTCTTTCCCACTGCATGGCACTTTCAAAGAAAAGAAGTCTGTCTCTAGATTATTAGACATCTAATCAAAGCAAAGTGGAGGGAATGACTTGAAAGGGAGACATTAGCAATGAGGGAGTATGTTATCCACTAAAGTGTTAGTTCTAAGAAAGAAGGGAGGTAAAGAACAGTTCTGCAGTAGACTTAAAATAATTTCATCCCCCAGTAGTTGTTTTCTACCAAGCTTTTGGGACTAATATACACTCGTATCCTCAAGCAATTATACTTTTCTGTATTGTGAATAATACTCAGCAATATTTTTCCACAACAAGGAATAGAGACAAATCCAGAAAGGTCCACAGGGATGTGATGATATATTACCGGGGTATCCTAACAGAGAATTAAATAGTCTAGATGAAACAAGCCTCACATTTTTTTTTCATTCTTCTTGATATCCAGTCCCTGAGATAGATCTAGTTATGGAAACGAATGTTTAGAAGTCCCACTGCTTATTTGAATGGGTTGATAGAAAGAATAGTTTTCGATCTAATAGCATTTCCTAACAGATAGAAAAAATGAAAAAGCAGGAAAATGTACCTACTTTTATATATGCAAGTGTCTTTTATTTCTTCAATATTTATTTTTCTGCTTTTACAGGGGAACAATAAAACTGAAGTTGGATTGCTTTTTGATTGTATACTTGTTTATGAAATTTCAATGAATAGTTTTCAACCTTTTTTAGAGGAGATAAGGCTGTGAGTTTTTCTAAGGAATGGTTCAGTGTTTGAGTGATCATTTGAATATATTTCAATAGAATTTAGAGCAGGGAACGCATGTTTTAAACATAGTCTTCTGAGTTATTACAGTATTTTGGGTTTCCCTGTATAATCCTGTTTATATGGTCTTGCAAGTAATGATTAATAATTATTAAAAAGGGGAGAGGATGATATTTGATGTAGAATGAATTGCAAAACATGGATTTGCCCCTGGTCTCTCAGAATCAGGAAATACAAATCAAGGGAATAAGGAAAATTTTTCTGCGTCACACTCATTTACAAGAACTCAAGGGACAGAAATTTAGATTTAGGCCATGGCATCAGGAAAAATGGAATTTTAACTTTTTCACATCACTTACATTAATCTGTCAATATACATTCAAATACAGTCAAGAAAAATATATATTAGTAAATATCGTGTATTTTTCAAATCTCTTTCCAAAAGTCTGTTGTAATTTTTAATAAAGAAAAATTGTCTTAAAAAATATATCACAGGCAAAATGGGCACAACACAAATAGGGCTTGCTATGCTTCTGCTTATACCTATCAATTTTCCAAGCTACTTTGTTGTAATAATTTATATTTTTCAGATCTTAAAACTCAGCTGTATTACTACTGCTACTGCTGCACTACTACTACTAATAAATTATGGGGATTTCCTATGACTATATGTTGATAAATACTGGTATTCTAGTAATGAATATTATTCAGACTTAGGATTTTCTTTCTCCATTAAAGAGCAGAAGAGTCAATTTTGCATTGTATTATATTATACTAGACAATGTGCTCAATCTCTGACTGTTGGCATTATCAACACAGTATACCTCTGAGTGTGGTGGCTTGTGTGGTTAGAATGCTGGATTGACAACCTACTAGCTAATGTTTGAAACCCTAGTGCTGCTGTGTGATGGAGTGAACTCCATCATTTGCTCCAGCTCCTGCTGACCTAGCAATTGGAAAGCATGCAAACATGATAAATAGGTACTGCTTCAGTGAGCTCATTAATTGGGACATGAAAGCAGCCCCAACTGATGTCCCCAACTGGCAATGGTGATGTCATTGGGTAATCCCTTCAACTTGGAAGCAATTCAATGTTTCTGAAATGAACACAAGTGACCAGTGAATCATGATATTCACTTACTGGACATTGTTTTGAACTTCTGGTATTTAGCAGAGACCACGAGAAACAACTGACTTTTGATGTTGCTCCCAAGTGGAAGTGAGTTTGGCAGTGAGGTCTGGCAGAGTTTCCTTTCTTTTACCTCTACAGGTAGCAAGCCAGCACTAGGAACATTATCACCATGATCGATTAGAGATAATTGACCTAAGTATTGTTAGCAAACTGGTTTGTATCTATTACAGAGCTATTCATCTAGGAAACAGGGGTTTCTGCCTGAGGAGTTGAGTGTCAACTCTGAAAACTATTTTAGCTGAAGCCATACTCTTTTTTTACTTCATTTCTTAGTTGCCTTACATATGGGGGGAAGGGAAATACAGGGTGTGGGATAATTTCCTCCCAGGTGCCAGACATAACAGCAATAAGTCCCTTGGGAATCACGGTCATCTCAACAAGAGCTAGTAATGATTGGAGGGAGTAGCAGTTTGCCATCTACCTGATTGGATAATGTGACCAGTGACACTAAGTGGGTGGGTGATATCTATTTCTTTTATTATACTGAAAACGTGGAAAACATTTAGAGTTGGTTTCACATTTGAACGTGCCGATATGATATAGCCAATAAAGGGTATCTTTGAGAAAAATTAGATCATCAATATATCCTGATCAATTACAGATCAATACATCATGAACTGATCAGGATATTATTTGGAACTATGACATTGGGGGTCATAAAAGCAAAGATGATGGCCATAATGACACCATCATTTATGTTTTATGTTCTTATTGAATAAAAGGAGGGGCAGAGCATTGATCACATGCAACACATGTGTGGCGTGTGAACAAATATATGAAATATATTTTTATGCTTTCAGGAAAGTTTGGAGTTGGCTTAAATTTGTAGCACTTAGATTAATACATAAATCATTATTTATATTAAAAGACAACAATAGATACACCAATCCAACTTTGAGCAGATAGCAGAGATAATACATACCAGCAGATAAAATCTTCTGGTGCTGCCAGTAGACATCAATAGCAATTGAACAGAATTTTGCAACTCTTCTGAAAATGGTCAGTGACCTGTCAGCTCAGAGGAAACAAATTATCTTCTTTTTTGAACTACTAGGGCTGATTAATAAGGACTTCATTAATTTCTTGTGTCAGGTCACATAATAGGGATAGAAAAGAAGGAGATATTAAATTCATCCAACTTCCCACTTCAGCCAGGGCTTAAGGCTCTCCTTGCAAGGGAATATTATTAAATCTCTCTTCTCGCAGTGATGGTGGAAAAATATCAAATCTACTAAGGTAAAGACTCTACTGTAGAAGGTTAGGCATAAAATGTTAACCAGGTGAGAAGTAGTTGAAAAGGTCTTCCAAAGAAACATTACTTCCAATTTTAACACTTCTTTTGGGGGATAGAATAGCAAAACTCGTGTCATGAAAAAGCAATAATGTGCTGCTGAATTTCAGTGGAATATTTCTTGGGAGTTTTGGAATTGCAAAATTGGGCCAAAGACAGCAGATGGTTTATGAACTGAAGATTATCCAAGCCTGATCTACTAGATGTAAAGCTCTACCATTATCCTGAAAAGGACCAAGTCCAGACTTCCACCATACTATAATGGACCTAATATAGCAAACCTGCCTCTATTATTTTCAACAAGTAAGTCTTGGGATGAATCAGTGATGAGATTCAAATTTTTTAACCACTGATTCTCTGCCCTGATGACTGGGTGGGCATGGCTGGGTGGTCATGTGACTGAGTGGGCCTGACCAACTCAACATCATTCACAGCAATGTGGGGCGGTGAAGGTGGACCGATGATGCAGAGAGAGGGCGATTTCCTATGTACCACTCCAAGCCCCTTCTCCCCCCCCCTTGGGCTGACAAAATAAAAGTTCATCTAAAGATCATGACTGCCTGCCAAGCACATGCTGGCAAAAGGAGACTAGGGGCGGGGGGAGAGAAGGGCCAATGGAAATGCCCCATTTTCCGCCTCTGTTTGGATGTATGCACTGTGCTGGATTGTGCTGGGGAGGTGGGGGGGAAAGCAAAAAGCCCACTCGGTCCATACTCACCAGCATGATAGCAAATCTCTCTTCCAGCTTGCTGGTTTGGGCATCAGGAACTTGAGGGGTAGATTGTGCACCCTGAAATCCATCTGCTGCTCCTCCAAGGCCAGCTCTGGCGTCCATCACAACATCAATTCATGTTTATATGGAATGAGAATATAAAATACAATAATAAAATTATGAAATATAAAGTGTTTTTAAAAACTTTAAAAACAATTACATAAATATATTGCCTTCATAAAAAATATTAAGTCTTCAGAAAAATAAACATCTTTTTTATATATATACTATTTCAGAAATTCTGCAATGGCAGATCCTAAAATGCCTCATCACAATTCATAATACACGGACGCTTTTCTTTTTTGTAAGCTGCCCGGAGTCCTTCGGGATTGGGCAGCATATAAATTTTATAAATAAATAAATAAAATAAATAAATAAATGATGAACGGATAGAGGATAGTGAACAAAAGAAGGGTTTATTCTTACTATGAATATACAAATTACTTTTACCTGAATTTTCTGATTTATAAGCTCAGTACATTTAGTCAATAACCCAGTGGTGGGTTCCAGATACCGGTGCAACTGGTATGGTGCAACAGGGCCCAGTGTCCTCCAAATGGAAGCGTGCAGCGTGCGCATGTGTCCTTACCTCCTGCGACATTCCCCAATGCCTCTGCAACGCTCCAGCTGCTCAGTGGAGCATTGCACAGGCGCTATATGCTCCATGCGCATAAGCCTCAAAGAGCTCAAATACAGGTAAGGATGGCGGATGGGCAGACCCTCCGGAACACCAGAACAGAAAGGTACCCCGGTGCTCCTGGCAGACACTGGTACATGTGTACTGGGGAGTACTGGCCCTAACCCACCACTGATAATGTTCCAATTATATGACTCTTGAATTGCATAGCCTTATCTAGGTTAATTACCTCTGTTCCTTATTGCCCATTAAACAAAAATTGTTCTGAATTCTATCACCTTAATATTTTAGTTCAATGTCAGGCAACTCTATCATAATCAGAAATACTAAAAATACTACCTTCAGAGTTAAATTCCTATCTTCCCTTTGAAAGTTTTATTTCAAATATTTATGTTTATTTTCCCTGACCCAACACAAGTGTGGGCAAAGGTCTGCCCTTGTTTCTGGAGTTAGGTTAACAATGGCAGGCTTAAACCATTGGTGAAAGATACTATAAAAGATGGCAGGCGAACGGATCTGCAGCAATCCAAACTGAGTTCAGTCATATTAAGGCTCTGGTCTCTTTGAAAAGGAGGAATGGCATATAATTGAATGCTGTGTTATGAATACTATCACATTTTCACTGTATGTGTGCATAAGAGTTGTAGGTGATAATAATAAGACCAATAATGATTGCATAAGAAGGAAGATATGAAGAATGCAAGAATCTTACCAATCTCAGAATCACAAGTTGAGAAAATAAGAACTTGTAGCCATTATTGTATGCCTTACGTTTATATTTGCTCCATTCTCTATAGTTATAGCTCACTTTTAGAGTAAAATTTACGTAGCATAAAACATTTTTTGTTATCTTTCCAAACTTCTGAATCTAACATATTACATTTTACTTATTTTTACTTATTTGTATTATGCCTTTATTATTTTTACGAATAATACAAGATGGCAAATATATCCAACATATCTTCCCCCCCCCCCCCGCAACAATAACCCTGTGAGCTGGGGTTGAGAACGTGACTGGCCCAAGCTCACACATCTGACTTTCATGGCTAAGGCAAGACTAGATCTTACAATCTCCTGCTTTCTAAACTAGAGCCTTAACTACTAGACCAAACTGGTTCTTTATACCAGTGGTCTCCAACCTTGGCAACTTTAAGACCTCTGGGAGTTGAAATCCACAAGTCTTAAAGTTGCCAAGGTTGGAGATCACTGCTTTATACAATTGTGTTTGGATGATGATAGTTGCAGTCAAAGAGGACTAGAAGTTAATTTTCTTCAATCAGATCAGTGCCTATGTATTATTTGGTGCTTAGTAGCCTTATGGGGCTATACTTTCTTCTTTTACTCTAATGAGGGAGGAATGGCAGACACTAGGGTCCACACATTTTCAAGAAGATTCTTTATGGCAAAGCTATTTTGAGAAAGCCAATCATTTCTAAACAAAAAAAAAGGCAGCTGCTTTCCTTTGCTTCTCCAAATGCCTCTTCTGATGCTCCCAAGAGGCCAGAAGGTTCTGGATGTTAAGATAGTTGGATGTTAAGATGTTGATGTTGATGTCTGTATGTTAAGATAGTTGAGAGGGCAAAAAGTATTACTTCCATAAGTCTATGAAATGAATAGCGTTGCTTTTTTACTTTTCTGAAAGAAAGTTCACCCTGTTTCTTATGTAACTATTATAGAAGGCACAATGTACCTGGCAGCAGATTGCTTTTTGAAATATTTTGATAGAAGAGGGAAGGAGAAACCTCCCAGATAAGCCCCTTGCATCACCACCATGGTTTTACATTATTGCAGAGAACCCATATCACATCAATATTTGTTTATGTTTACATATGTGTTAAATGTTATAACATACCATGTAACATCACTTTGATATATAGGTCTGTATTTCTATTTTCTGTAGTTCTCTACAGCCTTTCTTTAAAACTGCAACATTCCTGAAAGTGTTGCGAATATTTCATTTTGCTTCGCTACTCGACATTTAATTTTTTCCTTAATATCATAAGCTGATAGTATTTGTTGTTATAAACTGTGGGAAATGGTCTCCCAAATTTAATGACAACAAGAAGATAACATAAAGATCACTGTTATCTTACAAGAATGTAAAATCTTACAAGATTTTACTGGTGTTGCTTAAGTTTTATTCAAGTAGAATAAATGGAATCTCTCCTCTCTGAAGACATTTTGGACACCCATAAGATCAGAAGACTTAGATTTGAGAATGACATTCTCAGTACAGTACCCTTCCCCTGAAGTAGCTTGTCACTGGGTCTATCCTGCTTCAATGTCATTCTGTAAAATGAAGAATGCTGTTATCTTCAGAAGAGGATTCAGATAGGAAGAACTGCCCATCAATAGCAAAGGTTTTTATTGAAATGTTTATTAATAGCTTAATAGTCATGGATATTTTATGGTTGCTTAATTGTATTTATTGCAAATTGTCTGGACATATAAATGATAATAAACTCATGAGCACCTGTGTAAGTGCTGGAATTTCATGACATCCTGCAAAATTTTGGCATTCTCCCCTTTAAGTTCTGTTGAACTTTCAGTTTCCCTCCGAAACTAAGTTTCCACAATAAGGATATCAAAAATTTGTAAGATTCAGCAATTGTTTGGAGCTTCAGCAACCTGGAAAAAAAGGTGGGGATTACTCCCCCCCTTCTAACACACACACACACACACACACACACAAATTGTTTCTAAGAAAAAAAACCTTTACATATTCAAACTCTACTTGACAGATGATCACAAAGTCTCAGACAACAAAAGGGATTTTTCATCACTCTGAAGGCTAAGGTAGACAACATTGCAATTGATACCTTTTGCTACAACAATTTCTGATATTAGCTTGGCAGTGCATAATCATCACCAATACTATGCAGTGCATTCTTAGCAGGACTAGGATTTCTTTAGCAATTGTAGATACTTTATTCTTGATTCTGTGCTTTTTAGATTCCTTTCTAAGGGAAAGCATTTTACTAATATACATTTGGTTCACTGACTGTACAGTTTGCAGAAGAATACATTGCAATTTATTTAATAACAACTTTCCCTTGTTTGTCATTTATTTACTTGCATGGAGGTACTCCCTTAGCAAAGTTGGAGCATTATTTGCAATTGTGAAAAATTCTGCATGTGTTGCTGTATAGGTTAAACTATAGTAAAGATCCTTCAAGTACATTCGGTATTATAATCTTTGGTGAAGTTAACAGAAAATGCATGTTTCATAGCCACATTTTTAAAGAAAGGAAAGAGGAACTGTATTATTTATTACATGTGTGTTATCAACCTTGAAGACAAACCTTCCCTCTGGATACGTTTGAAATAAAATGAACTCTGTCATGGGAGAAAAAGGCAGGTGAGCCTGCAGCAATGAGATGATCTTCAGCAGAGACATTGTCAACAATTCCCTATTTAACTTTCAGAAGCATGGTGCCCTCCTAAGATGTATGTATCCTGCTGATCTTCAACAGAAGCATCATTCATGACCACAATGTCTATACAGGCCAGCCCAGCTTGCTTTGTGTTTGGATTTGGAGATCACAAGTGTTAACATCTGATAATTTAAGTCTGCAGAAATTCTTTGCTTCTCTAAAAAGTGCAGTCTCTGGAGAGCTGAATGGTCTCGGAAATTTGAAATGGAAAAAACTCAAAGGCATTGGGACTAGTGTACCTTACAGTCCTCCAGACAGGATTAGAAGAAAAACAAAACTCGGAAAAATATAAGGTTCCCCTATTGTATAACTTTCTCTTTAAAAGCTCTTAATTTGTTTTTGTTTTCAGTGAATACAATTTCATTTTTACCCAAGGATTCAGAAACACTTTTATTATATTTTTTTGCAGTAGAAACAATTATACAATGAATTGTTTTAATAAATATTCCCCACAATTTACAATTGCTTATGATAAAAATGACAGAAGTCTCTACTTCTTCCTTATATAGCAAAGATAGACATGCCAAAATAAAGTTGGCCTTCAACCTCTTTTCATGGTCAATCAATGAGAATAGAGCTGGAAGGGACCTTGGGGGTCTTCTAGTCCAAACCCCCTGCTCAAGCAGGACACTCTATACCAGCGGTGGGATTCACTTATCTTCCCTATTGGCTCACAAATGTGAGTGCACACGCTGCGTCTGCGCATGCCCGCCTTCTGCACATGCTCAGTGCCCTCGCATTACGTTGGGGCGGGTGGGAGGAGACTCCTGCAACCACTGGTTCTCCCTAACCAGAGAGAACTGGCTGAATATCACCTCTACTCTATACCATTTCACACAGGCAGCTGTCCAGGCTTTTCTTAAAAACCACCAGTGATGAAGTACCCACAGCTTCTGAAGGCAAGTTGTTCACCAATTAATTATTCTCACTGTTAGGCAATTTCTCCTTAATTGCTTCTCTCCTTGATTAGTTTCCATCCTTGCTTTTTGTCCTGCTTTCTATTGCTTTAGAAAATAAGTTGTCCCCATCTTCTTTGTGGCAGCCCCTCAAATACTGGAATATTGCTATCATGTCACCCTAGTCATTTTCTCTGGACTGTCCATACCCAATTCCTGCAACAGTTCTTCATATGTTGTTGTCTCTAGGCCCTTAATCATCTTAGTTGCTCTTCTTTGCACTTTTCCTAAAGTCTCAACATCTTTTTAGTAATATGGTGACCAAAACTGGATGCGGTATTCCACGTGTGGTCTTACTAAAGCTTTATAAAATGGTACTAATCCTCATGGAAATAAATAGGCAGTGGGATACCACAAGGCTCCATCTTCAGCCCAATACTCTTCAATATCTTCATAAATGACTTAAATGAGGGAATAGAAGGGGAACTCATCAAATTTGGCAAATTGGCAGGAATAGTCAACAAGAGAAGCTCATGATCCAAAAACCTATTGACAAACTTGAACAAAGGGCCCTATCCAACAAAATAAATTTTAATGTGGAGAAAAGCAAAGTTTTATATCTTGGCAGGAAACAAGGAAGTACAGATTGGCAAGACCTGGCTCAAAAACAGTAACTGTGAGAGGGGCCTTCGAGTCTTAGTGGATGATCACTTGAATATGAGCCAGCAGTATGCAGCCACCACCAAAAAAGCTAATATCCTGGGTTGTATAAACAGAAGCATAGAATCAAAATCACATTAACTAAAGCAACTAAATGATCAAAGGTCTGGTGACTAAAACATATAAAGAACAGTTGCAGGATTTGAGTTTGGATAGTCTGAAGAAAAGAAGAATTAGGAGCAACATAATTGCAGTATTCCAGTATTTGAGGGGCTGCCACAAAGAAGAGGAGGTCAAATTATTCTCCACAGGACCAAAGGGCAGGACAAGAAACAATGGTGGGAGACTAATCAAGGAGAGAAGCAACCTAGAATTAAGGAGAAATTTCCTAACAGTGAGCACAATTAACCAGTGAAACAGTTTGCCTTCAGAAATTGTGGGTGCTCCATCACTGGAGATTTCAAGAAGAGACTAGACAGTCACCAGTGACGTGCAGTGAGGTTTATCGCTGGTGAGGCAAAAAGAAAGAAAGCAGCTTTTGGCCGCCCCACTGCTATGTCCGACATAGAGGCGTCCCGTGGCTTCACCTGTCCCAAACCCAGCCCTTCTCTCCGGCTCCTCTGCAGAGCAGAGGCTGGTTGGCGGCTCTGCAGGTGGAGCATCCCGCCGTGCCTGGCTTTTGCTTCCCACCCGGAGGGAGGATGGGCGGCCTGATAGGAAGCCTGTTGGGCTCTCAACTCGTGGCTCAGTTCCAGCGCCACTGCGGACTCTTCCCGTGAGGCGAGAAGGACCACTGAGCTCAGGCGGTGGGGAACAGCAGCCGGCCCCTGACTCTGCAGGATGTCTGCAATGGGCAGCACCCGGGCTTCGGTCTGCCGGCCGACTGCGCCACCTGCAACAGCAGCCCTGGGGACGGCTGGAAGGTACTGCATTCAACGGGGGCAGGATGCGACAGGAGCCGGACCTCAATTTGCAGCCCTGAACCCAGACTGCCTCCTTCTCCTGTCCTAGATGTATACTGTTTAACCTTCTCACCCGGTGGGACTTGGGGGGGGAAACCAGGTCAATGATCGGAAGCGACCAAGCAGGCAGCCCATAAAAAGCGAGCCAAAAGCTTATCAGAGTCCCAGTTGTTTATTGGCATCAGTGAAAAATCAAACATAAAGAGAAAAGGAGCATTCTATATAAGGTATCCATAGAAAACAAAAATTGATTTTTTTCTCTTAAAAAGAGAATGCCAATATGCAAAGATTCTTGTGTTTAAAAATGCATATTCAACAAAAAGAGTTCAGCGACCTTTTTTTGGTCTGTAAAATTAGGTTGGGAGCAACTAATGCCCCAATCCTTCCTCAGAGCTGTACACATGCTGTGCTTGGAAATGAAACAATTACTAACAAATTACAGGTTTATCCTGTGCAATTTTAAAAGGCAATCAGGAACCAAAACAAGTACATAAAGTACCAAACATCTTTTTGTTTTCTAAAGGCCATTCTGAAGTGGGTCAAGTGTCCTACAGAAGGAAGGAAAGTTTGATAGGGTCTCTAGTTGAAAGGCAATTAATGTATAGTTCTGTCTCTAAATAAGTTTAACAATACCCTAAAGGCATCTTAGCTATAGTCTTGGTGGAAAGAGAATCCAGGGAAAGTCCCTCTCTTAACTGAAGGGGAATACCACAGTTTGAAGTTAACAGCATACAGGCAGAA
This sequence comes from Thamnophis sirtalis, assembly GCF_051295495.1. NCBI lineage: Eukaryota > Metazoa > Chordata > Lepidosauria > Squamata > Natricidae > Thamnophis > Thamnophis sirtalis. The sequence goes on along the minus strand of NW_028261389.1, from coordinate 55,900,332 downwards.
GGATAATCAGTGATTATCACAGTTGCCTTACTATTCTGAATGTGATTCATTATACTGTAATTAAGTTTTAATTAATGTCACTCTGCTTTACTTATTTTAGAAAATTAAATAAAGTTCATTTTATTACACATCCTAAACTGAGCAGCAGAAGCTAGAATTCTTTTCTGATTAAAGGAAGCCACAGGCCAAATTACCTTTAAAGTATAAGCAAGTGTTCTGAAGTTATGTTCTATAGCACTTTTGATAGATGTCTGCCTCAGGTGTGTAACTCTGAATAATGTTTGCCAGGTGGGTTTTTACAAATGCGAAGTGACCTGCTGGTTTTACATTGTGGCTTCTTTGTAGGATCTGGGTCCTTTGGCTAGCTAGAATATACAGTTTATCTCTCTCCCTTCCATATCAAGCCCTCCCTCATCATCAGCTTGTCTTTGTAATCTTTGAACCATGTGTTTTCCTTCAGGTCTTCCTTTAGCTGCTGGGTCAGAGCACTGAGGAGTAGCTAGCAACTATCACTTTATGGAGACCTGCACTGCCAGTTGCCAGGAGGGGATAATGGAGTTAACTATTTCCTTCCATTTTATATTGATCTTGAGGTCCTTCCTGCCCATAAGAGATCAGCCCAACTTGAGTTCCATTCCAGCTGCTGCCAATTTGCTTTGACTGTTAGTAATTCAAGTTCTTGTAGAGAGATTAAGCTTGCAATAAATCCTTATATTCTTTTGAACTATCTGGATTTCCTGATTTCTGCGCTTGATAAAAGTCATAACCTAAGAGTGATCTTCTGTCTATTTTCACATGTATATCCAATGTACCTTGCTGGTTATTGAATTTTACAGTTATGGATATCAGTCCGAGAAGAATGTTCTTAAACTCTAATATGTGATTTAATAGTTTTCCTTATGGTTTTAGTTTAGCTTGTCTGAAAAGCAGTTCAAAGTTTCGTAGCGGTATAATTGAAACAACAAATATAGTCTCTAATAATATTGATATGATTTTGCAATTATTTTTTTAATATGAATTAGTTTTATGTCACCTTTGATATTTATTCCCATTGTAATTTTGTAGTATCTCTAGCAGCCATATCTGATAAAGCCAATAGCAATGAAACAATATTGGGCTTTTCCCACTCCCTGGTGAGAAATGCAACCTGCTTGCCCTAAAGTTATTTAAATACAAAGTTGTTTATGATGATTTATGTCTCACAAGTATATATTTTAATGGTTGGTTTTACCTTATTTTTAATGTTTTAATGTATATAAATATTTTTTCTGATTGTAAATCGCCCAGAGCTATTCTGTTAAGATCACCCACAAATAAATTTTATAAATAAATAAAATAAAATAAATATATCTGTAACACCCTTACACCCATATACCCTGTTTTAATCCAAGTTTTTCAGTATTTTATTTCATGTCTACAGAACAGCTAATCTTTCAAGGTAGCATTTATTTCTCTCCTCAACATTGCAACATCAGCGGTTCCACCACAAAAGCGCGTAGGACAAAATCGCGCTCGACAAAAGCGCGCTGTGACGTCATCACAGCGCGACGAAAAAGATCGAAAAAATGTAAAAATAAAGCTAAAACCTTCCCCTAACCCCCCCAAACCTAACCCTAAACCTAACCCTAACCCTAACTCTTAACCTAACCCTAAACCTAACCCTAAACCTAACCGTTAAAGTAACGAAAAACGTAACGCTAACCCTTATCCTAACCCTAACGCTAACGCTAACGCTCTAAAGCTAACCCTAACCCTTACCCTTACCCTAACCCTAACCCTAACCCTAACCCTTACCTTTATGTGAATCGGCTTGCTTTAATTTAATTTTTATTAATTTTTATTTGAATTTTTCGATCTTTTTCGTCGCGCTGTGATGACGTCAAAGGCGCGATTTTGTCGATCGCGCTTTTGTCGTCCGCGCTTTTGACGGGTCACGACATCAGCCACCTATTTTATTTTAATTGCATATGCAGAAACTGATTCTCTTTTACTATTATGAAGTCTGAAAATGCTATACAAACAATAATGGCTTCCACCCCCAAATGTTCCTAGATTATTTTTCTGTAATTGTAAAGGTCTTTGTGGGACAATTAAGGTTCTCAATAAGCTCCACTCTCTGTGCTTCCTATAACATTCCATATATTTTTTTCAATAACTTTCCTTTGCCTCAAAAATTGTTTAAATCTCTTATGACTAATATCCAGTCTTCTGTGGTAGCATCAAATAAATTTAATTCTTATAAAGTTAACCCATGTGACCTCTCCTCACCCATAGATCTCTCTGCCCTCCATGGTATATAGAGGAACCGAGAGGGATGAAAAAGATGAAAATGTGTCTTCCACTGGCAGAAGACAAGGAATGAACTCAATTTAACATGGGTAAGAGCTGCTGTTAAGGTCTACCTTGTGACAATTTATGCGATGAAATGTAAATATTTCTCCACACTAATTGTGTCTGCAGATAATGGCCCAATGATGCTTTTTAAGGTGAGCCTCCTCCTCCTGGGGAAGATTTATTTTCTTGTTTTCCTCCCCAAAAGCTAGGTGCATTTTATAATCTGGAGTATTTTATAGTGTGAAAAATACGGTAATTTGCTGTGTTATGGGGAAAATGCCCACTTAAATAAGGAACCAAAGCATTTGAAATAGATATAACAAAGTATATTTTATTGACATAAATAATTATAATGCTCAACAGCTTTTGGTCAAAGTATGCAAAAGAGCCCCAAATGTAAGCAAGATTATGGGTTATATATCCCCAGCAATGTTATATTGGAATGATAAAGATAGCAATGTAAATCATATCGTCACCTTTATATCCAAAATGTAGCATTAGAAAATATAGTGGGTTGATATTAGTAAGGCTATTTCAGCACATCTACATTCTTCTCTGCTAATGGAACTTTAATCCAATGCTTCTGTATTAATAGTGTCGTAACCGCCTAATTGCAAACACTAACACTACATATCCAAAACAATGGTATTTATTGTGCCCATATATTGCTTCATTTCACATCAGCAAAACAACAGCTTCACTGTCCAGTTATTGGTGGCTTGGTTTGCCTACTCTTTTCTATTTCTCTACCTTGTATTCCTCTAAATTTATGAAGGCTCTGAGCAGTCTACAAAATAGCAAATAAAGCACTAAAAGCATCCAACACATAAAACACTGAACAACCAGAATCATGAAGAACTGTAAAGGTGACAGCTAACAGCTTGAATTTCATCCAGGAACTTATTGGCAACCAATGCAACTCCCAAAGTACAAGTGCTATATGATCAAATTTCCAAATAGTCTTCAAGGGAAGTCTTACATAGATTAAATGCCAGTGGCTCTGTAATAAAATATCAAGAGCATTGTGTCAAAGTTTTTTTTAAGCAGAAGTGGTGCAATTGGTGTATACTGAAGGTATAATAGCACCAAGGCTGTCCTAACCTCAGCCTTTACTTGCTCTTCCATCAGGAGTTCAATCAACCCAGTTTATTACAGTCATAGATCAGAGACCAGAACAAATAAAAACACTCAGTGAATATCCAATTACAAATTCTAAAATAAAATAATAAAAAAACAGATAAAACCTACGATAAAATCCAGTCTGTCAATTACACATAGTCTGACTATACTAAAATTAGAATCCACAAACTGTGGGGACCATAGTCAGTTTAATACTAAAAGGGAAAGGAATAAGCAGTGCAACGGGTTTGCCACATTTGTTTTATAAAATAGCCATGGTAGATTAGACCGTGACCCGTCAAAAGCGCGAACGTCATAAGCGCGCCGACAACACCGCGGCGCTAAAACCGCGATTTCAAAAGCGCGCCGACAACAGCACACCGACAACAGCGCGCCGACAACAGCGCGCCGACAACAGCGCGATTTCATTTAAGGTAAGATTTACAGTTAGGTTTAGGGTTAGGTTTAGAGTTAGGTTTAGGGTTAGGTTTAGGGTTAGGTTGAGGGTTAGGTTGAGGGTTAGGTTGAGGGTTAGGTTGAGGGTTAGGTTGAGGGTTAGGTTGAGGGTTAGGTTGAGGGTTAGGTTGAGGGTTAGGTTGAGGGTTACGTTACAGCGCGCTTCTGTCGGCGCGCTTCTGTCGGCGCGCTTTTGTCGGCGCGCTTTTGTTGGCGCGCTTTTGTCGGCGCGCTTTTGTCGGCGCGCTTTTGTCGGCGCGCTTTAGGGCTAATTAGTCGCTAATTCGTCACGCGGTTTTGTCACCACGCTTTAGACACCGCGGTTTAGTCAGGCGCTCTTTTGTTGTGCACGCATTTGTGGTGGAACCAGATTAGACATGTGTTTCCAAGAAATCCCCAGGTCTGCTGCGCAGAATCTAGCCACCTGCAGTGTAGTTATGTTCATCCTTAAACAGCCACAGGAGATAAGAAGTGTCGGAATGGCCAGCATACCTAGAAATTATTGGAATGATATGGTTTTTTTTTCAAATCTCTCTGAAAAAAGAACATTGAAGGAGTATGTGACTGAAGCTCTTAACCTCTCCTGAGCCATAGGGACAGAGTCTTTCAGACAATGGTATCTTTTTATACTTGCCTTATAGGGCAACCAATGGAAGCCACATGGCAATGTCCAAGTGAAAATGCTTTCCAATGGTTTGCTGACTCCAACTGGCTAAGATAGCTGGCAAGAGTAACAACATATTTAATGGTGTCTGGAGCCAGAAACAAAGGAGTCTTTGCCTTTCAATGTCCTCTACCCTTTGTTGCAAGGTTTGTTTTGCTTGGTCATAGTCCAACTTGAGTATTGAGGCTGGGGAGAAGCCTAGTTTGGCAAAGTTGGACTTGACAGCCTTGATCCATGACGAGGAGAATTTGTCTTGGAGGATTACGTAATGGAGCAAGGCCTTGCAGAAAGAAGTTAAGCTTTAGCCAGAGATTTAAAGACACTATATACATTCTTGCTTAAACTTTTGTCAATCCTGTCTCCAGGTGCAGAAGTGCATTTGAGACACAACGCGGCATCTGAAGAATTGCTCTAATAAGTTTGGATTGAACTTTTTCCAGTGGTGTGAAACATGAAGCGGAGAGCCCCATAAAGAAGCTGTGCTAGTGACTTGGCCAGCAAAAGCTTAATTGTGGCAGGAACATAGTATCTTCCCTTTGTGCAGAAAAAATTAAGGATGGCGCTTGCTGATCCTTGGCCCAAGGCAGCCACATATTCACCACATGCTTTTATTGATCCAGTGGCCTGGATGACCACCCCTAGGTATTTGAAGGAGGTTACCTTTTCTACATTATGGCCAGTGGTGGGATTCAAATAATTTAACAACAGGTTCTCTGCTCTAATGACTGGCTGGATAGGCATGGCTGGGTGGTCATGTGACTGGGTGGACATGGCCAACTCAACATCGCTCACATTGAAGGGCACTTTGCCTCGCCTGGCCTCTCATCACCGTTGAGATGCTGCAACAGTTGTAAATGTGAAAAACAGTCATAAGTCAGTTTTTTCAGTGCCATTGTAACTTTGAATGGTCACTAAATGAACTGTTATAAACCAAGGATTACTGTATTTTTCAGAGTATATGATGCACCTTTTTCCCTCAAAAAAGAGGCTGAAAATCTGGGTGCGTCTTATACACTGAATACAGCAATTTTTTTGCCTCCTGAAACCCCATCTCCTTCACCAAAATGGCTGTGCATAGCTTTTAGGAGGCTTATAGAGTGCTCCTGAGGTCTGGGGAGGGCAGAAATGAGTGAAAAACAGGCAATTTTTGCTCAATTTTGCCCCCCCCCTCAGCCACCAGCCTCCTAAAGGCTATTCATGCCCTTTTGGGGGGGAAATGGGCCTGTTTTCAGGGAAAAACAGGCCATTTTTGGGAGGTCTGCAGAGTGCAAAAACTTTTTTTTAATATGCCTCTTCAAAATCTTTATGCATCTTATACTCCGGTGCGTCTTATACTCTTAAAAATATGGTACCTGTACAAAAACACAAAAAGCTTCTTTGCTTGCAAAAAGCGGCCCTAAATACCAATCATTAGATTAGAAATGGGGGAATACTGACTGAAGATCAATGACAGTCACAGCCATCATGGAAACCTAAACCATTCTGTCAGAATACCTTACTTTTCATCAGCAATACCTGCAACCTGGAGTTACAAACCAGGCAAGGTGCCAGAGCACCTTGTGGAATTAAAATAATTAAAATGCAATGATAGCTATCAGCAGCCAACTCTTGCTCTTCCCTTTAGCAGAGAAGTCATTTAAGGTCTCCAGAAAGTGGGTCAGAATACTTGGGCTACAAAGTGCTGAGCTAAAGAGACAAATTAACAAAGTATATAGGGGACCAGGTTCAAACCTCTGCCCTCCCAAGCTTGTTAGGATTACAATAAAATTAGTACATGCCACAGATATCTAAATAAACTTCAAGTCTGGTGCCATGTTATTAAGCCTTATTACCATGAGAAAAAACTAAAACAAATTGGAGGGAGGATCTACACCCTTACTTCCTTTTTTAAAAACATCTTACTCTCAGTGAGCAATCATGGGCCTTGGCCACTCCAAAGCAATGCAAGAGACTTCTGTTCCAAAGGTGCTTTTTCAAGAGGCAACTGGACTTTCTCAAAACCAAGAAAGTCCAGCAAAGTCCAGTTGCCTCTTGAAAAAAGCATCTTCGGGACAACCATGGCCATGACCAAGACTGAAAAATCTCCATAGACAAAAGAATCCTATACCCAGTGAATTGACAAAGCACCCTTTCCCACATAGGAGAAACAATCCTTAGATACATTTGCACCACTTAAAGATACCGGCTGGCCTCACTCACCTCACAAGATATCCTAAGAAAATCATCCAGATTTAAGGAAAGATCACATGCCCTCATTAAAAAAAAAATCAGTGCCAAGCTTGCATCCTGCCTTTTGTAAGTATACCCCAAAAGGACAGTGTCAGCAACCAGTAAAGCAGTGTAAAAAGTCGAGCCCCTAATAAAAGTACCAGCAAAAAAAGGGGGAAACTCCAGAGAAGCAGCTCTTTAAGTCTGGGCATACTGCCAAGAACCATTAGCTGCTATAATGTAACAAGGCTTAACCACAGAGGCAGTTTCTGAAACCACTTTAGCAGGGCAACAAAGATAAGAATTAGGCTAAAACAACACGCGGAGACACACAGAATGTCTCCTTCTTGCCTTCCTGACAGAATTAGCTCTTTAAGGTGGGAAAAGCAAAAGTCTGTTTCTTCTAACAGCCAGTTTGCCAAACTGCTCAGAAAGTTAGCTAATGGCTCTCCCGAATCTGAATCCCACCACTGATTATGACCATTTAGATACCATGAATAGAGTTTGGCCTTTTTGCAAAGCCCATAATCTTTGTTTTCTTGTAATTTATTTCCAGTTTATTGTAATTACAATACTGGACGAGGGCTCAGGACTTGTGAATCTTAGTGTCTCCCAACTACAAGCCAAATCCATATGGGGAATGCAACCCTGTCTAAATATTTTCCCCCAGTTCTGGAAACCTTCAAATGCAGAGCTACTTCATCTTTGTAGGAGGCAGCATGTTAATAGGAATAATGGCAAGAAAAAAGTAAGGTGAAATAATAGCTTTATTATTAATTTATTATCAATTAAGTGAAAATATCTGCAGTCCCCATCCCCAGTATATAACAGGCTAACTTCAATTTAATTTTACATTCCAGAGGTTCTGTTGCATAGTCTGAGAAATACAATTTTATGAGAGATGTAAAATATCCAGGGAGATATTTGATGCGTAATGGAGAAAAAATGAGGAATAAACATCTAGGGTGGGTATATGGATCTGTGTATCTAGTTTGAGCTAGCTAGAAGGGTAAGAGACAGCCCTAACAAATTAAAATGTGATGGCAAATGTTGTCCTGGATTTCAGGGACAGCTGATCCATCAGGGACAGCTGAAGTGACATCCAGATTTATAAAGCTGAAGTGCCAAACATGAGTGACAGCTGACTTAGCAAGCATGGATGACACACCTTCCACAGAGAATTAGAGAGCAGAAGACAGCACCAAATAAGTGAAATGCCATTGGCATAAAAGATAGAAAATGTGGAGATTAAAGGTTATTCACAGAAGTATTTTTCTATCCTTCGATGACTTTTGTCCTGTTTTGTTCTAGTATCTTGGATGAATCTGCTGTGTTGCGGGGGTAAAAAGATTGCTGTGGTGGCCTTTGCAATCCTCCTGGCACTATTTATACATAGTTGACAATTTTCTATACTTTTCCTACTCTTCTGTGTTTTTAAAAGGCAACTTTGGGGAAAGTAGTATCACAGTGGAACCCTTCATCCCAGGTTAAACAAATGTTGACAATGGGAAATTATATGAAAGCATCAAATCTCCAGGATTTTTAAAAAGACTTTTTAAACTACTACCATATAATTCCCTGGGTTTCCTTAAATAATTCATCAACATCCTGGACTTAATATCAGGTACTTTTGAAAGAGCAAGTAACTTGAAAGTTTTGAAGACAATTCTAAGAAAATTAAATATGTTAAACGACAGTTGTAAAGCAATATATATTCTATATTCTGGAAACTATATTCTGGAAACTGAACAGCATTTTCTAAATGCTGTTCAGAAAAAGAAAGTTTAAATATTAGCAGAAAGGTTGGAAGATCATTCCAAATCAGTACTTGCTCAATTTTGGGTGGCAATTTCTAGAAAGAACCAGTTTGGTGTAATGATTAAGGTACCAGGTTAAAAACCTGGTAGATTGTGAGTTCTAGTCCCATTTTAGG